>NC_088411.1:28582808-28902808 GCF_034236695.1 Oncorhynchus nerka
CCTAGAGATGAACGTACTTTGGTGCGAAAAGTGCAAATCAATCGCAGAACAACAGCAAAGGACCTTGTGAAGATGCTGGAGGAAACAGGTACGAGAAAGTATCTATATCCACACTAAAACGAGTCCTATATCGACATAACCTAAAAGGCCGCTCAGCAAGGAAGAAGCCACTGCTCCAAAACCCCCATAAAAAAGCCAGACTACAGTTTGCAACTGCACATGGGGACAAAGATCGTACTTTTTGGAGAAATGTCCTCTGGTCTGATGAAACAAAAATAGAACTGTTTGGCCATAATGACCATCGTTATGTTTAGAGGACAAAGGGGGAGGCTTGCAAGCCGAGAAACACCATCTCAACCATGAAGCACAGGGTTGGCAGCATCATGTTGTGGGGGTGCTTTGCTGCAGGAGGGACTGGTGCACTTCACAAAATAGATGGCATCATGAGAACGGAAAATTATGTGGAGATATTGAAGCAACATCTCAAGACATCAGTCAGGAAGTTAAAGCTTGGTCGCAAATGGGTCTTCCAAATGGACAATGACCCCAAGCATACTTCCAAAAGTTGTGACAAAATGGCTTAAGGACAACAAAGTCATGGTATTGGAGTGGCCATCAAAAAGCCCTAACCTCAATTCCATAGAAAATGTGTGGGCAGAACTGAAAAAGTGTGTGTGAGCAAGGAGGCCTTACAAACCTGACTCAGTTACACCAGCTCTGTCAGGAGGAATGGGCCAAAATTCACCCAACTTATTGTGGGAAGCTTGTGGAAGGCTTGTTTGACCCAAGTTACACAATTTAAAGGCAATTCTACCAAATACTAATTGAGTGTATGTAAACGTCTGACCCACTGGGAATGTGAAGCATTAAATAATACCTGAAATAAATCATTCTCTCTACTATTATTCTGATATTTCACATTCTTAAAATAACGTGGGGATCCTAACTGACCTAACACAGGGAAGTTTTACTAGGATGAAATGTCAGGAATTGTGAAAACTGAGTTTAAAAATATTTGGCTAAGGTGTATGTAAACTTCCGACTTCAACTGTATCACAGCATGGACTGTATTTATTTTTTTTTTTTACCAAAGATGACCAATGCAGAAAGAATTTCACTCAAGAATATGAATATCCAGAAACAAAAGGCTTTATTTGATCTGAGAACTGAACTTTCCTCTATGTGCTTGTAACGGGTGTCGTCGTCGGATGAGGAGGAATCAGACCAAAGCGCAGCGTGGTGAGTGTTCATGACTTTTATTGAACTGAACACATAAACAAAAATAACAAGGTGAATACACAAAACTGAAACAGTCCTGTCAGGTGAAGAACACTAAACAGAAAACAACTACCCACAAAACATAGGTGGGAAAAAGCTACCTAAGTATGGTTCCCAATCAGAGACAACGGTAGACAGCTGTCCCTGATTGAGAACCATACCCGGCCAAAACAAAGAAGGACAAAACATAGATAAAGGAACATAGAATGCCCACCCCAAATCACACCCTGACCAAACTAAAATAGAAAAAGCTCTCTAAGGTCAGGGCGTGACAGTGCTCCTCAGTGCTCCTCTCCCTCTCCCTTGTCCTCTGCATTTTACTTTGTCTTGCAAATAGCAACTCAGAGGTGACCTCTTTTATGCATGAATAAGAACTGATTGCTGATTGAAAAATTGTGCAAAGAAATTGACGTTCATGGGATTAATTTGTACCACCTGTGACCAAATATTTTAATTTTGTTTGTCATGATTTACTTAACTGAGTTTGCTCTTTTGTAGAGAGTTGTGTTAACTGTTTCGCAAAAATGTGCTTAGCATTGTCTGTGAAAGCAATGAGAAATGACTTACAGTTTTGCAAAAAAACAACACTTGTGCTCATTAGCAGTGATATAAAGTGCTTACAGTAAGTACAAATACTTTGAAGTACTACTTAAGTAGATTTTATGTGGAATCTGTACTTAAATTTGCTCTTCATATTTGCGACTACTTTTACTTTTACTTCACTTCATTCTTAAAGAAAATAATGTACTTTTTACTCCATACATTTTCCCAGACACCCGGATGCATTCTACCACCACGGTGGTCGTCTTTCAGTTCTACAAAAACAAAATAGCATTCACTACAGTAACACTACAGTAATATAGCATACAACATAAACATGTTACAAACTAGTATAGCTCCCAATTTCATACATACAGTAATACACAAAACATTTACTTTGGTGCCCCTTACAGCATGTATTGGAATCTACAATCTTTACTGTGCTTTATGTTGAACTACTGTCAAGTAGTAAAAGCAGTAGATACTGTAGGTCCAATGTCTGCAGTACTATTCTAACTTTTGTAACGTCTGGATGATGGATGCTATGGTGAAGTGACTCAGCTTGTGCTGCACTCTCTGCCCATTCTCTCTCAAGGTCAATGCCAGGTTGAGCACATGGTCCACCACAGTCACCTGAATACCATCAGAGACTATTCTCCTGGTTCTTGTTCTCGGTCTTCCTCCACCTCCACCTCTCTCTGCCAAGTTCACTTCCATTGTTCTTCAAACACAGGAGTTCTCACCTGTGGCCTTGTATTCAAATCAAATCGTATTTGTCACGTGCGTCGAATACAACAGGTATTGTATTACTGTGAAATGCTTCCTTACAAGCCCTTAATTAACCAATAAAGTTTTAAGAAAATACCTAAAAAAAAGTAAGAGATAAGAATAACAAATAATTCAAGAGCAGCAGTAAATAACAACAGCGGGGCTATATACAGGGGGTACCGGAACAGAGTCAATGTGCGGTGTCAAGGTAATTCAAATCAAATCAAATTGATTTATATAGCCCTTCGTACATCAGCTGATATCTCAAAGTGCTGTACAGAAACCCAGCCTAAAACCCCAAACAGCAAGCAATGCAGGTGTAGAAGCACGGTGGCTAGGAAAAACTCCCTAGAAAGGCCAAAACCTAGGAAGAAACCTAGAGAGGAACCAGGCTATGTGGGGTGGCCAGTCCTCTTCTGGCTGTGCCGGGTGGAGATTATAACAGAACATGGCCAAGATGTTCAAATGTTCATAAATGACCAGCATGGTCGAATAATAATAAGGCAGAACAGTTGAAACTGGAGCAGCAGCACAGTCAGGTGGAAGTTGAAACTGGAGCAGCAGCATGGCCAGGTGGACTGGGGACAGCAAGGAGTCATGTCAGGTAGTCCTGGGGCATGGTCCTAGGGCTCAGGTCAGTTGAAACTGGAACAGCAGCATGGCCAGGTGGACTGGGGACAGCAAGGAGTCATCATGTCAGGTAGTCCTGGGGCATGGTCCTAGGGCTCAGGTCCTCCGAGAGAGAGAAAGAAAGAGAGAAGGAGATAATTAGAGAACGCACACTTAGATTCACACAGGACACCGAATAGGACAGGAGAAGTACTCCAGATATAACGAACTGACCCCAGGCCCCCGACACATAAACTACTGCAGCATAAATACTGGAGGCTGAGACAGGATGGGTCAGGAGACACTGTGGCCCCATCCGAGGACACCCCCGGACAGGGCCAAACAGGAAGGATATAACCCCACCCACTTTGCCAAAGCACAGCCCCCACACCACTAGAGGGATATCTTCAACCACCAACTTACCATCCTGAGACAAGGCTGAGTATAGCCCACAAAGATCTCCGCCACGGCACAACCCAAGAGGGGGGCGCCAACCCAGACAGGATGACCACAACAGTGAATCAACCCACTCAGGTGACGCACCCCCTCCAGGGACGGCATGAGAGAGCCCCAGTAAGCCAGTGACTCAGCCCCTGTAATAGGGTTAGAGGCAGAGAATCCCAGTGGAAAGAGGGGAACCGGCCAGGCAGAGACAGCAAGGGCGGTTCGTTGCTCCAGAGCCTTTCCGTTCACCTTCCCACTCCTGGGCCAGACTACACTCAATCATATGACCCACTGAAGAGATGAGTCTTCAGTAAAGACTTAAAGGTTGAGACCGAGTTTGCGTCTCTGACATGGGTAGGCAGACCGTTCCATAAAAATGGAGCTCTATAGGAGAAAGCCCTGCCTCCAGCTGTTTGCTTAGAAATTCTAGGGACAATTAGGAGGCCTGCGTCTTGTGACCGTAGCGTACGTGTAGGTATGTACGGCAGGACCAAATCAGAGAGATAGGTAGGAGCAAGCCCATGTAATGCTTTGTAGGTTAGCAGTAAAACCTTGAAATCAGCCCTTCCTTTGACAGGAAGCCAGTGTAGAGAGGCTAGCACTGGAGTAATATGATCACATTTTTTGGTTCTAGTCAGGATTCTAGCAGCAGTATTTAGCACTAACTGAAGTTTATTTAGTGCTTTATCCGGGTAGCCGGAAAATAGAGCATTGCAGTAGTCTAACCTAGAAGTGACAAAAGCATGGATAAATTTTTCTGCATCATTTTTGGACAGAAAGTTTCTGATTTTTGCAATGTTACGTAGATGGAAAAAAGCTGTCCTCAAAATGGTCTTGATATGTTCTTCAAAAGAGAGATCAGGGTCCAGAGGAACGCCGAGGTCCTTCACAGTTTTATTTGAGACGACTGTACAACCATTAAGATTAATTGTCAGATTCAACAGAAGATCTCTTTGTTTCTTGGGACCTAGAACAAGCATCTCTGTTTTGTCTGAGTTTAATAGTAGAAAGTTTGCAGCCATCCAATTCCTTATGTCTGAAACACATGCTTCTAGCGAGGGCAATTTTGGGGCTTCACCATGTTTCATTGAAATGTACAGCTGTGTGTCATCCGCATAGCAGTGAAAGTTAACATTATGTTTTCGAATAACATCCCCAAGAGGTAAAATATATAGTGAAAACAATAGTGGTCCTAAAACAGAACCTTGAGGAACACCGAAATGTACAGTTGATTTGTCAGAGGACAAACCATTCACAGAGACAAACTGATATCTTTCCGACAGATAAGATCTAAACCAGGCCAGAACATGTCCATGTAGACCAATTTGGGTTTCCAATCTCTCCAAAAGAATGTGGTGATCGATGGTATCAAAAGCAGCACTAAGGTCTAGGAGCACGAGGACAGATGCAGAGCCTCGGTCCGATGCCATTAAAATGTCATTTACCACCTTCACAAGTGACGTCTCAGTGCTATGATGGGGTCTAAAACCAGACTGAAGCATTTCGTATACATTGTTTGTCTTCAGGAAGGCAGTGAGTTGCTGCGCAACAGCCCTCTCTAAAATTTTTGAGAGGAATGGAAGATTCGATATAGGCCGATAGTTTTTTATATTTTCTGGGTCAAGGTTTGGCTTTTTCAAGAGAGGCTTTATTACTGCCACTTTTAGTGAGTTTGGTACACATCCAGTGGATAGAGAGCCGTTTATTATGTTCAACATAGGAGGGCCAAGCACAGGAAGCAGCTCTTTCAGTAGTTTAGTTGGAATAGGGTCCAGTATGCAGCTTGAAGGTTTAGAGGCCATGATTATTTTCATCATTGTGTCAAGAGATATAGTACTAAAACACTTGAGCGTCTCTCTTGATCCTAGGTCCTGGCAGAGTTGTGCAGACTCAGGACAACTGAGGTTTGGAGGAATACGCAGGTTTAAAGAGGAGTCCGTAATTTGCTTTCTAATAATCATAATCTTTTCCTCAAAGAAGTTCATGAATTTATCACTGCTAAAGTGAAAGTCATCCTCTCTTGGGGAATGCTGCTTTTTAGTTAGCTTTGCGACAGTATCAAAAAGGAATTTCGGATTGTTCTTATTTTCCTCAATTAAGTTAGAAAAATAGGATGATCGAGCAGCAGTAAGGGCTCTTCGGTACTGCACGGTACCGTCCTTCCAAGCTAGTCGGAAGACTTCCAGTTTGGTGTGGCGCCATTTCCGTTCCAATTTTCTGGAAGCTTGCTTCAGAGCTTGGGTATTTTCTGTGTACCAGGGAGCTAGTTTCTTATGAGATTTTTTTTAGTTTTTAGGGGTGCAACTGCATCTAGGGTATTGCGCAAGGTTAAATTGAGATCCTCAGTTAGGTGGTTAACTGATTTTTGTCCTCTGGCGTCCTTGGGTAGGCAGAGGGAGTCTGGAAGGGCATCAAGGAATCTTTGTGTTGTCTGTGAATTTATAGCACGACTTTTGATGTTCCTTGGTTGGGGTCTGAGCAGATTATTTGTTGCAATTGCAAACGTAATAAAATGGTGGTCCGATAGTCCAGGATTATGAGGAAAAACATTAAGATCCACAACATTTATTCCATGGGACAAAACTAGGTCCAGCGTATGACTGTGACAGTGAGTGGGTCCAGAGACATGTTGGACAAAACCCACTGAGTCGATGATGGCTCCGAAAGCCTTTTGGAGTGGGTCTGTGGACTTTTCCATGTGAATATTAAAGTCACCAAAGATTAGAATATTACCTGCTATGACTACAAGGTCCGATAGAAATTCAGGGAACTCAGTGAGAAACGCTGTATATGGCCCAGGAGGCCTGTAAACAGTAGCTATAAAAAGTGATTGAGTAGGCTGCATAGATTTCATGACTAGAAGCTCAAAAGACGAAAACTGCATTTTTTTTTGTAAATTGAAATTTGCTATCGTAAATGTTAGCAACACCTCCGCCTTTGCGGGATGCACGGGGGATATGGTCACTAGTGTAGCCAGGAGGTGAGGCCTAATTTAAAACAGTAAATTCATCAGGCTTAAGCCATGTTTCAGTCAGGCCAATCACATCAAGATTATGATCAGTGATTCGTTCATTGACTATAATTGCCTTTGAAGTAAGGGATCTAACATTAAGTAGCCCTATTTTGAGATGTGAGGTATCATGATCTCTTTCAGTAATGACAGGAATGGAGGTGGTCTTTATCCTAGTGAGATTGCTAAGGCGAACACCGCCATGTTTAGTTTTGCCCAACCTAGGTCGAGGCAAAATCAAATCAAATCAAATTTTATTTGTCACATACACATGGTTAGCAGATGTTAATGCGAGTGTAGCGAAATGCTTGTGCTTCTAGTTCCGACAATGCAGTGATAACCAACAAGTAATCTAACTAACAATTCCAAAACTACTGTCTTATACACAGTGTAAGGGGATAAGGAATATGTACATAAGGATATATGAATGAGTGATGGTACAGAGCAGCATACAGTAGATGGTATCGAGTACAGTATATACATATGAGATGAGTATGTAGACAAAGTAAACAAAGTGGCATAGTTAAAGTGGCTAGTGACATAAGAATGCAGTCGATGATCTAGAGTACAGTATATACATATGCATATGAGATGAATAATGTAGGGTAAGTAACATTATATAAGGTAGCATTGTTTAAAGTGGCTAGTGATATATTTACATCATTTCCCATCAATTCCCATTATTAAAGTGGCTGGAGTTGGGTCAGTGTCAATGACAGTGTGTTGGCAGCAGCCACTCAATGTTAGTGTTGGCTGTTTAACAGTCTGATGGCCTTGAGATAGAAGCTGTTTTTCAGTCTCTCGGTCCCAGCTTTGATGCACCTGTACTGACCTCGCCTTCTGGATGATAGCGGGGTGAACAGGCAGTGGTTCGGGTGGTTGATGTCCTTGATGATCTTTATGGCCTTCCTGTAACATCGGGTGGTGTAGGTGTCCTGGAGGGCAGGTAGTTTGCCCCCGGTGATGCGTTGTGCAGACCTCACTACCCTCTGGAGAGCCTTACGGTTGAGGGCGGAGCAGTTGCCGTACCAGGCGGTGATACAGCCCGCCAGGATGCTCTCGATTGTGCATCTGTAGAAGTTTGTGAGTGCTTTTGGTGACAAGCCGAATTTCTTCAGCCTCCTGAGGTTGAAGAGGCGCTGCTGCACCTTCTTCACGACGCTGTCAGTGTGAGTGGACCAATTCAGTTTGTCTGTGATGTGTATGCCGAGGAACTTAAAACTTGCTACCCTCTCCACTACTGATCCATCGATGTGGATAGGGGTGTTCCCTCTGCTGTTTCCTGAAGTCCACAATCATCTCCTTAGTTTTGTTGACGTTGAGTGTGAGGTTATTTTCCTGACACCACACTCCGAGGGCCCTCACCCCCTCCCTGTAGGCCGTCTCGTCGTTGTTGGTAATCAAGCCTACCACTGTTGTGTCGTCCGCAAACTTGATGATTGAGTTGGAGGCGTGCATGGCCACGCAGTCGTGGGTGAACAGGGAGTACAGGAGAGGGCTCAGAACGCACCCTTGTGGGGCCCCCGTGTTGAGGATCAGCGGGGAGGAGATGTTGTTGCCTACCCTCACCACCTGGGGGCGGCCCGTCAGGAAGTCCAGTACCCAGTTGCACAGGGCGGGGTCGAGACCCAGGGTCTCGAGCTTGATGACGAGCTTGGAGGGTACTATGGTGTTGAATGCCGAGCTGTAGTCGATGAACAGCATTCTCACATAGGTATTCCTCTTGTCCAGGTGGGTTAGGGCAGTGTGCAGTGTGGTTGAGATTGCATCGTCTGTGGACCTATTTGGGCGGTAAGCAAATTGGAGTGGGTCTAGGGTGTCAGGTAGGGTGGAGGTGATATGGTCCTTGACTAGTCTCTCAAAGCACTTCATGATGACGGAAGTGAGTGCTACGGGCGGTAGTCGTTTAGCTCAGTTACCTTAGCTTTCTTGGGAACAGGAACAATGGTGGCCCTCTTGAAGCATGTGGGAACAGCAGACTGGTATAGGGATTGATTGAATATGTCCGTAAACACACCGGCCAGCTGGTCTGCGCATGCTCTGAGGGCGCGGCTGGGGATGCCGTCTGGGCCTGCAGCCTTGCGAGGGTTAACACGTTTAAATGTCTTACTCACCTCGGCTGCAGTGAAGGAGAGACCGCATGTTTTCGTTGCAGGCCGTGTCAGTGGCACTGTATTGTCCTCAAAGCGGGCAAAAAAGTTATTTAGTCTGCCTGGGAGCAAGACATCCTGGTCCGTGACTGGGCTGGGTTTCTTCTTGTAGTCCGTGATTGACTGTAGACCCTGCCACATGCCTCTTGTGTCTGAGCCATTGAATTGAGATTCTACTTTGTCTCTGTACTGACGCTTAGCTTGTTTAATAGCCTTGCGGAGGGAATAGCTGCATTGTTTATATTCGGACATATTACCAGACACCTTGCCCTGATTAAAAGCAGTGGTTCGCGCTTTCAGTTTCACGCGAATGCTGCCATCACTCCACGGTTTCTGGTTTGGGAATGTTTTTATCGTTGCTATGGGAACGACATCTTCGACGCACGTTCTAATGAACTCGCACACCGAATCAGCGTATTCGTCAATATTTCCATCTGACGCAATACGAAACATGTCCCAGTCCACGTGATGGAAGCAGTCTTGGAGTGTGGAGTCAGCTTGGTCTGACCAGCGTTGGACAGACCTCAGCGTGGGAGCCTCTTGTTTTAGTTTCTGCCTGTAGGCAGGGATCAGCAAAATGGAGTCGTGGTCAGCTTTTCCGAAAGGGGGCGGGGCAGGGCCTTATATGCGTCGCGGAAGTTAGAGTAACAATGATCCAAGGTTTTACCACCCCTGGTTGCGCAATCGATATGCTGGTAAAATTTAGGGAGTCTTGTTTTCAGATTAGCTTTGTTAAAATCCCCAGCTACAATGAATGCAGCCTCCGGATAAATGGTTTCCAGTTTGCAAAGAGTTAAATAAAGTTCGTTCAGAGCCATCGATGTGTCTGCTTGGGGGATATATACGGCTGTGATTATAATCGAGGAGAATTCTCTTGGAAGATAATGCGGTCTACATTTGATTGTGAGGAATTCTAAATCAGGTGAACAGAAGGATTTGAGTTCCTGTATGTTTCCTTCATCACACCATGTCTCGTTAGTCATGAGGCATACGCCCCCGCCACTCTTCTTACCAGAAAGATGTTTGTTTCTGTCGGCGCGATGCGTGGAGAATCTCGTTGGCTGCACCGCATCGGATAGCGTCTTCCCAGTAAGCCATGTTTCTGTGAAGCAGAGAACGTTGCAGTCTCTGATGTCCCTCTGGAATGCTACCCTTGCTCGGATTTCGTCAACCTTGTTGTCAAGAGACTGGACATTGGCAAGAAGAATGCTGGGGAGTGGTGCGCGATGTGCCCTTTTTCGGAGTCTGACCAGAACACCGCCTCGTTTCCCTCTTTTTCGGAGTCGTTTCCTTGGGTCGCTGCATGCGATCCATTCCGTTGTCCTGTTTGTAAGGCAGAACACCGGATCGGCGTCGCGGAAAACATATTCTTGGTCGTACTGATGGTGAGTTGGCGCTGATCTTATATTCAGTAGTTCTTCTCGACTGTATGTAATGAAACCTAAGATGACCTGGGGTACTAATGTAAGAAATAACACGTAAAAAAACAAAAAACTGCATAGTTTCCTAGGAACGCGAAGCGAGGCGGCCAGACACGGTCTCAATGGTGATAGCTGAGCTGACTACACTGACTGTGCTAGTGGCAGACTCCACTATGCTGGCAGGCTTGCTAACAGCCTGCTGCCTGGCCTGCACCCTATTTCATTGTGGAGCTAGAGGAGTTAGAGCCCTGTCTATGTTGGTAGATAAGATGAGAGCACCCCTCCAGCTAGGATGGAGTCCGTCACTCCTCAGCAGGTCAGGCTTGGTCCTGTTTGTGGGTGAGTCCCAGAAAGAGGGCCAATTATCTACAAATTCTATCTTTTGAGAGGGGCAGAAAACAGTTTTCAACCAGCGATTGAGTTGTGAGACTCTGCTGTAGAGCTCATCCCTCCCCCTAACTGGGAGGGGGCCAGAGACAATTACTCGATGCCGACACATCTTTCTAGCTGATGCTATGTTGCGCTTGGTGATCTCTGACTGTTTCATCCTAACATCGTTGGTGCCGACGTGGATAACAATATCTCTATACTCTCTACACTCGCCAGTTTTAGCTTTAGCCAGCACCATCTTCAGATTAGCCTTACCGTCGGTAGCCCTGCCCCCGGGTAAACAGTGTATGATCGCTGGATGATTCGCTTTAAGTCTAATACTGCGGGTAATGGAGTCGCCAATGACTAGAGTTTTCAATTTGTCAGAGCTAATGGTGGGAAGCTTCGGCGTCTCAGACCCCGTAACGGGAGGAGTAGAGACCAGAGAAGACTCCGCCTCTGACTCCGACCTGCAGCCTAATGGGGAAAACCGGTTGAAAGTTTCTGTCGGCTGAATGAGCGACACCGGTTGAGCGTTCCTACAGCATTTCCTTCCAGAAACCGTGCCAGGGGATTTATACTACTATCTGTACTTACTGGTGGCACAGACGCTGTTTCATCCTTTCCTACACTGAAATTACCCTTGCCTAACGATTGCGTCTGAAGCCGGGCTTGTAGCACAGCTATCCTCGCCGTAAGGCGAGTACAGCGGCTGCAATTAGAAGGCATCATGTTAATGTTACTACTTAGCTTCGGCTGTTGGAGGTCCTGACGAATCGTGTCCAGATAAAGCGTCCGGAGTGAAAAAGTTGAGGAAAAAAAAATATATATGAACGGTAGTTAAAAAGTGAAAACCGTAAAGTTGTCAGGTAGCAAAATAGGTTGGCAACAAAACGCACAGCAACTCGAAAACAAGCATGCAAGTTGTGACCGGAAATGACGAGCCAATTGAGGTACTATGTACATGTAGGTAGAGTTATTAAAGTGACTATGCATAGGTAATAACAGAGAGTAGCAGCAGCGTAGAAGAGGGGGGGGGGGAATGCATATAGTCTGGGTAGCCATTTGAGTAGCTGTTCAGGAGTCTTATGGCTTGGGGGGTGGAAGCTTTTTAGAAGCCTCTTGTGCCTAGACTTGGCGCTCCGGTTCCACAGTCTTTGACTAGGGTAGGTTTTTAGGGACTTCCTCTGACACCGCCTGGCCCCAGTGATGTACTGGGCCGTATGCATTACCCTCTGTAGAGCCTTGCGGTCGGAAGCCGAGCAGTTGCCATACCAGGCAGTGATGCAACCCATCAGGATGCTCTCAATGGTACAAATGTAAACCTTTTGAGGATCTGAGGACCCATGCCAAATCTTTTTAATCTCCTGAGGGGGAATAGGTTTTGTCGTGCCCTCTTCACAACTGTCTTGGTGTGCTTGGACCATTCTAGTTTGTTGGTGATGTGGACACCAAGGAACTTATCCATACCAAAGGTCTGATTGCAAATGGCAAATTTACGCAACTAGTGATTGCACATGTGAAGAGTGAAAGGTAACTGGTAATTGAGCTTAGCTTGTTAAGCAGTGTTGCTTTTCATTTGCAGACAAGAGATTTTCATTTTGAAGTTTGTGCCAAAAGTAGAGAATTGTGTCTTGTGTTTTGCCAAATGTTTGTTATAGAATTGCAATCTGAGTATAAAGCAAAACATGTGCCAGTAGTATTTCAGATTTGGTGTATGGTTCTGCTAAATTAGTTAGGTTTAGGTCATTGTGCTTCATGGGCCAGTTTTAGTGTGTAAACAATTAGGAAAAATGCAATACACCAATGGTAACATAATATTCTCTTACCTAATTTACATAAGTATTCAGATCCTTTGCTATGAGACTCAAAATTGAGCTCAGGTGCATCCTGTTAAATTCAATTGATTGGACGTGATTTGGAAAGACACACACCTGTCTATATAAGGTCCCACCATTGACAGTGCATGTCAGAGCAAAAACCAAGCTATGAGGTCAAAGGAATTGTCATTAGAGCTCCAAGACAGGATTGTGTCAAGGCAGAGATCTGGGGAAGGGTACCAGAACATTTCTGCAGCATTTAAGGTCCACAAGAACACAGTGGTCTCCATCATTCTTAAATGGAAGAGGTTTGGAACCACCAAGACTTTTCCTAGAGCTTGCCGCCCAGTCAAACTGAGCAATCGGGGGAGAAGGGCCTTAGTCAGGGAGGTGACCAAGAACCTGATGGTCACTCTGACAGAGCTCCAGAGTTCCTCTGTGGAGATGGGGGAACCTTCCAGAAGGACAACCATCTCTGCAGCACTCCCACAATTAGCCCTTTATGGTAGAGTGGCCAGACGGAAGCCAATCCTCAGTAAAAGGCACATGACATCCCAAAGGACTGTCAGACTATGAGAAACAAGATTCTCTGGTCTGATGAAATCAATATTGAACTCTTTGGCCTGAATGTCAAGCGTCATGTCTGGAGGAAACCTGGCACCATCCCTAGGGTCAAGCATGGTGGTGGCAGCATCATGCTGTGTCAATGTTTTTCAGAGGCAGGGACGCTCCCCATAAAACCTGGCAGAGCTTAAGAGGATCTGCAGAAAAGAATGTGATAAACTCCCCAAATACAGGTGTGCCTAGATTGGAGCGCCATACCCAAGAAGACTCGAGGCTGTAATCACTGCCAAAGTTGCTTCAACAAAGTACTGAGTAAAGGTTCTGAATACTTACATAAATGTGATATGCCAGAAACAAACTTGCTGATCTCCCTGTTCTCTGTTCATTGGTTGACTGAGTACACCAAGCCAATCTCTTATCCAATCAGTTATGTACTGATTCACATAATTCAAAGGTAGAGTGCGTGAGTGTGTACGTGAGTAAGCTGCAGTCTGTCTCTAACCTCTGACCTGTCACTTCCCAAGATAGGAAGTGTTCCTGTTCTTGTTCCTGCATAACTTAACACATGCTGCACACACACACACACACACACACACACACACACACACACACACACACACACACACACACACACACACACACACACACACACACACACACACCCCACAAATGTTTGACAGCTAACCCTCTTCTCTCGTCACCATCTCCACTTAGCTTTCACACTGACCTGAATTGACCAGGAAATGAGTAGACAGAACAAAGGGCCAGATCGTGCATCAACAGCAGAAATGTCAGTCAGTTACAGAGCTGAGCTTCATTACTGCATTACACACACAGCCTCCCAAATACTGATGACCTTCTCCAGAGAGGTATGTTTTTAGTAGTGTAGAATGCTAATTGAATGACGTTGCCAGATATTTAAATAGTGAAATATCACTCACTTCATTGAACTCGTCAAATGCTGGTAATGCACCAAAGTCTTTTAATAGACAGAGTAGAGCCTAACCTAAAAAACATCTTACCCCATGCCAGTAAATGGTGTCTACCGCAGAAATGGAGCATTCAGATGCCTGCAGGGATCTTCGAGGTTTATTAGGGCCGGACAAATAGACACAAATACTAATGCTGTGTTGGACGCCTTCCTCTGAGCCTTTAGTAGTTTCATCTTCTGGAATTAATCAGTCAATCCATCCATCTAACCCCATCTTTCTCTGTCTTCCTCTGTAGGTTTTGGGATGTCCACCCCGGTGACGGTGGCAGGGAAGGTGTTCCTGATCTTCTATGGTCTCCTTGGTTGCGCCGCCACCATCTTGTTCTTTAACCTCTTCCTGGAACGCATTATCACCCTCCTGGCCGTGGTAATGAAGGCCGTGAGGGAACGGCGCATCCGGAACTCCGGCCTCCTCCCGCCGGGTATCCGCCATGACTTCTCGGCGTGTTCGTTCCCGGGGTGGAAGCCGTCGGTCTACCACGTCATGTTGATCCTAGGGCTGTCTGCCATCATCATCTCCTGCTGCGCCTCAGCCATGTACACCCCTGTGGAGGGATGGGCCTACCTGGACTCACTCTACTTCTGTTTCGTCACATTTAGGTAAGGTAGCCTACTAGAGGTCGGAGGTTGGAGAAGTGGGCCAGTCAGCAACCGGCTGGAAGGCTGTCTGTATGAATCTTGAGTCTCAGAGAAATGCTGGCATCCTAGAGTATCCATGATATCATATCCTGTGCCCATGAGCAAGGCACTGCACTGTGGCTGGCCTGTTCTTCAACCTCTCGCTGGGTGTGTGTATTTGTGTTTCTTGGGTAGGGTCGCATAATTCTGGCAACTTTCTCAAAATTCCCTGGTTTTCCAGAAATCCAATTTGAAGGATTCCTGCAATTAGGAGAGAATAAGCCGGAAATACTCAGCTATCCTCGGACCCAGATTTGGATTTCTGGAAAACTGGGGAATTTGTGGAAAGTTACTGGAATTTTGCAGCCCTAGTCTCAAGGGGCTTGGGATAGAAAAAAGACAAATGGCAAGAAAGTAATGTTATTCTTGTTTTTATTTTTCTTCTTCCCCTCCTCCTCTTCCTCTTCTTCTTCCTTCTTTCTCTCTTCCTCCTCCTTCTCCCTCATTCTACTCCGCCTCCCCTTTTTTCTCTACCTCCTCCCCTGTCAGCACCATTGGCTTCGGGGACCTAGTATCAAGCCAGAGAGCGGACTATGAGTACCAGCCGCTGTACCGTCTGGCTAACTGCCTGTTCATCCTCATGGGCGTGTGCTGCATCTACTCTCTGTTCAACGTCATCTCCATCGTCATCAAACAGGTAGATGTAGAACAACGAGCACAATGGAAATAAGTCTGTCGACAATATTGTATTTTTAGTCCTTGATGCATTGTTGTGTTCAGTTAGCTGAGCCACCTCTATCTGTAACTATATCTGTGTTTTAACATCAGATTCCTTCCTTCCTTCAGGTGCTCAACTGGATGCTTCAGAACCTGTGCTGCCAGCGGTGCAACATCAGGTCAAACTCTTTCCCGTTGGGACGCCGCAACGCCATCCGGCCCGGATCGAGAATCCGTAAGGGCCGCTTCGGAATCAGACGCCCGCCCGACTCTGGGGATTCGGGACCCTGCGACAGCGACGCGGAGGGGGGAGGACGCAGACTCTCTGGAGAGATGATTTCAATGAAGGACCTGACGGCCTCGAATAAGGTCTCACTGGCACTCATGCAGAAGCAGTTATCAGAGTCCGCTAACGGTTATCCCAGGACGGTGTGTGGCGGCTCGAGACATAACGGGTTCTCTGGAGGAGTGGGCGCTCTGGGGATCATGAACAACAGACTGGCAGAGACCAGCAACTCCAGGTAGACCTGTGTAGTGTTTCTCAACTTCTGGTCCATGGACAGGCACTGGTCCGTGAGATGTGGACTTTGGTCGGTGAGATGATTGACTGACTTAATGTTTGCAGTCCCCCACGGAGTAAAGACCATAGCTTGTCAGTCTCTGACACAAGAGAGACCATAACCTGCTGGTCTCTAAGATAATAAAAAGGTTGGTATGAAAGGTTGAGAAACACTGGAGTAGACCCCTGCAGGGTGGTAGAGAATGTGCTTAAGGAGACTGAGACTGATGGGGAGAGAAACTGAGAGGAGTTTTATGGTCTTATGTGATTAACTTTATTTGCTATCACTCTTGTCATACTTGATTATGTCTTGTTGTTCAATGGAAGAGCATAATGATACGCATGAAACTGTTGGACATTTTTGGGGATGGAATCAACATCCTGTGATGATGATGATGATGATGATGTGACAGTTGGAATGATACTATGGGAAGGAAAGGAACCTTCTTGTAACTGTGCTTTTGAAGGTCAAAACACTTGAGACAACCATGGAAGGAATTAGTATAACATGAGGCCATAAGCCGACATATTGCTCTCTCTGACTCTAAGCCAGAAAGAACATTTTCACTGATAAACCATTGGCAATCTTCAAAATATTTAGTTAGCCATACCTGAGTAAATATCTGAGGCTGTGAGTATCAAACGTCTCAGAGGAATTAGTTAGCCATATGTATCAAACGTCTCAGAGGAATTAGTTAGCCATATGTAGCAAATGTCTCAGATAAGAAGTGCCGATCTAGGATCAGTTTAGCCTTTTAGATCAAATTGAATACAATGAACAGGAGGAACCTGATTCTAGATCAGCACTCCTTCTCCAAGATGCTTGATACATACTGCCCCAGATCAGTTTGACTTCTACAGCATACTGTACTGGAAGAGGCAACTCTGTGCGATCATGATGACATTATCATCATGATCGCTTTGGAGCTATTTCACTAAGTATGTCATTTATAAGTAGGTTTGAATGTATAGGTTGAGTTGGTACTGTACCTATCATTCAACACAAAGATAACTACAGTATGATATAGCACATATATAGCTATGCCATCCATGTCTCATTGTGAAGAACAATGGGAACTCATCAACATATCAGATCCATTTACAGACCAGGCCTGAAGTATGGAAGCTGAACCATAGAGAGAGCATAACGTGACCTTAGTGATAGCAAAGCTAGTCTCTACCATAGAAATAGAATGACTAGAATGAACATTCAAGCCATTCATGTCAATGCTCTGTGATGTATGGACCGGCACCCATATTGATTGTGCCTATGCGAGGAAGCACAAGCAACAAGTCATAATATTACAATGGTCTCCACCAATCATCTTGTACTAGTCTAATCTTAAACTCAGGTGACTGATTATTGGGGAAGAGGAGACCGGTTCAGCACGTCCCAAATCGCTTGTAAGGTGGAAGCAATATGGTGGAAGCTCCAACACTATACTGCTTATACCTGCCCAGACCCTTCGGATAGATCTGCAAATGTTGAGGGGTTAGGGACAAGGGGGAAGGGGGCTGGCTGGTGTTGTATCGGGTTGATGCTACTGCTGTAGTGTGTGATGTAGCCTGCAACTCCAGCTCAGTTATGTCAGTCAGTCAGTTCAGTGAGCTCCTAGTTAGAGATTCAGCACTGAGCCTGACTGTAGGGCTTCAAACAGTCATTTCCTATTTCTCAAGATGGACGACTGCAGAGAAGAGAGAGAGGGAGAGGGGGAGAGGACAGAGAGAGAGGGAGAGAGCGAGGGAGAGGGGGAGAGGACAGAGAGAGAGGGAGAGAGCGAGGGAGAGGGGGAGAGGAAGGGAATGAAAGTCGAGGGCCTCCTAGGAAGGTAACTAGGGTTCTTATCAGCTCAGAACATGTTTTAGGGCAGAGAGTGTTTGACATACTTTATGTGTGAATGCCGGCTAAAACTCCTCTTCTCTTCTCCTTTTCTCTTCTCATTTTCTCTTCTCCTCTCCTCTTCTCCCTCTCCTCCTCTCTTCTTCTCTCCCCTTCTCCTCCTCTTCTCTTCTTTTCTTCTCTTCTCCTCTTCTCTTCTCTTCTCCTTTCCTCTCCTTTTCTCTTCTCCTCTTCTCTTCTTTTCTTCTCTTCTCTTCTCCTCTCCTCTTCTCCTTCTCCTCCTCTCTTCTTCTCTCCCCTTCTCCTCTTCTTTTCTTCTCTTCTCCTCTTCTCTCCTCTTCTCTTCTCCTTTCCTCTCCTTCTCCTCCTCCTCTCCCCTTCTTCTCCTCTTCTCTTCTCTTCTTTTCTTTCTCCTCTCCTCTCCTCTCCTCTCCTCTCTTCTCTTCTCTTCTTCTCTCCTTTTCTCTTCTCTTCTCTTCTCTTCTCCTCTCTTCTCCTCTCCTCTCCTTTTCTCTTCTTTTCTTTTCTTTTCTTTGCTTTTCTTCTCTCCTCTTCTCTCCTCTTCTCTCCTCTCCTCTCCTCTCCTCTCCTCTCCTCTCCTCTCCTCTCCTCTCCTCTCCTCTCCTCTCCTCTCCTCTCTCAACTGAACTAAATCTGCCTGTAAGAAAAAGAAAACAGGAAAATGACCAAAATATTTTTTTTAAGTGTGCAACAATGAACATGAAATAAGATGTATTTCTATAAAAGGACTACTGAAGAGGAGGTTGATAGCCAGACGAAGGTATAGCTTGGTGAATAGGGGATCGTATACAAGTACTTTACATGTTAAATAGAGGAAATTTGGGAGAAGGGGAGTCGATTGAAGACATTAAAACGAGTTTCCCTTGTAGCCTTTCATCTCAAAGGATTCTCACACTTGACTGTCATTGATTCTCCTCGTTACAGATTTACAAGTCTTTGAGAGTGAGAGTGAGAGAGAGAGAGTCCTTGAAAGAGATAATAACATGAGTCCTGCAGGCATGTAGAATTAAAAGGTAAATAGATAAATAGAGATGGAAAAATAGAGCGAAACACAGAGAGAAAGTGAAAGAGAGAGAGAAAGAAAGGACTAATGCAGAGAGAAAGAAAGAGATTGATACACTGAGCAGACATAGAGAAAGAAAGAAAGAAAGGACAGATACAGAGAGCAGTTAAGAAGAAAGAGATACACAGAGCAGACATAAAGAAAGAAAGAAAGAAATAAAGAGAGACAGAGAGAGAAAGTGAGATAGAGACCCCTTCCCAGATCCAGATACACAGAATAGCACAGCCAAGAGCTCAACTCTCCCTGGCGTCCATCATTACCATCTCTCTCCCTAGTCCACCCACGCCTGCTATTGCTCGCGGGCTCTGCCATCTCTGCATTCAGCTCAGACACAGACACACACACACCGTACCCTCCTCTCCGACCGTCCTGTTACATTTGGTTTTTTTCACAGACTTATCGATCAGACATCTCTCTGTATATAACAACATCATGACTGTAAATATAACACTGGAACGTCTTACGAAAACGCAACTTGATCAACCGGTTGGAAATTACAAATAGATCCTTTGTTCTCCATGGGTGCCTCCTAAATGGCATCCTATTGACTATTTTCACCCTATTCCCTATAAAGTGCACTACTTTGATCCCGGACTCAAGGGTTCTGGTCCAAAGTAGTGCACCATATAGGGAATTTGGAACACATACCATGTATTTTTGCCTATTGATAAAACATCTATAGGTTGGAATGTTTTCTTTGCTCTGTCCCTGTCCCCGGGTTAAAAAAATAACTAGAGAAAATGACTCAGGTACTTGAGGCTTCAGGCTTGTTGTAGTTACCTGCATGCCGTTATGGTAAAGCCATACGAGATCGTTGTATGTAAAACAGATTACTCCATTTGAAATATATTTTTCTATAGCTGTAAATAACATACAGTATAAAAGAGAAGGCGAATGACACAGTTAGTTGGCTTTCCTGTGTAAAGAATAATTGAATATGATATGAATGTGTTGTACCCTGCTTTTAGTTGTATACAGTATATGATCTCCAGAATAAGCCATATTAGTGTCCAGGGCCATCTCTTTCTGAGATCATCTAGAATGACACAATGGACACTGAATGGCAAAGGTAGTGAGCACAGTCAGCTGCTACAATACAGCATATTTCTATGACGACGAAAGTGGTTAGACTTTCAAGGCTACAGGCTGCATATTGGTTGCTGCCGGCCAGAATGAAATGGTGACAATGACAAGTTTGGAATATGTAGTCTAGCATTTCAATAGCACCGGATTATATTACACAAGAGAACACACAGCACATGAAATACCTAGATTGTAATGTCTCGGCTGATTGGAATGTCAGCACGTTGTAGCAATGTAAAGATGTGCATCTCTGTGAGTCATTTGGCTAGTTATCCTCAACATAGTGGACTTCAAATCCTGGCTCATGGGCCACATCTGACCTGCAAGTCAGAATGTGCTGGCTTGTGAAGTGATTAATAATTCCAATCGGAATCCACCCAGAGGGAGGAGTGCCAACAATTTTTACATTTTATCACCCACAACCTGCCCTCAGAATGACTGCAATTATGAAGGATTTAACAACTGAGACCTACTAAACCATATAAACTGGAACAACCATCTCTGTAATGAGTGCAATAAGTTAAACCCCTTACAGATTGGATCAGTTTAGAAAAATGTAAATCATTTACCTCTGTATACTATAAGATCAATTAATCAATCAATGTGCATGAGGAAACATAGATATAAAAAAATATGTTCTAAAAATCTACCTGCAATAAAGCATGCTGGGAAATATGATAATGAAACCCCCCCTCCCACATCTTTTTCACTCTGAGAGAGTTAACGGAAACAACAACACCACGCGATTGAAAACATTTTTTGAATCAAATGTCTTGTTCAGTTGTACTGAAATGTAGTGAAGTTGACAGACATTCCTAACACTGATCTGAATACATTTCTAATGACTAAATACCCTCTAAACAGGATGATAGGAAAGTAAACACTAATGTTTGAAATCTGAACACAGATATAGCTGTTCTCCTGGTTGGAAACTATCATGTTCAATCTTCCGTTTTAAACGCCTGTTTTTATGAAGATGAGAACACTTATTGGCAAAAGCGAACTGCCTAATGTTTATGTTTTAAAGACTGACATATAGGTTATAACCATGTCACATTTCATGGTTTTACGGTTCAGAAGTGTATTATTTATATACAATCTAGAAGTCCTCTGATGTAGCCTCCTACAGTGTTATATGCAATCTGTCCTGGTCCCCTGGGAGAAGAGGGCTAATAGCATACACTACTGCTGGAGGCAATGCAATTACTTAGTGACTTTACTGAACCTGTTTTGTCCCCTTTAGAACATAGCGGCTAGGAGAGAAGGAAATTAAATAGTTAACTCTTTACCTTTCCAGGAGCAGGAAACCTGTGTGTGTGTGGGTGTGTGTGTGTGTGTGTGTGTGTGTGTGTGTGTGTGTGTGTGTGTGTGTGTGTGTGTGTGTGTGTGTGTGTGTGTGTGTGTGTGAGGGTGTGTGTGTGTGTGTGTGTGTTCGGGGAGGGAGATTTACTGACAGTCTTTACCTGAATTGCATCTTGCAACTGCTGGTATTGATCCTGTGGATGCCTCTAGATTAGAATGAAATAAAACATCATAAAATGTATTTTACACCAGGCTGGGTGACGACGCATAAAGTTGTTACAACAATAGAGATATTAATAAATATATTTAGAGTAAGGTTTGCTCACTTACAAATGCATGCATGGCTTTAATTCAATCTCCTTACCTTTGTCCTTGCATATTATACGAAAAATACTACACATCCAAATGTATGTATAGGTTTTATATTGTACAATACAATCCTTTTGCATTTTGCAAACTTAAACTCCATTGATGTCAATGGATCTATCTGTCCTGATGCCCTCTGTATCTTCTGAGAGGAGACGGGAGACGGGAGGTCTGTCTGGGGAAATGTAGTGTGCGTCCCAAATGGCACCCTATTCCCTATTTAGTGCACTGCTTTTGACCAGGGTTCATAAGGCTCTGGTCAAAAGCAGTGCATAGGGAATAGTAGTGTCCTGTTAGGGAAACAGCTGTATTGTTTGTCAGCAGCAACATCAATGCTTCTTACTGAAAGGTGATATATTTATCTATTACTTTTCTATCAATACTTTAATGGAATGGATTTATTCTCACGTTATCATATATTCTTCATACAGCAATATGAAAGCCAAATAAGTCTGA
The DNA here is from genome assembly GCF_034236695.1 of Oncorhynchus nerka. NCBI lineage: Eukaryota > Metazoa > Chordata > Actinopteri > Salmoniformes > Salmonidae > Oncorhynchus > Oncorhynchus nerka. The sequence goes on from NC_088411.1 coordinate 28,604,798, forward strand.
GATATGTATTAAAGTTGTCAAATAAATTATTACTAATGCATGTCACATTTTTCAAGACGACACTGTTTGTACACACTGTTCTGAAATATCACTGGCTTGACCATCACATAACAGAGGTGGATCACAGTGTAACATAATATCATTGGATGACCATAACAGAGGTGGATCACAGTGTAACATAATATCATTGGATGACCATAGCAGAGGCGGATCACAGTATAACATAATATCATGGGATGACCATAACAGAGGCGGATCACAGTGTAACATAATATCATGGGATGACCATAACAGAGGTGGATCACAGTGTAACATAATATCATGGGATGACCATAACAGAGGTGGATCACAGTGTAACATAATATCATGGGATGACCATAACAGAGGCGGATCACAGTGTAACATAATATCATGGGATGACCATAACAGAGGTGGATCACAGTGTAACATAATATCATGGGATGACCATAACAGAGGTGGATCATAAATCATCACAGTGTAGTAGACTAGTCTGTGACTTGTGGTTGTCTCACCTAGCTATTGTGGTTGTCTCACCTAGTTATCTTAAGTGGAATGCACTGACTGTAAGTCTCTCTGCATAAGAGCGTCTGCTAAATGACTAAAATCTAAAATGGCTTGATAACAGAAGGATCATATAGGATCATTTCTGTGTGTCAAATGGCACCCTATTCCCTATATAATGCACTGCTTCTTTCAAACAGAGTCAAATAATGCATGTAGGGAACAAGTTACCATTTTGGACACATCTCATATCTTCCACGCTTCTCAAAGGCCCATTAGTAGAGGATGCTATGAAGGGAATAACATGGCAGCCAGCCACACATCAGTGATAATGACCATAAGTCCTGTGATTTATAGTCTTATAGTGTGGATGTGGCCGGAAGCAAAGACTGATCTCTCCAAGGGACTACAGATGTTATGAATTTGAAGCTTGATTTACAGTGTGTATAAGACTGTTAGTAAATCATTGTTGAGCTTGACTTACAGTGTGTATAAGACTGTTAGTAAATCATTGTTGAGCTTGCCGGTTGGTGTTGGTGATGCTGACAATAGCAGCAGCACTGCATGAAGCCTGGAGCTGTGAGGTGAAGTCTCTGCGGTGCAATGCGCAAGGCCATCTGTTTTGTCTTGGCTGAAACTTGGCTTTTTGACAACAACAAAAAATCTTGAAACAGGAACCACATCTTGTGTGATAAGTCAGTCACAGGAGACTGGATTAAGAGGCTCCAACGGCTTTGTTGACAGTTTGGAATAAAAACATAGGGGGATTCATGCTTAATGGTCCAGCAATGGAATTATCATGTGATCATTCGGTCAGTCAGTTTATATGATTATCATGTATCTTGTTTGAGACAGTCAGACTCCATCAATCATGACAAACCACATCTTATTTTATTACCAGGCAAACTGTGTGTGTATACAGAGCTGTTATCTACTGGGCTTTTCTCTGTGACTGTTTGTTGGCTGTGCCTGAACAAAGTCCATTTGAAAGACATTACACATTATTATAAGATATTATAAAGGCTCTTAAATGCTTGGAGCAAGTTGTGAAGTATTACGCTGACAGGCTTTAAATGTAACCCAAAGGATCCATAAATTAAGTTGTTGTTTTACACTTGCAATGTGCTGTTTAAACTAGCCTTTCAGCAGTGAATGGAACAGCTGAGTCACTGGGCTCGCATCCCATATGGCACCCTATTCCGTTTAGACCAGACCAGAGCACCTCTATTCCCATAGGCCTCTGGTCAAAAGTAGTGCACTATATAGGGAATAGGGTGCCATTTGTGATACAGCCTCTAAGTAATAACTCCAGCAGAGTGAAGCTTTTTTGTTCTGCTAGTCAGCAAGGCTGTTAGAGGAATCATTAATCGATAGCTTGACTTTCTGCATTCACAGGATAAGGTGCTCTGCTGGTCGCCCAACCCAAGGCTTTAGTCACAAATAGAATGACTAATTTGAAATGTAGGACAGTACTTGAGTCTCCGACTTCAAATATATACATTCTAATGGTCTTAGGTCTGATAGTTTGACTCCATCTGCACTGACGGTCATTCGAGGGACTTAGTGCCGTGTAAAACTCATGCCACCTCTTGTAAGACAATGAACTCTAAGGGGCAAATCCTCAAGTCAAATGTTCAGCTAGTCTCCCATTGACATCAATAAATGAATAGGTGAAAATAAAGTTAGGAGGCATCCTTAGTTGTGTTTCCTCCCCTGCTCTCCACACTGTCTAAAATATAGTCAACTTTTAAAAAATTATTTAACTATTTGCATCAGCTTTTTGAATATTTCCAACATGACGTGTTCTTATGTATAATATACTTAACTTTTGGTGTTTTACAAACACTAACATATTAAGTCCAGCATCCAAAATATTGCTTAGATTGAACTTCATTTGATCAATTCCACAACTGTTATTATTGGTTAGATCTACTTCCTGTTGATGTGTTACTTTCAGTGATCGTGTCTATCCTTTATCATTATGTTTTTGATTATTAGCCATTTTCACCCACTTTCGCAGGCATTGTTGAGCACAGTGCTCAATCCACTAGCAGAAGCCTAAGTGGAGGAAGAGCTCCTAGCATTGTTGAGCACAGTGCTCAATCCACTAGCAGAAGCCTAAGTGGAGGAAGAGCTCCTAGCATTGTTGAGCACAGTGCTCAATCCACCAGCAGAAGCCTAAGTGGAGGAAGAGCTCCTAGCATTGTTGAGCACAGTGCTCAATCCACTAGCAGAAGCCTAAGTGGAGGAAGAGCTCCTAGCATTGTTGAGCACAGTGCTCAATCCACCAGCAGAAGCCTAAGTGGAGGAAGAGCTCCTAGCATTGTTGAGCACAGTGCTCAATCCACTAGCAGAAGCCTAAGTGGAGGAAGAGCTCCTAGCATTGTTGAGCACAGTGCTCAATCCACTAGCAGAAGCCTAAGTGGAGGAAGAGCTCCTAGCATTGTAGGATGTTGTATTTGCCTTTTTCATGACCCACTGGGCACAGATGTCAGTTCAACGTCTAGTTTTGATTTACATTGAGTTGTCAACTAACTTCAATTCAACAAAAATAAATCACAACGTTATTGGATTCAGGATAAAAGTTGGGTGAAAAAATATGAAATTCCACTTTGATGACTTTCTTCAAATCCAATCCGCTTTTTTTGCATTAATTCAACATCATCACATAAAATTTTTGAGTTGTAATGACATGGAAACAACGTTGATTCAACCAGTTTTTGCCCAGTGGGGAAGGGTTGTGCACGTGACCTTGTCAATGGTGGTAATAGTCTCATCTTTGAACTTCAATTTGTCCAACGGTTTTGCTATCCGTTCATCGTTATCCATTACGCCTCATAACAACAAACTGCTTAATACTGTCATAGAAATATACTGTTCTTTCTTATAACATTGTGTAAAAGTATCAAGAAGTCACCAAATTACCCACAATCCTCTAAACCACATGGCAAGTTGTTGCAAGAACTTAAAATTCTTAAGTTGATAGAAAATATGAAAATTGAGTGATTTAAATACAATTTCGCTTGTTGTTGTTTTTACTCAGAAATAATTGTTTAGAGTTTGCAGTATATTAAATTACATGTCCTGCTTTTTGAACACATAACAATTTAGTAAGCTTTTCAAATATTGAAGTAAAACCAGAAACCTGCATTTTTATGTGAAAATCATAGATTTTTGGTGGTAATATTTACTAAGTCCTCATTTTTTACAATGCACCAAAATCATCACCATTCCACACCTTGGTCTGTGTCCCTCCTTATGTCCCATGTTTCCTGCATCGTGGTGTGCCATGTATTTAATGTATGCAAATTAATTCTGGTTGCAAGTTGCACATTTATACCAATGATTGTACTTTTTATATTTATGTAATTAAAAACGCGAAACATTTATTCTGAAAAACTCTGTTTCTCTCTTACTATAGTATCTGTTTCTCTCTGTTTCTCTCTTACTATAGTATCTGTCTCTCTCTCTGTTTCACTCTTACTCTAGTATCTGTCTCTCTCTCTCTCTCTCTCTCTCTCTCTCTGTTTCTCTCTTACTATAGTATCTGTTTCTCTCTGTTTCTCTCTTACTATAGTATCTGTTTCTCTCTGTTTCTCTCTTACTATAGTATATGTTTCTCTCTGTTTCTCTCTCTCTCTCTCTCTCTCTCTCTGTTTCTCTCTTACTATAGTATCTGTCTCTCTCTCTGTTTCTCTCTTACTATAGTATCTGTCTCTCTCTCTGTTTCTCTCTTACTATAGTATCTGTTTCTCTCTTACTATAGTATCTGTTTCTCTCTTACTATAGTATCTGTTTCTCTCTTACTATAGTATCTGTTTCTCTCTTACTATAGTATCTGTTTCTCTCTGTTTCTCTCTTACTATAGTATCTGTCTCTCTCTCTGTTTCACTCTTACTCTAGTATCTGTCTCTCTCTCTCTCTCTCTCTCTCTCTCTCTCTCTCTCTCTCTCTGTTTCTCTCTTACTATAGTATCTGTCTCTCTCTCTGTTTCTCTCTTACTATAGTATCTGTCTCTCTCTGTTTCTCACTTACAATAGTGTCTGTCTCTCTCTGTTTCTCTCTTACTATAGTATCTGTCGTGTGCTCCCTCTCTGGCCTCTAAGTCACCAGCCTGCTGGGTTTGGCGCACACCTGTCACCATCGTTATGTGCACCTGCGCGCCGTCAGACTCACCTGGACTCCATCACTTTCCTGATTACCTTCCCTATATATGTCACTCCCTTTGGTTCCTTCCCTATATACGTCACTCCCTTTGGTTCCTCCCCTATATATGTCACTCCCTTTGGTTCCTCCCCTATATATGTCACTCCCTTTGGTTCCTTCCCTATATATGTCACTCCCTTTGTTTCCTCCCCTATATATGTCACTCCCTTTGGTTCCTCCCCTATATATGTCACTCCCTTTGGTTCCTTCCCTATATATGTCACTCCCTTTGTTTCCTCCCCTATATATGTCACTCCCTTTGTTTCCTCCCCTATATATGTCACTCCCTTTGGTTCCTCCCCTATATATGTCACTCCCTTTGTTTCCTCCCCTATATATGTCACTCCCTTTGGTTCCTCCCCTATATATGTCACTCCCTTTGGTTCCTCCCCTATATATGTCACTCCCTTTGTTTCCTCCCCTATATATGTCACTCCCTTTGTTTCCTCCCCTATATATGTCACTCCCTTTGGTTCCTCCCCTATATATGTCACTCCCTTTGGTTCCTCCCCTATATATGTCACTCCCTTTGTTTCCTCCCCTATATATGTCACTCCCTTTGTTTCCTCCCCTATATATGTCACTCCCTTTGGTTCCTCCCCTATATATGTCACTCCCTTTGGTTCCTCCCCTATATATGTCACTCCCTTTGGTTCCTTCCCCAGGCGTTATTGTTTCTGTTCCTGTGTCATGTCTGTGTGTTGTTCGTGGTTCTTATTTTGTATTATGTTGTGTTTATTTATATAAACACTCACTCCCTGTACTTGCTTCCCGAATCTCAGCGTGCTCATTACAGTATCTGTTTCTCTCTTACTATAGTATCTGTCTTTCTCTCTCTGTTTCTCTCTTACTATAGTATCTGTCTTTCTCTCTCTGTTTCTCTCTTACTATAGTATTGGTCTCTCTCTCTCTCTCAATTCAGTTTGAGGGGCTTTATTGGCATGGGAAACTTATGTTAGCATTGCAAAAACAAGTGAGGTAGATAATATACAAAAGTGAAATAAACAATACAGTAAACATTACACTCACAGAAGTTCCAAAAGAATGAAGACATTACAAATGTCATGTTATGTATATATACAGTGTTGTAAAGATGTGCAAATGGTTAAAGTACAAAAGGGAAAATAAATAAACATAAATATGGGTTGAATTTACAATGGTGTTTGTTCTTCACTGGTTGCCCTTTTCTTGTGGCAACAGGTCACAAATCTTGCTGCTGTGATGGCACACTTTGGTATTTCACCCATTAGATATGGGAGTTGATCAAAATCGGGTTTGTTTTCGAATTCTTTGTGGATCTGTGTAATCTGAGGACAATATGTGTCTCTAATATGGTCATACATTTGGCAGGAGGTTAGGAAGTGCAGCTCAGTTTCCACCTCATTGTCACGACTTCCGCCGAAGTCGGCTCCTCTCCTTGTTCGGGTGACGCTCGGCGGTCGACGTCACCGGTTTTCTAGCCATCACCGCTCCACCTTTCATTTTCCATTTGTTTTGTCTTGTTTTCCCACACACCTGGTTTACATCCCCTCATCACTCTACGTGTATATTATCCTCTGTTCCCCCCATGTCTGTGTGTGGTATTGGTCGTTATATGTATTGTGTGACACATCAGGCTGGGTTTTTCCGGGTATTGTTTCAACCCGTGGTATTGTTGTTCTTTATTTTATAGTGACCAGTGCGCTATTTCACTTTTGCCTTTGGCTGGAGTGTTGTGACGCTGTTGCGTCCCACTTGTGCTTCTGGCAATTAAAGTGTGCTTGTTCACTCATCTATGCTCTCCTGTACCTGACTCTAGTTGACCAGTTACACACACGATCTGACACTCATTTTGTGGGCAGTGTGCACATAGCCTGTCTTCTCTTGAGAGCCAGGTCTGCCTACTGCAGCCTTTCTCAATAGCAAGGCTATGCTCACAGAGTCTATACATAGTCCTTAAGTTTGGGTCAGTCACAGTGGTCAGGTATTCTGCCACTGTGTACTCTCTGTTTAGGGCCAAATGGCATTCTAGTTTGCTCTGTTTTTTCGTTAATTCTTTCCAATGTCAAGTAATTATCTTTTTGTTTTCTCATGATTTGATTAGGTCTAATTGTGTTGCTGTCCTGGGGCTGTCACGGCCGTGTGTAGAGACGGACCAAGGCACAGCAGAGGTTGAGTTCCACATCTTTATTTCTAAGTGAAACTTAAACAAACCAAAAACAAAGATAAACAACCAACGAAACGTGACTAAGTGGTGCACATGCACAAACACAAAACAATATCCCACAAACACAGGTGGGAAAAATGCTACCTAAATATGATCCCCAATTAGAGACAAATATTACCAGCTGCCTCTAATTGGGAATCATACAAATCCCCAACATAAAAAATAAACTAGATCACCCCCAGTCACACCCAGACCTACTACACCATAGAGAAACAATGGCTCTCCGTGGTCAGGGAGTGAAAGGGGTCTGTTTGTGTTTGTGAACAGAGCCCCAGGACCAGCTTGTTTAGGGGACTCTTCTCCAGGTTCATCTCTGTAGGTGATTGCTTTGTTATGGAAGGTTTGGGAATCGCTTCCTTTTAGGTGGTTGAAGAATTTGACTTTTTTTTCTGGATTTTGATAATTAGCGGGTATTGGCCTAATTCTGCTCTGCATGCATTGTTTGGTGTTTTACATTGTACACAGAGGATATTTTTGCAGAATTCTGCATGGAGAGTCTCAATTTGGTGTTATTTTGTGAATTCTTGGTTGGACCCCAGACCTCAAAACCATAAAGGGCAATGGGTTCTATAACTCATCCTAATTGGTATGTTGAATTTGATGTTCCTTTTGATGGCATAGAATGCCCTTCTTGCCTTGTCTGTGACTGGGGTTGAGGTCAGTGATAAAGTAGTCTCCAGTACTACTGCCAAAAGATGAGTTATAGGTAAACCTACCATAGGAGTCCCCTCGAAGCCTACCATTGACTAGGTACATACCCAGCATGCGACAGAGCTGCAGGAGTTGTGACCCGTTTTTGTTGGTTATGTTCTCATAGTTGTGCCTAGGGGGCCATATGGGAGAGGGAATGCTGTCACCTCCAGGCAGGTGTTTGTCCCCTGTGTGCTGAGGGTGTCATGTTCTTGTCCGGTTCTGGCATTTAGGTCGCCACAGACTAGTACATGTCCCTGGGCCTGGAATTGATTGATTTCCCCCTCCAGGATGGAGAAGCTGTCTTCATTAAAATATGGGGAATCTAGTGGGGGGATATGTAGCAGGACATTTTTCTCTGTTAAGATCATTGCCTTTTGAATTTCTAGCCAAATGTAAAATGTTCCTGTTTTGATTAATTTAATGGAGTGAGTTAGGTCTGCTCTATGCCAAATTAGCATACCCCCTGAGTCCCTTCCCTGTTTCACACCTGGTAGTTTGGTGGATGGGATACCATCTCTCTGTAACTTAGAGGACAACCAGTGGGTCCGTCTCCTCTATACCATGTTTCTTGTAGGATGACAATGTCTGTATTTCTGATTTCTTTGATGAAGTCCAGGTTCCTGCTTTTTAGGCCAAAAGCAGATGACCTTAGGCCTTGGATATTCCAGGAAGAGATAGTGAAGGCTTTGTGTTCCATAAAGTGTCCAATGTTGGTCGTGTGGTGTGGCCTCAGGCCAGTACGTGTGAGCAGGGCCTGCTGAGCATCTGGTACATGCCATTGGCTTGGGCTAGTGTAAGAGTGGGGGTTGGGCCTGTTTGCCTGCTCACGGCCTGGGCGTATGTGTGACTTCTATGTTAAGGCCCTCTTTGCGCGGTGGGGTGCATGGGGTGGGCAGGAGGTGCATAGATCTGATCTGGGGGCCTAAATGGGGTGTGGGCATGGTTGACTTGGGGGGGGGTGTTGATTGGTTGGGGTAGAGGTGTGGATGTGGCTGTAGGATGTAGGTCCTCTCGGCGTGGATCATCTAGGTGTAGGTCTTGGGGGGTCCCGCATGTCTGGGAGATTGTCTCGCTGGTCTGCGCGGGGTGTCCGTCGATCTGTTGCTCCTGTGTGAAGTATTTGGGCTGAGTTTGAGAGCGATGTCCTTTAGGATCCGGGCGAAGATGGGCACTGCTGCCATGTATAGGTAGACCTGGTCATAAAGGCTGTTCAAGTCCAGGGTGGAGTGGTGGGCACTGCTGTCTTGTATAGGTGGACCTGGTCATAAAGGCTTTTCAAGTCCAGGGTGGAGTGGTGAGCCAGGTAAACATTCGGGTTTGAGGCACAGTCACAGGAAATATTTGCGTTTACCCGCTGTAAGGTAGCAGGGTGGATATAACCACTTGTGCATTGGAGAAAGTGAAAGAACCTTTTTTCAATCATTCCCTTGAGTGCTGTGGCCACCCTTTCCTGCTGTGCTCTCAGGTCATTTGTGCCTGTGTGTGTTTTATTATGTGGCTAGGTGATCTTAGTTGGTCCTCACACAGAAGGTCTGGGTGTTTGGACATTAGAGTTTAGACACTGTTTCTTGTATATTTTTCCCATTTGAGTCCATAAGGAGTACAATCTGTGTCTTGTGTATGTCCTCAGTGGGTGGGGGGGGGGGTATCAGGGTGGCTGACAGGGGAGGTGCTCAGAGGGTGTGAGAGCCCCTGGGCTTGGGGTTCTTCATTTGTCTGTCCCGCTGTGATGTCGACACTATGGTCAGGGTCTGGGGTGGACTGTTCTGCTCTGGTGTCGAGACTTTTGTCGGGAGCTGAGGTGGGCTGTTCTGCTGGCTTCTCTGTGGGGGTGGCCACCTCTCTAGTGGGTTGTTCTCTGTCACACGCCATCTCCCTCAACCTCTCCTCCAGCAGTCTGATCCTCTCCTCTAGTGCTCTGTTCTTCTCCTGCTTTTTCTCTTGTTGAAGTTGTCTCACCACAGTCCAGAGTGGAGATATGTCTCTCTCCACCTCCAGCTCTCCGGGTCTGGTTAAGAGAGTGTTGTTGTGCTGGACTGTTGTCTGGGTCTGTGCTGACTGGAGTGTAATCACTTGCTGTTCCAGCTTGACCTGCCTTACCTCCAGTTGGATAAATGTATCCTTCATTTCAATGAGGGAGTAGTACTCTGTGAAGGGGGTTGACTTTCCACTTGGGGTTGCTCGTCTGTGGGGTTACATAATGAAGAGATCTGGTCCGACCCGCTCGGGGTGGGGGGGGGGATCTTTCTCAAGGGAGAGCTTCTCCTGCTGGGCTAATTCTTTGATTAGGTGAAAGTCCAGCTGAAACTGTTTGGGGTTGCCCTGTACCAATAGTGTTCCAGACTTATAGAAATTTATATTAAGTGACTCAGAGTCCTCATTGTCTAATATCCTGAGTTTTACACCCCTCTTAACAGAGGGGTAGTGTGCTAATATAGCCCTGTGCCATGCCAGGGGATGGTCTGTGTGGAAGATGAGGTTGCTGATGTTCCCATTTTTATAACAGTCAGAAAAAAGTATCTCTTGATTTTCCATAAGGAGCTTCATTTTGTGCTCTTTTCGTGTCTTATCATTCTTTACATACACAGGGTTCTGTATTTTAATGACCTCTGATCAGCGGGAGGCAGCTTCTAAGGCCTCTCCATTTGGTTGGACTAGACTGTGCGACTCTCCTGTCATTGTTGGGCTAAAGGGCTTTGACACCTCTCACTTGACACGTCAGTGCTAATTGAAGTTGTATCAAGCTTGGTAGCTTTAATTTAGCATACAAAGCTTATAAAATAATGTAATATATTTTTCTTTTGGAAATAAAATATAGCTTCAGACTAAACATGACTCACTCAGTTCCAGGTTGGATGGTGTTTTCAGGTATGTGCTGTTTTCCAGAGCATATGCCGTATAGCTTTGGAGTAATAATCTTTGGTAGTTGTAATTCCATCCAAAATCAGGTTGTAGGTATTGAGTTTTGATTTGGAGTGAAGGTTACGTTGTAGGTGGTAGCATCTTGTATATGTCTCTGACAAAAAATCCAAGTTTATCTTCCTCTAAATAATCTTTTTGTAAGAGCATGCTGTCTCTCTCTCTCTGTTTCACTCTTACTATATTATCTGTCTCTCTGTTTCTCTCTTACTATAGTATCTGTCTCTCTCTCTGTTTCTCTCTTACTATATTCTCTGTCTCTCTCTCTCTGTTTCACTCTTACTATAGTATCTGTCTCTCTCTCTCTGTTTCTCTCTTACTATAGTATCTGTCTCTCTCTCTGTTTCACTCTTACTATAGTATCTGTCTCTCTCTCTGTTTCTGTCTTACTATAGTATCTGTCTCTCTCTCTGTTTCACTCTTACTATAGTATCTGTCTCTCTCTGTTTCTCTCTTACTATAGTATCTGTCTCTCTCTCTGTTTCACTCTTACTATAGTATCTGTCTCTCTCTGTTTCTCTCTTACTATAGTATCTGCCTCTCTCTCTGTTTCTCTCTTACTATAGTATCTGTCTCTCTCTCTCTGTTTCTCTCTTACTATAGTATCTGCCTCTCTCTGTTTCTCTCTTACTATAGTATCTGTCTCTCTCTCTCTGTTTCTCTCTTACTATATTATCTGTCTCTCTCTGTTTCTCTCTTACTATAGTATCTGCCTCTCTCTGTTTCTCTCTTACTATAGTATCTGCCTCTCTCTCTGTTTCTCTCTTACTATAGTATCTGCCTCTCTCTCTCTGTTTCTCTCTTACTATATTATCTGTCTCTCTCTGTTTCTCTCTTACTATAGTATCTGCCTCTCTCTCTGTTTCTCTCTTACTATAGTATCTGTCTCTCTCTCTCTGTTTCTCTCTTACTATAGTATCTGTCTCTCTCTCTGGTTCTGTCTTACTATAGTATCTGTCTCTCTCTCTGTTTCACTCTTACTATAGTATCTGTCTCTCTCTCTGTTTCACTCTTACTATAGTATCTGTCTCTCTCTCTCTGTTTCTCTCTTACTATAGTATCTGTCTCTCTCTCTGTTTCACTCTTACTATAGTATCTGTCTCTCTTTCTCTCTCTGTTTCTCTCTTACTATAGTATCTGTCTCTCTCTCTGTTTCACTCTTACTATAGTATCTCTCTCTCTCTCTGTTTCACTCTTACTATATTATCTGTCTCTCTCTGTTTCTCTCTTACTATAGTATCTGTCTCTCTCTCTCTGTTTCTCTCTTACTATATTATCTGTCTCTCTCTGTTCCTCTCTTACTATATTATCTGTCTCTCTCTCTGTTTCACTCTTACTGTATTATCTGTCTCTCTCTCTCTGTTTCTCAATTCAATTCAATTCAAGGGCTTTATTGGCATGGGAAACATGTGTTAACATTGCCAAAGCAAGTGAGGTAGATAATATATAAAGTGAATATATGAAGTGAAATAAACAATAAAAATTAACAGTAAACATTACACATACAGACGTTTCAAAACAATAAAGACATTACAAATGTCATATTATATATATACAGTGTTTTAACAATGTACAAATGGTTAAAGGACACAAGATAAAAATAAATAAGCATAAATATGGGTTGTATTTACAATGGTGTTTGTTCTTCACTGGTTGCCCTTTTCTCGTGGCAACAGGTCACAAATATTGCTGCTGTGATGGCACACTGTGGAATTTCACCCAGTAGATATGGGAGTTTATCAAAATTGGATTTGTTTTTGAATTCTTTGTGGATCTGTGTAATCTGAGGGAAATATGTCTCTCTAATATGGTCATACATTGGGCAGGAGGTTAGGAAGTGCAGCTCAGTTTTCACCTCATTTTGTGGGCAGTGAGCACATAGCCTGTCTTCTCTTAAGAGCCATGTCTGCCTACGGCGGCCTTTCTCAATAGCAAGGCTATGCTCACTGAGTCTGTACATAGTCAAAGCTTTCCTTAATTTTGGGTCAGTCACAGTGGTCAGGTATTCTGCCGCTGTGTACTCTCTGTGTAGCGCCAAATAGCATTCTAGTTTGCTCTGTTTTTTTGTTAATTATTTCCAATGTGTCAAGTAATTATCTTTTTGTTTTCTCATGATTTGGTTTGGTCTAATTGTGCTGCTGTCCTGGGGCTGTGTAGGGTGTGTTTGTGTTTGTGAACAGAGCCCCAGGACCAGCTTGCTTAGGGGACTCTTCTCCAGGTTCATCTCTCTGTAGGTGATGGCTTTGTTATGGAAGGTTTGGGAATCGCTTCCTTTTAGGTGGTCATAGATTTTAACGGCTCTTTTCTGGATTTTGATAATTAGTGGGTATATGCCTAATTCTGCTCTGCATGCATTATTTGGTGTTCTACGTTGTACACGGAGGATATTCTTGCCGAATTCCGTGTGCAGAGTCTCAATTTGGTGTTTGTCCCATTTTGTGAAGTCTTGGTTGGTGGGCGGACCCCAGACCTCACAACCATAAAGGGCAATGGGCTCTATGACTGATTCAAGTATTTTTAGCCAAATCCTCCTAATTGGTATGTTGAAATTTATGTTCCTTTTGATGGCATAGAATGCCCTTCTTGCCTTGTCTCTCAGATCGTTCACAGCTTTGTGGAAGTTACCTGTGGTGCTGATGTTTAGGCCAAGGTATGTATAGTTTTTTGTGTGCTCTAGGGCAACAGTGTCTAGATGGAATTTGTATTTGTGGTCATGGTGACTGGACCTTTTTGGGAACACCATTATTTTGGTCTTACTGAGATTTACTGTCAGGGCCCAGGTCTGACAGAATCTGTGCATAAGATCTAGGTGCTGCTGTAGGCCCTCCTTGATTGGTGACAGAAGCACCAGATCATCAGCAAACAGCAGACATTTGACTTCTGATTCTAGTAGGGTGAGGCCGGGTGCTGCAGACTTTTCTAGTGCCCGTGCCAATTCGTTGATATATATGTTGAAGAGGGTGGGGCTTATGCTGCATCCCTGTCTAACCCCACGACCCTGTGTGAAGAAATGTGTGTGTTTTTTGCCAATTTTAACCACACACTTGCTGTTTGTGTACATGGATTTTATAATGTCGTATGTTTTATCCCCAACACCACTTTCCATCAGTTTGTATAGCAGACCCTCATGCCAAATTGAGTCGAAGGCTTTTTTGAAATCAACAAAGCATGAGAAGACTTTGCCTTTGTTTTGGTTTGTTTGTTTGGTCTGTTGTACGGTAATTTGGTAAAAAGCCAATTTGACATTTGCTCAGTACATTGTTTTCATTGAGGAAATGTACGAGTCTGCTGTTAATGATAATGCAGAGGATTTTCCCAAGGTTACTGTTGAAGCATATTCCACGGTAGTTATTGGGGTCAAATTTGTCTCCACTTTTGTGGATTGGGGTGATCAGTCCTTGGTTCCAAATATTGGGGAAGATGACAGAGCTAAGGATGATGTTAAAGAGTTTTAGTATAACCAATTGGAATTTGTTGTCTGTATATTTGATCATTTCATTGAGGATACCATCAACACCACAGGCCTTTTTGGGTTGGAGGGTTTTTATTTTGTCCTGTAACTCATTCAATGTAATTGGAGAATCCAGTGGGTTCTGGTAGTCTTTAATAGTTGATTCTAAGATCTGTATTTGATCATGTATATGTTTTTGCTCTTTATTCTTTGTTATAGAGCCAAAAAGATTGGAGAAGTGGTTTACCCATACATCTCCATTTTGGATAGATAATTCTTCGTGTTGTTGTTTGTTTAGTGTTTTCCAATTTTCCCAGAAGTGGTTAGAGTCTATGCTTCAATTACATTGAGCTGATTTCTGACATGCTGTTCCTTCTTTTTCCGTAGTGTATTTCTGTATTGTTTTAGTGATTCACCATAGTGAAGGCGTAGACTCAGGTTTTCTGGGTCTCTATGTTTTTGGTTGGACAGGTTTCTCAATTTCTTTCTTAGATTTTTGCATTCTTCATCAAACCATTTGTCTGTTTCTCTCTTACTATATTATCTGTCTCTCTCTCTCTCTGTGTTTCTCTCTTACTATATTATCTGTCTCTCTCTCTCTCTGTGTTTCTCTCTTACTATATTATCTGTCTCTCTCTCTCTCTGTGTTTCTCTCTTACTATATTATCTGTCTCTCTCTCTCTCTGTGTTTCTCTCTTACTATAGTATCTCTATCTCTGTTTCTCTCTTACTATAGTATCTGTTTCTCTGTTTCTCTCTTACTATAGTATCTGTCTCTCTGTTTCTCTCTTACTATAGTATCTGTCTCTCTCTCTCTGTTTCTCTCTTACTATAGTATCTGTCTCTCTGTTTCTCTCTTACTATAGTATCTGTCTCTCTCTCTCTGTTTCTCTCTTACTATAGTATCTGTCTCTCTCTCTGTTTCTCTCTTACTATAGTATCTGTCTCTCTCTGTTTCTCTCTTACTATAGTATCTGTCTCTCTTTCTCTCTCTGTTTCTCACTTACTATAGTATCTGTCTCTCTCTCTCTCTCTCTCTCTGTTTCTCTCTTACTATAGTATCTGTCTCTCTCTGTGTTTCTCTCTTACTATAGTATCTGTTTCTCTCTTACTATAGTATCTGTCTCTCTCTGTGTTTCTCTCTTACTATAGTATCTGTCTCTCTGTGTTTCTCTCTTACTATAGTATCTGTTTATCTGTTTCTCTCTTACTATAGTTTCTGTTTCTCTCTTACTATAGTATCTGTTTCTCTCTCTCTGTGTTTCTCTCTTACTATATTATCTGTTTCTCTCTTACTATAGTATCTGTCTCTCTCTCTCTCTGTTTCTCTCTTACTAAATTATCTGTCTCTCTTTCTCTCTCTGTTTCTCTCTTACTATAGTATCTGTCTCTCTCTGTTTCTCTCTTACTACAGTATCTCTCTCTGTTTCTCTCTTACTATAGTATCTGTCTCTCTCTCTGTGTTTCTCTCTTACTATAGTATCTGTCTATCTCTGTGTTTCTCTCTTACTATAGTATCTGTCTCTCTCTCTCTCTCTCTGTTTCTCACTTACTATAGTATCTGTCTCTCTTTCTGTTTCTCTCTTACTATAGTATCTGTCTCTCTTTCTCTCTCTGTTTCTCTTATACTATAGTATCTGTCTCTCTCTCTATGTTTCTCACTTACTATATTATCTGTTTCTCTCTTACTATAGTATCTGTCTCTCTCTCTGTTTCTCTCTTACTATAGTATCTGTTTCTCTCTTACTATAGTATCTGTCACTCTCTCTGTTTCTCTGTTACTATAGTATCTGTCTCTCTTTCTCTCTCTGTTTCTCTCTTACTATAGTATCTCTCTCTCTCTCGCTCTCTTTCTCTCTTACTATAGTATCTGTCTCCCTCTCTGTTTCTCTCTTATCCAGAGCGACTTACAAATTGGTGCATTCACCTTATGACATCCAGTGGAACAGTAGTGCATCTAAATCTTTTAAGGGGGGGGGGGGGGTGAGAGGGATTACTTTAGTATCTATAGTATCTGTCTCTCTCTCTCTCTCTCTCTCTCTCTCTGTTTCTCTCTTACTATAGTATCTCTCTCTCTGTTTCTCTCTTACCATAGTATCTGTTTCTCTCTTACTATAGTATCTGTCTATCTCTGTGTTTCTCTCTTACTATAGTATCTGTCTCTCTCTCTCTCTCTCTCTCTCTCTGTTTCTCACTTACTATATTATCTGTTTCTCTCTTACTACAGTATCTGTCTCTCTCTCTGTTTCTCTCTTACTATAGTATCTGTCTCTCTCTCTGTGTTTCTCTCTTACTATAGTATCTGTCTCTCTCTCTGTGTTTCTCTCTTACTATAGTATCTGTCTCTCTCTCTGTGTTTCTCTCTTACTATAGTATCTGTCTATCTCTGTGTTTCTCTCTTACTATAGTATCTGTCTCTCTCTCTCTCTCTCTCTCTCTGTGCATGCTGGGTGTTTTTGGAGTTTGAGTGTTTGGTGTGGAAAGCTCTATCCTAACTAACTTTCTTGATTATTTTCTTTACATGTTATTTTCTATGGTGGAGGGTTAATGCAATATTTGTTTTTAGCGGTATCCAAAGTTTTTTTTTCAAAGTTAGGGTGGAAGAGGACAGAGTAACTTTCCGGGGGGGTGGAAGGTGTAGTGTGCGCAATGGCTTCTCAGCCTAGCGCGGAGGAGACGCTGTCGATACAGCATGGATTCAGGTGTGTTCCTGAGAAAGGAGTTAAGGTGGAGGAGGTTCTGCTCGCGGTCGGTGAACAGGTAGGAGCTGAGTTTATACATTCTGCTTCTAGAATGAACAAAGCTGTGGTTGTGTTCATGAAAAGGGCAAATTTGGTCGGTAGGCTAATTGCTAGCGGAATATTTGTAAGGGATGTGTTGGTGTCAATTTCACCTCTCTCTACCCCTTCAACAAGAGTTGTAGTGGCAAATTTGCCTCCGTTTATTACGGACGATCAAATTAGGAAAGAGCTGAGTCGTTTTGGTAAGTTTGCTAGCGGTTTCCGTGTACTGTCAGCAGGTTTTCAGGCAGATGCCGTTAAGCACGTTGTTTCGTTCAGGAGGCAAGTGTTTATTTTTCTGAACAATAATGAGCAACAGCTAAATGTGCATTTCAAAGTGAGGCATGGGGAGGGGCTCTATGCAGGTTTTGCCAGCACAGATAGTCTACGGTGTTTTGAATGTGGGGATTTGGGGCACAAGAGCTTTGCGTGCCCACATAAAGGCCATAGACGGAGTGAGGGTGCAAGTGGGGGAAATCGAGGTCAAAATGCAGGGGGTAAGGAGATGCAGACATCAGAGGCTGGGCCTAGTCAGGCTAGAGATGGTGGAGAAGCAGAGGCTGGGTCTAGTCAGGCTAGAGATGGTGGGGTAGCTGAGGCTGGGCCTAGACATGCTATGGAGGGTGGTGCAGATGATGCTGGGCCTAGTCATGCTATGGAGGGTGGTGTAGCTGAGGCTGGCCCTAGTCATGCTATGGAGGGTGGTGCAGATGATACTGCGTCTAGTCAGGTTATTCTAGTGGATGAGGAGAGTATAGTGGGGAAGTGTAAGAGATTAGGGGGGGGAGGAGGAGGGTGTCAAGAGGAAAAGGAAAAAGGATGTGGACAAAGGTACCATGGAAATGTTGCCTGTTGCTGTGGGTGAGGCCCTAAACAGAGAGAAAGGGCAGGTGGTCAGGGTGGGAGATAGAGAAGAGGAGGAAAGTGAGTCTGAGGAAGAGGATGAGGAGTTATTTTTTTCAGACTCCTCTTCAATTGGCCCGGAGCTGACAGCCAGTCAACCAGAGGGTCTAAGTACACATTGAGAGAACTGACAAGGTTCCTGAATGAGACTAAGGGGAAAAAGTTAATCTTGACACTTTTTTCCTGATCCTAGAAAGTTTGTAAGATCAGTACAACATGCTATGAGAAATGAGGGCATGGTGTCCTCTCACCCAGGAAACGGTTTAGGTTGAGGAAGTGGGTCACAACAGTGCGTAAAGGTTTACCTTCAGACACTGTTTAAATGTTTAATTTCTTACTGACACTGGGGCTTTTTGAGCTTTGCTATTGGTCTATTTCTCTGCTGGCTTTTCTCCCACTTCTTATGGAGACTCTTCGGGTAGGCTCGCTCAATATAAATGGCGCCAGAGATGCGGGAAAGAGGAGTGTGTTGGGTGAATATGTAAAACAAAAAAAAAAGTACAGGTGTTGTTTCTGCAGGAGACTCATAGTGATGTGGTGAATGAAGTTGATTGGGGGCTCTGGTGGAAAGGGGCAAGTGTGTTGAGCCATGGGACAAATCTTAGTGCAGGGGTGGCAGTCCTTTTTGCACCGGGTCTGGCTGTAAAAATTTGCTCCTCAAAGGAGGTGTGTAGGGGTAGGTTGCTTGTTGTTAAAGCAGAAATTAACAACATGGTTTTTGTCTTTATAAATGTGTATGCGCCTAACACAGGGAGAGAAAGAGGGGTTCTATTTGGGAGTCTTAGACAGGAACTCTCACAAGTAGCGCCTGAGGAGACGCTGGTGATCGGAGGTGACTGGAACTGTACAATGGATTTGACAAAAGACAGAAATGGGGAAGAGCCTCATTCAGTGTCAGTGGGAGTGTTAAGGGACATCTTTAATCAGTTTGACCTAGTGGATGTTTGGAGAACTAAACATCCAAACATGAGACAGTATACGTGGGTGAAGGTTTTTGGGGCTAGGGTGAGTGCAGCTCGACTTGATCGTTTTTACATGTCCAGGAATCAGAGCAATAGGCTGCTGGGTGCTACCATTTTCCCAGTGGGGTTTTCGGATCACCACATAACCATGGCTCGGCTGTCTATTTCACCAGGGCCCCGGCAGGCATCTTATTGGAAGTTCAATGTAAAGCTCTTACAAGATGCCACCTTTTGCTCAGGTTTCCAGACTTTTTGGGAAAGATGGGGGCAGCGAAGAGAGGAGTATGAGTCTCTGAGTCAATGGTGGGATGTGGGGAAAGTGCAAATTCGGCTTTTCTGTCAACAGTACACAGCTCTCTCATCCTCAGAGGCTAGGAGAGTATTGGGGGAACTAGAGCGGTGTATTAGTGAGATGGAGGTAGAGATGGTGGGGCAAGGCAATGTAGGCCTCCAGGCTAACTTAGCCGAGTACGTAGGGACCTGGGCAGTTTTTTCCAGGTTAAAGCAAAGGGAGCACTTGTAAGAGCTAGGTTCTCCATGCTCAAGGAGATGGATGCTCCCAGCTCCTTCTTCTTTGGTTTGGAAAGACAGAGCAGTGAAGCCAAGGGTATGCATTGTCTACGGCTGTCTGATGGGCGGGTGACCTCTGTGGTGGGGGAGATGCGGGAGCGGACTGTGGAGTTTTATACTGAATTGTATAGGGCAGAAATGTGTGATCCTATGTGTGCTCAGGTCTTGTTCGCAGGACTCCCTAAGCTCTCTCGGGCACAGAGGGATGAAATGGACATTCCTCTGTTGTCACATGAACTGGCAGAGGCAGTAACCCAGATGTCCCCGGTCGTGCACCCGGGGTCGCTGGACTTCCAGTGGAATTTTACAAAAATTCTGGGGAACAATTGGACAGGATTTCTTTTGCGTGTTGCGTGAATGCGTCGGGGTAGGAGAGTTGCCGATGAGCTGCCGTCGGGCGGCTCTGACTCTCCTGCCCAAAAAGGGGACTTGTGTGAACTTAAGAACTGGAGGCCTGTGGCATTACTCTGTGCGGACTACACGATTTTTGCCAAGGTCCTCTCTAACAGACTGAAGTCCCATCTGGACTCTATAATACACAAGGACCAGACATATTGTGTACCGGGACGCTCAATCACGGACAACTTGTTCTTGATTAGGGACATGTTGGACTTGTCGAGAGGTTCTAATGTGAACTTTGGACTGGTCTCTTTAGATCAAGAGAAGGCTTTTGATAGAGTGGATCATGAGTATCTGTTTAATGTGATGTCTGTGTTTGGGTTTGGGAAGAGTTTTGTGACCTGTGTGAAGCTGTTGTATGCTGGGGCGTCATGTATGGTTAAGGTGGGAGGGGGGCTCAGTAGGCCAGTCTGGGTGAGACGGGGGATTAGACAAGGATGCCCTCTATCTGGGCAGCTGTACACACTAGCCATTGAGCCTTTTTTAGGACTGCTACGCAGGAGACTGCGGGGAGTGTGCTGGACAGGCATGGATGTGGTGACAGGAATAGCAGTCTCAGCATATGCAGATGATGTTTCTGTGATGGTCAGGGATGGGCAAGATATGCAGGAACTAGAGACCAGTCTGAAGGTGTACGAGGGAGCTTCATCAGCTAAGGTAAACTGGGAAAGAGCAAAGCTCTGTTATGTGGGGCATGGGGGGATAGGGCTCCTCCTCTGCTTCCAGGGGGTTTGCAGTGGGGTTGTGAAGGGCTTAAAGTGTTGGGGGTGTACCTGGGCTCGGAGAGGTGGGTCAGCAAGAACTGGGAGGGGCTGTCACAGGCAGTGGTGTCAAGACTGGCCAGGTGGAGGTGGCTCCTGTCCCAAGTGTCATATAGAGGGAGGGTGCTGATAATCAACAACCTGGTGGCATCTTCCTTGTGGCATAAACTGGCTGTCCTCAACCCCCCCGCCGGTCTGCTTGCAGACCTGCAACGCAAGCTGGTGGACTTCTTTTGGTCGGGACATCACTGGCTGAAGGCAGCAGTTTTGTACATGACCGTCCACGAAGGAGGACAGGGCCTGGTGGAACTGGAGAGCAGGATGGCTGCTTTCCGACTAAAGGCGGTGCAGAGACTGCTGTACCACACTGATGTTGGCTGGAGGGAACCAGCATGCGCGCTGCTGAGGAGAGCTGGCGGATTAGGTTTGGACCGGCAGCTGTTCCTCATGAAGCTGGAGAGGCTGAGTACAGCAGGTCTCTCAGAGTTTTACTCTGCAGTGCTGAGGGCCTGGCAGCTGCTAAGACCCACACGAGAAGGGGGTGTGGAGCCTGGGCAGTGGGTGTGGGAGGAGCCTATCTTCCACAACCCAGCCATCCCTTTGAGATCGGTTCAGTCGGCCAACCTGCAGAGGCAACTGATGGCAGGGGGTTTACAAAGGCTGTGTGACCTGAGACTGCTGGGAGAGGAGGGGTGGAAAACCCTGGAGGTCTTGGCGCAACAAACAGGAATAACGTCTCTTAGGCTGCTGGAGAGATTCCTGGAGGAGGTCCAGGAGGCACTGTCTGAGCCGGTAAGGGGGGTGTTTGAGAGGCCAAAGGGAGAGGGGCCACCAATGTTCCCGCCACTACAGGTGACGGCAGAGACTGGAGACTGGCAAGGGGGTCTGGAGGACTTGTTAGATTTTAACACTCCGAGCCTGGGGAGTTTGAGGGGTGGGAGGTAAAGCCCTCTACAACCTCTGTGTTAAGGTTAGGAGCATTAGAAGCCTAACAGGAGTGAAGGCACATCAGTGGCAGGGGGTATGTGGGGCGGAGAGTATGGTGGGTTTTAGATGGAGGGCGCTCTACAAACCCCCAGTACCAAATAGGTCAGGGGACCTCCAGTGGAGGGTTCTTCATGGAGCCCTGGCCACTAACAGCTGGTTGGCACGGGTTGATCCGGGAATTGGGCAGGGGTGTCCTTTCTGTCAAATGAAAGAAACTGTAATTCATGTGTTTTCTGTGTGCACCAGGTTAATGCCATTAATGTCTCTGTTGGAATGTCTGTGTGACAGGTTGGGGGTGGATTTTGCTGTTGGGATGTTTATAATGGGATACAGGTATTCGAGTAAGGAGAAAGAAAAATGTGTTTTGTTGAATTTTCTGTTTGCTCAGGCAAAGTTAGCTTTTTGGCTAACAAGGAGGAACAGGGTCAAAGGTGGGGGGATAACAGACCCTTTACTACTGTTTAATGGGATGGTCTCTGCGCGCCTTAGGGTTGAGTTTGAGTTCTATAAAATGATCAAATGTGTGGAGATGTTTGAGGAGATATGGTGTGTTGGGGGGGCTGTCTGTATTGCTGGGGAAGATGTTTTGGATATACGGTTGTAGGAGAGGTTTTTTGTGTATGGTGATTTGTACAGGATATATTTTTATTTTTTTTATTTTAGGAGTGGGGGGGTGAGTTTTAAATGAATTGAGAATGTTTCAATAAAGAAAGACCAAAAGTCAAAAGTCTCTCTGTTTCTCACTTACTATAGTATCTGTCTCTCTTTCTGTTTCTCTCTTACTATAGTATCTGTCTCTCTTTCTCTCTCTGTTTCTCTCTTACTATAGTATCTCTCACTCTCTCTCGCTCTGTTTTTCTCTTACTATAGTATCTGTCTCTCTCTCTCTGTTTCTCTCTTACTATAGTATCTGTCTCTCTCTCTGTTTCTCTCTTACTATAGTATCTGTCTCTCTCTGTTTCTCTCTTACTATAGTATCTGTCTCTCTCTGTTTCTCTCTTACTATAGTATCTGTCTCTCTCTGTGTTTCTCTCTTACTATAGTATCTGTCTCTCTCTCTGTGTTTCTCTCTTACTATAGTATCTGTCTCTCTCTCTGTGTTTCTCTCTTACTACAGTATCTCTCTCTCTGTTTCTCTCTTACTATAGTATCTGTCTCTCTCTGTTTCTCTCTTACTATAGTATCTGTCTCTCTCTCTGGTTCTCTCTTACTATAGTATCTGTCTCTCTCTCTCTCTCTGTGTTTCTCACTTACTGTATTATCTGTTTCTCTCTTACTATAGTATATGTTTCTCTCTCTCTCTGTTTCTCTCTTACTATAGTATCTGTTTCTCTGTTTCTCTCTTACTATAGTATCTCTCTCTCTGTTTCTCTCTTACTATAGTATCTGTTTCTCTCTTACTATAGTATCTTTCTCTCTCTCTGTTTCTCTCTTACTATATTATCTGTCTCTCTCTGTTTCTCACTTACTATATTATCTGTTTCTCTCTTACTATAGTATCTGTTTCTCTCTTACTATAGTATCTGTCTCTCTCTGTTTCTCACTTACTATATTATCTGTTTCTCTCTTACTATAGTATCTGTTTCTCTCTTACTATATTATCTGTCTCTCTCTGTTTCTCTCTTACTATAGTATCTGTCTCTCTTTCTCTGTTTATCTCTTACTTTAGTATCTGTCTCTCTCTCTCTGTTTCTTTCTTACTATAGTATCTGTCTCTCTCTCTGTGTTTCTCTCTTACTACAGTATCTCTCTCTCTGTTTCTCTCTTACTATAGTATCTGTCTCTCTCTGTTTCTCTCTTACTATAGTATCTGTCTCTCTTTCTCTCTCTGTTTCTCTCTTACTATAGTATCTGTCTCTCCCTGTTTCTCTCTTACTATAGTATCTGTCTCTCTTTCTGTTTCTCTCTTACTATAGTATCTGTCTCTCTTTCTCTCTCTGTTTCTCTCTTACTATAGTATCTCTCTCTCTCTCTCTCTCTCTCTCTCTCTGTTTCTCTCTTACTATAGTATCTGTCTCTCTCTGTTTCTCTCTTACTATAGTATCTGTCTCTCTTTCTGTTTCTCTCTTACTATAGTATCTGTCTCTCTCTCTCTTTCTGTTTCTCTCTTACTATAGTATCTGTCTCTCTTTCTCTCTCTGTTTCTCTCTTACTATAGTATCTCTCTCTCTCTCGCTCTGTTTCTCTCTTACTATAGTATCTGTCTCTCTCTCTGTTTCTCTCTTACTATAGAATCTGTCTCCCTCTCTGTTTCTCTCTTACTATAGTATCTGTTTCTCTCTTACTATAGTATCTGTCTCTCTCTCTGTGTTTCTCTCTTACTATATTATCTGTTTCTCTCTTACTATAGTATCTGTCTCTCTTTCTCTGTGTTTCTCTCTTACTATAGTATCTGTTTCTCTCTCTCTCTGTTTCTCTCTTACTATAGTATCTGTTTCTCTGTTTCTCTCTTACTATAGTATCTCTCTCTCTGTTTCTCTCTTACCATAGTATCTGTTTCTCTCTTACTATAGTATCTGTCTATCTCTGTGTTTCTCTCTTACTATAGTATCTGTCTCTCTCTCTGTGTTTCTCTCTTACTACAGTATCTCTCTCTCTGTTTCTCTCTTACTATAGTATCTGTCTCTCTCTCTGTTTCTCTCTTACTATAGTATCTGTCTCTCTCTCTGTTTCTCTCTTACTATAGTATCTGTCTCTCTCTCTCTCTGTGTTTCTCACTTACTGTATTATCTGTTTCTCTCTTACTATAGTATCTGTCTCTCTTTCTCTGTGTTTCTCTCTTACTATAGTATATGTTTCTCTCTCTCTCTGTTTCTCTCTTACTATAGTATCTGTTTCTCTGTTTCTCTCTTACTATAGTATCTCTCTCTCTGTTTCTCTCTTACCATAGTATCTGTTTCTCTCTTACTATAGTATCTGTCTATCTCTGCGTTTCTCTCTTACTATAGTATCTGTCTCTCTCTTACTATAGTATCTGTCTCTCTCTCTCTCTCTCTCTGTTTCTCACTTACTATAGTATCTGTTTCTCTCTGTTTCTCTCTTACTATATTATCTGTCTCTCTCTGTTTCTCTCTTACTATAGTATCTGTCTCTCTCTCTGTGTTTCTCTCTTACTATATTATCTGTCTCTCTCTGTTTCTCTCTTACTATAGTATCTGTCTCTCTCTCTGTGTTTCTCTCTTACTATAGTATCTGTTTCTCTCTCTCTCTGTTTCTCTCTTACTATAGTATCTGTTTCTCTGTTTCTCTCTTACTATAGTATCTCTCTCTCTGTTTCTCTCTTACTATAGTATCTGTTTCTCTCTTACTATAGTATCTTTCTCTCTCTCTGTTTCTCTCTTACTATATTATCTGTCTCTCTCTGTTTCTCACTTACTATATTATCTGTTTCTCTCTTACTATAGTATCTGTTTCTCTCTTACTATAGTATCTGTCTCTCTCTGTTTCTCACTTACTATATTATCTGTTTCTCTCTTACTATAGTATCTGTTTCTCTCTTACTATATTATCTGTCTCTCTCTGTTTCTCTCTTACTATAGAATCTGTCTCCCTCTCTGTTTCTCTCTTACTATAGAATCTGTCTCCCTCTCTGTTTCTCTCTTACTATAGAATCTGTCTCCCTCTCTGTTTCTCTCTTACTATAGTATCTGTCTCTCTCTGTGTTTCTCTCTTACTATAGTATCTGTTTCTCTCTTACTATAGTATCTGTCTCTCTCTCTGTTTCTCTCTTACTATAGTATCTGTCTCTCTCTCTCTCTGTGTTTCTCACTTACTGTATTATCTGTTTCTCTCTTACTATAGTATCTGTCTCTCTCTCTGTGTTTCTCACTTACTGTATTATCTGTTTCTCTCTTACTATAGTATGTGTGTCTCTTTCTCTGTGTTTCTCTCTTACTATAGTATCTGTTTCTCTCTCTCTCTGTTTCTCTCTTACTATAGTATCTGTTTCTCTGTTTCTCTCTTACTATAGTATCTCTCTCTCTGTTTCTCTCTTACCATAGTATCTGTTTCTCTCTTACTATAGTATCTGTCTATCTCTGTGTTTCTCTCTTACTATAGTATCTGTCTCTCTCTCTGTGTTTCTCTCTTACTACAGTATCTCTCTCTCTGTTTCTCTCTTACTATAGTATCTGTCTCTCTCTCTGTTTCTCTCTTACTATAGTATCTGTCTCTCTCTCTGTTTCTCTCTTACTATAGTATCTGTCTCTCTCTCTCTCTGTGTTTCTCACTTACTGTATTATCTGTTTCTCTCTTACTATAGTATCTGTCTCTCTTTCTCTGTGTTTCTCTCTTACTATAGTATATGTTTCTCTCTCTCTCTGTTTCTCTCTTACTATAGTATCTGTTTCTCTGTTTCTCTCTTACTATAGTATCTCTCTCTCTGTTTCTCTCTTACCATAGTATCTGTTTCTCTCTTACTATAGTATCTGTCTATCTCTGCGTTTCTCTCTTACTATAGTATCTGTCTCTCTCTTACTATAGTATCTGTCTCTCTCTCTCGCTCTCTCTGTTTCTCACTTACTATATTATCTGTTTCTCTCTGTTTCTCTCTTACTATATTATCTGTCTCTCTCTGTTTCTCTCTTACTATAGTATCTGTCTCTCTCTCTGTGTTTCTCTCTTACTATAGTATCTGTCTCTCTCTCTGTGTTTCTCTCTTACTATAGTATCTGTCTCTCTCTCTGTGTTTCTCTCTTACTATATTATCTGTCTCTCTGTTTCTCTCTTACTATAGTATCTGTCTCTCTCTCTGTTTCTCTCTTACTATAGTATCTGTTTCTCTCTCTCTCTGTTTCTCTCTTACTATAGTATCTGTTTCTCTGTTTCTCTCTTACTATAGTATCTCTCTCTCTGTTTCTCTCTTACTATAGTATCTGTTTCTCTCTTACTATAGTATCTTTCTCTCTCTCTGTTTCTCTCTTACTATATTATCTGTCTCTCTCTGTTTCTCACTTACTATATTATCTGTTTCTCTCTTACTATAGTATCTGTTTCTCTCTTACTATAGTATCTGTCTCTCTCTGTTTCTCACTTACTATATTATCTGTTTCTCTCTTACTATAGTATCTGTTTCTCTCTTACTATAGTATCTGTCTCTCTCTGTTTCTCACTTACTATATTATCTGTTTCTCTCTTACTATAGTATCTGTTTCTCTCTTACTATATTATCTGTCTCTCTCTGTTTCTCTCTTACTATAGAATCTGTCTCCCTCTCTGTTTCTCTCTTACTATAGAATCTGTCTCCCTCTCTGTTTCTCTCTTACTATAGAATCTGTCTCCCTCTCTGTTTCTCTCTTACTATAGTATCTGTCTCTCTCTGTGTTTCTCTCTTACTATAGTATCTGTCTCTCTCTCTGTGTTTCTCTCTTACTATAGTATCTGTCTCTCTCTCTGTGTTTCTCTCTTACTATATTATCTGTCTCTCTGTTTCTCTCTTACTATAGTATCTGTCTCTCTCTCTGTGTTTCTCTCTTACTATAGTATCTGTTTCTCTCTCTCTCTGTTTCTCTCTTACTATAGTATCTGTTTCTCTGTTTCTCTCTTACTATAGTATCTCTCTCTCTGTTTCTCTCTTACTATAGTATCTGTTTCTCTCTTACTATAGTATCTTTCTCTCTCTCTGTTTCTCTCTTACTATATTATCTGTCTCTCTCTGTTTCTCACTTACTATATTATCTGTTTCTCTCTTACTATAGTATCTGTTTCTCTCTTACTATAGTATCTGTCTCTCTCTGTTTCTCACTTACTATATTATCTGTTTCTCTCTTACTATAGTATCTGTTTCTCTCTTACTATAGTATCTGTCTCTCTCTGTTTCTCACTTACTATATTATCTGTTTCTCTCTTACTATAGTATCTGTTTCTCTCTTACTATATTATCTGTCTCTCTCTGTTTCTCTCTTACTATAGAATCTGTCTCCCTCTCTGTTTCTCTCTTACTATAGAATCTGTCTCCCTCTCTGTTTCTCTCTTACTATAGAATCTGTCTCCTCTCTGTTTCTCTCTTACTATAGTATCTGTCTCTCTCTCTGTGTTTCTCTCTTACTATAGTATCTGTTTCTGTGTTTCTCTTACTATAGTATCTCTTCTCTGTTTCTCTCTTACTATAGTATCTGTTTCTCTGTTTCTCTCTACTCTCTGTGTTTCTCACTTACTGTATTATCTGTTTCTCTCTTACTATAGTATCTGTCTCTCTCTCTGTGTTTCTCTCTTACTGTATTATCTGTTTCTCTCTTACTATAGTATGTGTCTCTCTTTCTCTGTGTTTCTCTCTTACTATAGTATCTGTTTCTCTCTCTCTCTGTTTCTCTCTTACTATAGTATCTGTTTCTCTGTTTCTCTCTTACTATAGTATTCTCTCTCTGTTTCTCTCTTACCATAGTATCTGTTTCTCTCTTACTATAGTATCTGTCTATCTCTGTGTTTCTCTCTTACTATAGTATCTGTCTCTCTCTCTGTGTTTCTCTCTTACTACATTATCTCTCTCTCTGTTTCTCTCTTACTATAGTATCTGTCTCTCTCTCTGTTTCTCTCTTACTATAGTATCTGTCTCTCTCTCTGTTTCTCTCTTACTATAGTATCTGTCTCTCTCTCTCTCTGTGTTTCTCACTTACTGTATTATCTGTTTCTCTCTTACTATAGTATCTGTCTCTCTTTCTCTGTGTTTCTCTTACTATAGTATATGTTTCTCTCTCTCTCTGTTTCTCTCTTACTATAGTATCTGTTTCTCTGTTTCTCTCTTACTATAGTATCTCTCTCTCTGTTTCTCTCTTACCATAGTATCTGTTTCTCTCTTACTATAGTATCTGTCTATCTCTGCGTTTCTCTCTTACTATAGTATCTGTCTCTCTCTTACTATAGTATCTGTCTCTCTCTCTCGCTCTCTCTGTTTCTCACTTACTATATTATCTGTTTCTCTCTGTTTCTCTCTTACTATATTATCTGTCTCTCTCTGTTTCTCTCTTACTATAGTATCTGTCTCTCTCTCTGTGTTTCTCTCTTACTATAGTATCTGTCTCTCTCTCTGTGTTTCTCTCTTACTATAGTATCTGTCTCTCTCTCTGTGTTTCTCTCTTACTATATTATCTGTCTCTCTGTTTCTCTCTTACTATAGTATCTGTCTCTCTCTCTGTGTTTCTCTCTTACTATAGTATCTGTTTCTCTCTCTCTGTTTCTCTCTTACTATAGTATCTGTTTCTCTGTTTCTCTCTTACTATAGTATCTCTCTCTCTGTTTCTCTCTTACTATAGTATCTGTTTCTCTCTTACTATAGTATCTTTCTCTCTCTCTGTTTCTCTCTTACTATATTATCTGTCTCTCTCTGTTTCTCACTTACTATATTATCTGTTTCTCTCTTACTATAGTATCTGTTTCTCTCTTACTATAGTATCTGTCTCTCTCTGTTTCTCACTTACTATATTATCTGTTTCTCTCTTACTATAGTATCTGTTTCTCTCTTACTATATTATCTGTCTCTCTCTGTTTCTCTCTTACTATAGTATCTGTCTCTCTCTCTCTGTTTATCTCTTACTTTAGTATCTGTCTCTCTCTCTCTGTTTCTCTCTTACTATAGTATCTGTCTCTCTCTCTCTGTTTCTCTCTTACTATAGTATCTGTCTCTCTTTCTCTCTCTGTTTCTCTCTTACTATAGTATCTGTCTCTCCCTGTTTCTCTCTTACTATAGTATCTGTCTCTCTTTCTGTTTCTCTCTTACTATAGTATCTGTCTCTCTTTCTCTCTCTGTTTCTCTCTTACTATAGTATCTCTCTCTCTCTCTCTCTCTCTGTTTCTCTCTTACTATAGTATCTGTCTCTCTCTGTTTCTCTCTTACTATAGTATCTGTCTCTCTTTCTGTTTCTCTCTTACTATAGTATCTGTCTCTCTCTCTCTTTCTGTTTCTCTCTTACTATAGTATCTGTCTCTCTTTCTCTCTCTGTTTCTCTCTTACTATAGTATCTCTCTCTCTCTCGCTCTGTTTCTCTCTTACTATAGTATCTGTCTCTCTCTCTGTTTCTCTCTTACTATAGAATCTGTCTCCCTCTCTTTTTCTCTCTTACTATAGTATCTGTCTCTCTCTCTGTGTTTCCCTCTTACTATAGTATCTGTCTCTCTCTCTCTCTGTGTTTCTCACTTACTGTATTATCTGTTTCTCTCTTACTATAGTATCTGTCTCTCTCTCTGTGTTTCTCTCTTACTATAGTATCTGTCTCTCTCTCTCTCTCTCTGTTTCTCTCTTACTATAGTATCTGTTTCTCTCTTACTGTAGTATCTCTCTCTCTGTTTCTCTCTTACCATAGTATCTGTTTCTCTCTTACTATAGTATCTGTCTATCTCTGTGTATCTCTCTTACTATAGTATCTGTCTCTCTCTCTCTCTTTCTCTCTGTTTCTCACTTACTATATTATCTGTTTCTCTCTTACTATAGTATCTGTCTCTCTCTCTGTTTCTCTCTTACTATATTATCTGTCTCTCTCTGTTTCTCTCTTACTATAGTATCTGTCTATCTCTGTGTTTCTCTCTTACTATAGTATCTGTCTCTCTCTCTCTGTCTATGTTTCTCTCTTACTATATTATCTGTTTCTCTCTTACTATAGTATCTGTCTCTCTCTCTGTGTTTCTCTCTTACTATAGTATCTGTCTCTCTCTCTGTGTTTCTCTCTTACTATAGTATCTGTCTCTCTCTCTGTGTTTCTCTCTTACTATATTATCTGTCTCTCTCTGTTTCTCACTTACTATATTATCTGTTTCTCTCTTACTATAGTATCTGTCTCTCTCTCTCTCTCTCTGTTTCTCTCTTACTATAGTATCTGTCTCTCTCTGTTCCTCTCTTACTATAGTATCTGTCTCTCTCTCTCTCTCTCTGTTTCTCTCTTACTATAGTATATGTCTCTCTCTGTTCCTCTCTTACTATAGTATCTGTCTCTCTCTGTGTTTCTCACTTACTATATTATCTGTTTCTCTCTTACTATAGTATCTGTTTCTCTCTTACTATAGTATCTGTCTATCTCTGTGTATCTCTCTTACTATAGTATCTGTCTCTCTCTCTCTCTCTCTGTTTCTCTCTTACTATAGTATATGTCTCTCTCTGTTCCTCTCTTACTATAGTATCTGTCTCTCTCTGTGTTTCTCACTTACTATATTATCTGTTTCTCTCTTACTATAGTATCTGTTTCTCTCTTACTATAGTATCTGTCTCTCTCTCTGTTTCTCTCTTACTATAGTATCTGTCTCTCTTTCTCTCTCTGTTTCTCTCTTACTATAGTATCTGTCTCTCTCTGTTCCTCTTACTATTGTATCTGTCTCTCTTTCTCTCTCTGTTTCTCTCTTACTATATTATCTGTCTCTCTTTCTGTTTCTCTCTTACTATAGTATCTGTCTCTCTCTGTTTCTCTCTTACTATAGTATCTGTCTCTCTTTCTCTCTCTGTTTCTCTCTTACTATAGTATATGTCTCTCTCTGTTCCTCTCTTACTATAGTATCTGTCTCTCTTTCTCTCTCTGTTTCTCTCTTACTATAGTATCTGTCTCTCTTTCTGTTTCTCTCTTACTATAGTATCTGTCTCGCTCTCTCTTTCTGTTTCTCTCTTACTATAGTATCTGTCTCTCCTGTGTTTCTCTCTTACTATAGTATCTGTTTCTCTCTTACTATAGTATCTGTCTCTCTCTCTGTGTTTCTCTCTTACTATAGTATCTGTTTCTCTCTCTGTGTTTCTCTCTTACTATAGTATCTGTCTCTCTCTCTGTGTTTCTCTCTTACTATAGTATCTGTCTCTCTCTCTCTCTCTCTGTTTCTCTCTTACTATAGTATCTGTCTCTCTGTTTCTCTCTTACTATAGTATCTGTCTCTCTCTCTGTGTTTCTCTCTTACTATAGTATCTGTCTCTCTCTCTCTCTCTGTTTCTCTCTTACTATAGTATCTGTTTCTCTGTTTCTCTCTTACTATAGTATCTCTCTCTGTGTTTCTCTCTTACCATAGTATCTGTTTCTCTCTTACTATAGTATCTGTCTCTCACTCTATGTTTCTCACTTACTATAGTATCTGTCTCTCTTTCTCTCTCTGTTTCTCTCTTACTATAGTATCTCTCTCTCTCTCTCGCTCTGTTTCTCTCTTACTATAGTATCTGTCTCTCTCTGTTTCTCTCTTACTATAGTATCTGTTTCTCTCTTACTATAGTATCTCTCTCTCTCTCTCTCTCTCTCTGTGTTTCTCACTTACTATATTATCTGTTTCTCTCTTACTATAGTATCTGTCTCTCTCTCTGTGTTTCTCTCTTACTATAGTATCTGTCTCTCTCTCTCTGTTTCTCTCTTACTATAGTATCTGTCTCTCTCTCTCTCTCTGTTTCTCTCTTACTATAGTATCTGTCTCTCTCTCTCTCTCTGTTTCTCTCTTACTATAGTATCTGTTTCTCTGTTTCTCTCTTACTATAGTATCTCTCTCTGTGTTTCTCTCTTACCATAGTATCTGTTTCTCTCTTACTATAGTATCTGTCTCTCTCTCTATGTTTCTCACTTACTATAGTATCTGTCTCTCTTTCTCTCTCTGTTTCTCTCTTACTATAGTATCTCTCTCTCTCTCTCGCTCTGTTTCTCTCTTACTATAGTATCTGTCTCTCTCTCTGTTTCTCTCTTACTATAGTATCTGTTTCTCTCTTACTATAGTATCTGTCTCTCTCTCTCTCTCTGTGTTTCTCACTTACTATATTATCTGTTTCTCTCTTACTATAGTATCTGTCTCTCTCTCTGTGTTTCTCTCTTACTATAGTATCTGTCTCTCTCTCTCTGTTTCTCTCTTACTATAGTATCTGTCTCTCTCTCTCTCTCTGTTTCTCTCTTACTACAGTATCTGTTTCTCTGTTTCTCTCTTACTATAGTATCTCTCTCTGTGTTTCTCTCTTACCATAGTATCTGTTTCTCTCTTACTATAGTATCTCTCTCTGTGTTTCTCTCTTACTATAGTGTCTGTCTCTCTCTCTCTCTCTGTTTCTCTCTTACTATAGTATCTGTCTCTCTCTCTCTCTCTGTTTCTCTCTTACTATAGTATCTCTCTGTGTTTCTCTCTTACCATAGTATCTGTTTCTCTCTTACTATAGTATCTCTCTCTGTGTTTCTCTCTTACTATAGTATCTGTCTCTCTCTCTCTCTCTGTTTCTCTCTTACTATAGTATCTGTCTCTCTCTCTGTTTCTCTCTTACTATAGTATCTGTCTCTCTCTCTCTCTGTTTCTCTCTTACGATATTTTCTCTCTCTCTGTTTCTCTCTTACTATAGTATCTGTCTCTCTCTCTGTTTCTCACTTACTATAGTATCTGTCTCTCTTTCTCTCTCTGTTTCTCTCTTATTATAGTATCTCTCTCTCTCGCTCTGTTTCTCTCTTACTATAGTATCTGTCTCTCTCTCTGTTTCTCTTTTACTATAGTATCTGTTTCTCTCTTACTATAGTATCTGTCTCTCTCTCTCTCTCTGTGTTTCTCACTTACTATATTATCTGTTTCTCTCTTACTATTGTATCTGTCTCTCTCTCTGTGTTTCTCTCTTACTATAGTATCTGTCTCTCTCTCTCTCTCTGTTTCTCTCTTACTATAGTATCGGCCTCTCTCTCTGTGTTTCTCTCTTACTATAGTATCTGTCTCTCTCTCTCTCTTTCTCTGTTTCTCTCTTACTATAGTATCTGTTTCTCTGTTTCTCTCTTACTATAGTATCTCTCTCTGTGTTTCTCTCTTACCATAGTATCTGTTTCTCTCTTACTATAGTATCTGTCTCTCTCTCTCTCTCTGTGTTTCTCTCTTACTATAGTATCTGTCTCTCTCTCTCTGTTTCTCTCTTACTATAGTATCTGTCTCTCTCTCTCTCTCTGTTTCTCTCTTACTATAGTATCTGTTTCTCTGTTTCTCTCTTACTATAGTATCTCTCTGTGTTTCTCTCTTACCATAGTATCTGTTTCTCTGTTTCTCTCTTACTATAGTATCTCTCTGTGTTTCTCTCTTACCATAGTATCTGTTTCTCTCTTACTATAGTATCTCTCTCTGTGTTTCTCTCTTACGATAGTATATGTTTCTCTCTTACTATAGTATCTGTCTCTCTTTCTATGTTTCTCACTTACTATAGTATCTGTCTCTCTTTCTCTCTCTGTTTCTCTCTTACTATAGTATCTCTCTCTCTCTCTCTCGCTCTGTTTCTCAATTCAATTCAATTCAATTCAATTCAAGGGCTTTATTGGCATGGGAAACATGTGTTAACATTGCCAAAGCAAGTGAGGTAGACAACATACAAAGTGAATATATAAAGTGAAAAACAACAAAAATTAACAGTAAACATTACACATACAGAAGTTTCAAAACAGTAAAGACATTACAAATGTCATATTATATATATATATATACAATGTACAAATAGTTAAAGGACACAAGATAAAATGAATAAGCATAAATATGGGTTGTATTTACAATGGTGTTTGTTCTTCACTGGTTGCCCTTTTCTTGTGGCAACAGGTCACATATATTGCTGCTGTGATGGCACACTGTGGAATTTCACCCAAAAGATATGGGAGTTTTTCAAAATTGGATTTGTTTTCGAATTCTTTGTGGATCTGTGTAATCTGGGGGAAATATGTCTCTCTAATATGGTCATACATTGGGCAGGAGGTTAGGAAGTGCAGCTCAGTTTCCACCTCATTTTGTGGGCAGTGAGCACATAGCCTGTCTTCTCTTGAGAGTCATGTCTGCCTACGGCGGCCTTTCTCAATAGCAAGGCTATGCTCACTGAGTCTGTACATAGTCAAAGCTTTCCTTAATTTTGGGTCAGTCACAGTGGTCAGGTATTCTGCCGCTGTGTACTCTCTGTGTAGGGCCAAATAGCATTCTAGTTTGCTCTGTCTTTTTGTTAATTCTTTCCAATGTGTTAAGTAATTATCTTTTTGTTTTCTCATGATTTGGTTGGGTCTAATTGTGCTGTTGTCCTGGGGCTCTGTAGGGTGTGTTTGTGTTTGTGAACAGAGCCCCAGGACCAGCTTGCTTAGGGGACTCTTCTCCAGGTTCATCTCTCTGTAGGTGATGGCTTTGTTATGGAAGGTTTGTGAATCGCTTCCTTTTAGGTGGTTGTAGAATTTAACGGCTCTTTTCTGGATTTTGATAATTAGTGGGTATCGGCCTAATTCTGCTCTGCATGCATTATTTGGTGTTTACGTTGTACACGGAGGATATTTTTGCAGAATTCTGCGTGCAGAGTCTCAATTTGGTGTTTGTCCCATTTTGTGAAGTCTTGGTTGGTGAGCGGACCCCAGACCTCACAACCATAAAGGGCAATGGGCTCTATGACTGATTCAAGTATTTTTAGCCAAATCCTAATTGGTATGTTGAAATTTATGTTTCTTTTGATGGCATAGAATGCCCTTCTTGCCTTGTCTCTCAGATCGTTCACAGCTTTGTGGAAGTTACCTGTGGCGCTGATGTTTAGGCCAAGGTATGTATAGTTTTTGTGTGCTCTAGGGCAAC
Source organism: Oncorhynchus nerka (assembly GCF_034236695.1). Lineage (NCBI taxonomy): Eukaryota > Metazoa > Chordata > Actinopteri > Salmoniformes > Salmonidae > Oncorhynchus > Oncorhynchus nerka. The sequence goes on from NC_088411.1 coordinate 28,639,648, forward strand.
AGTGTCTAGATGGAATTTGTATTTGTGGTCCTGGTGACTGGACCTTTTTGGAACACCATTATTTTGGTCTTACTGAGATTTACTGTCAGGGCCCAGGTCTGACAGAATCTGTGCATAAGATCTAGGTGCTGCTGTAGGCCCTCCTTGGTTGGTGACAGAAGCACCAGATCATCAGCAAACAGCAGACATTTGACTTCGGATTCTAGCAGGGGGAGGCCGGGTGCTGCAGACTTTTCTAGTGCCCGTGCCAATTCGTTGATATATATGTTGAAGAGGGTGGGGCTTAAGCTGCATCCCTGTCTAACCCCACGACCCTGTGTGAAGAAATGTGTGTGTTTTTGCCAATTTTAACCGCACACTTGTTGTTTGTGTACATGGATTTTATAATGTCGTATGTTTTACCCCCAACACCACTTTCCATCAGTTTGTATAGCAGACCCTCATGCCAGATTGAGTCGAAGGCTTTTTTGAAATCAACAAAGCATGAGAATACTTTGCCTTTGTTTTGGTTTGTTTGGTTGTCAATTAGGGTGTGCAGGGTGAATACATGGTCTGTTGTACGGTAATTTGGTAAAAAGCCAATTTGACATTTGCTCAGTACATTGTTTTCATTGAGGAAATGTACGAGTCTGCTGTTAATAATAATGCAGAGGATTTTCCCAAGGTTACTGTTGACACATATTCCACGGTAGTTATTGGGGTCAAATTTGTCTCCACTTTTGTGGATTGGGGTGATCAGTCCTTGGTTCCAAATATTGGGGAAGATGCCAGAGCTAAGTATGATGTTAAAGAGTTTTAGTATAGCCAATTGGAATTTGTTGTCTGTATATTTGATCATTTCATTGAGGATACCATCGACACCACAGGCCTTTTTGGGTTGAAGGGTTTTTATTTTGTCCTGTAACTCATTCAATGTAATTGGAGAATCCAGTGGGTTCTGGTAGTCTTTAATAGTTGATTCTAAGATCTGTATTTGATCATGTATATGTTTTTGCTCTTTGTTCTTTGTTATAGAACCAAAAAGATTGGAGAAGTGGTTTACCCATACATCTCCATTTTGGATAGATAATTCTTCGTCTTGTTGTTTGTTTAGTGTTTTCCAATTTTCCCAGAAGTGGATAGAGTCTATGGATTCTTCAATTGCATTGAGCTGATTTCTGACATGTTTCTCTCTTACTATAGTATCTGTCTCTCTCTCTCTCTCCTGTGTTTCTCTCTTACTATAGTATCTGTTTCTCTCTTACTATAGTATCTCTCTCTCTCTGTGTTTCTCTCTTACTATAGTATCTGTCTCTCTGTGTTTCTCTCTTACTATAGTATCTGTCTCTCTTTCTCTCTGTTTCTCTCTTACTATAGTATCTCTCTCTCTCTCTCGCTCTGTTTCTCTCTTACTATAGTATCTGTCTCTCTCTCTGTTTCTCTTACTATAGTATCTGTTTCTCTGTTTCTCTCTTACTACAGTATCTCTCTCTCTGTTTCTCTCTTACTATAGTATCTGTCTCTCCTGTGTTTCTCTCTTACTATAGTATCTGTCTCTCTCTCTGTGTTTCTCTCTTACTATAGTATCTGTCTCTCTCTCTCTCGGTTTCTCTCTTACTATAGTATCTGTTTCTCTGTTTCTCTCTTACTATAGTATCTCTCTCTGTGTTTCTCTCTTACCATAGTATCTGTTTCTCTCTTACTATAGTATCTCTCTCTCTCTCTCTCTCTCTCTCGGTGCATGCTGGGTGTTTTTGGAGTTTGAGTGTTTGGTGTGGAAAGCTCTATCCTAACTAACTTTCTTGATTCTTTTCTTTACATGTTATTTTCTATGGTGGAGGGTTAATGCAATATTTGTTTTTAGCGGTATCCAAAGTTTTTTTTTCAAAGTTAGGGTGGAAGAGGACAGAGTAACTTTCCGGGGGGGTGGAAGGTGTAGTGTGCGCAATGGCTTCTCAGCCTAGCGCGGACGAGACGCTGTCGATACAGCATGGATTCAGGTGTGTTCCTGAGAACGGAGTTAAGGTGGAGGAGGTTCTGCTCGCGGTCGGTGAACAGGTAGGAGCTGAGTTTATACATTCTGCTTCTAGAATGAACAAAGCTGTGGTTGTGTTCATGAAAAGGGCAAATTTGGTCGGTAGGCTAATTGCTAGCGGAATATTTGTAAGAGATGTGTTGGTGTCAATTTCACCTCTCTCTACCCCTTCAACAAGAGTTGTAGTGGCAAATTTGCCTCCGTTTATTACGGACGATCAAATTAGGAAAGAGCTGAGTCGTTTTGGTAAGTTTGCTAGCGGTTTCCGTGTACTGTCAGCAGGTTTTCAGGCAGATGCCGTTAAGCACGTTGTTTCGTTCAGGAGGCAAGTGTTTATGTTTCTGAACAATAATGAACAACAGCTAAATGTGCATTTCAAAGTGAGGCATGGGGAGGGGCTCTATGCAGGTTTTGCCAGCACAGATAGTCTACGGTGTTTTGAATGTGGGGATTTGGGGCACAAGAGCTTTGCGTGCCCACATAAAGGCCATAGACGGAGTGAGGGTGCAAGTGGGGGAAATCGAGGTCAAAATGCAGGGGTAAGGAGATGCAGACAGCAGAGGCTGGGCCTAGTCAGTCTAGAGATGGTGGTGTAGATGAGGCTGGGTCTAGTCAGGCTAGAGATGGTGGTGTAGATGAGGCAGGGGCTAGTCAGGCTAGAGATGGTGGAGAAGCAGAGGCTGGGTCTAGTCAGACTAGAGATGGTGGGGTAGCTGAGGCTGGGCCTAGACATGCTATGGAGGGTGGTGCAGATGATGCTGGGCCTAGTCATGCTATGGAGGGTGGTGTAGCTGAGGCTGGCCCTAGTCATGCTATGGAGGGTGGTGTAGCTGAGGCTGGCCCTAGTCATGCTATAGAGGGTGGTGCAGATGATACTGCGTCTAGTCAGGGTATTCTAGTGGATGAGGAGAGTATAGTGGGGAAGTGTAAGAGATTAGGGGGAGGAGGAGGGTGTCAAGAGGAAAAGGAAAAAGGATGTGGATAAAGGTACCATGGAAATGTTGCCTGTTGCTGTGGGTGAGGCCCTAAACAGAGAGAAAGGGCAGGTGGTCAGGGTGGGAGATAGAGAAGAGGAGGAAAGTGAGTCTGAGGAAGAGGATGAGGAGTTATTTTTTTCAGACTCCTCTTCAATTGGCCCGGAGCTGACAGCCAGTCAACCAGAGGGGTCTAAGTACACGTTGAGAGAACTGACAAGGTTCCTGAATGAGACTAAGGGGAAAAAAGTTAATCTTGAGACTTTTTTCCTGATCCTAGAAAGTTTGTAAGATCAGTACAACATGCTATGAGAAATGAGGGCATGGTGCCCTCTCACCCAGGAAACGGTTTAGGTTGAGGAAGTGGGTCACAATAGTGCGTAAAGGTTTACCTTCAGACACTGTTTAAATGTTTAATTTCTTACTGACACTGGGGCTTTTGAGCTTTGCTATTGGTCTATTTCTCTGCTGGCTTTTCTCCCACTTCTTATGGAGACTCTTCGGGTAGGCTCGCTCAATATAAATGGCGCCAGAGATGCGGGAAAGAGGAGTGTGTTGGGTGAATATGTAAAACAAAAAAAAGTACAGGTGTTGTTTCTGCAGGAGACTCATAGTGATGTGGTGAATGAAGTTGATTGGGGGCTCTGGTGGAAAGGGGCAAGTGTGTTGAGCCATGGGACAAATCTTAGTGCAGGGGTGGCAGTCCTTTTTGCACCGGGTCTGGCTGTAAAAATTTGCTCCTCAAAGGAGGTGTGTAGGGTAGGTTGCTTGTTGTTAAAGCAGAAATTAACAACATGGTTTTTGTCTTTATAAATGTGTATGCGCCTAACACAGGGAGAGAAAGAGGGGTTCTATTTGGGAGTCTTAGACAGGAACTCTCACAAGTAGCGCCTGAGGAGACGCTGGTGATCGGAGGTGACTGGAACTGTACAATGGATTTTACAAAAGACAGAAATGGGGAAGAGCCTCATTCAGTGTCAGTGGGAGTGTTAAGGGACATCTTTAATCAGTTTGACCTAGTGGATGTTTGGAGAACTAAACATCCAAACACAAGACAGTATACGTGGGTGAAGGTTTTTGGGGCTAGGGTGAGTGCAGCTCGACTTGATCGTTTTTACATGTCCAGGAATCAGAGCAATAGGCTGCTGGGTGCTACCATTCTCCCAGTGGGGTTTCGGATCACCACATAACCATGGCTCGGCTGTCTATTTCACCAGGGCCCCGGCAGGCATCTTATTGGAAGTTCAATGTAAAGCTCTTACAAGATGCCACCTTTGCTCAGGTTTCCAGACTTTTGGGAAAGATGGGGGCAGCGAAGAGAGGAGTATGAGTCTCTGAGTCAATGGTGGGATGTGGGGAAAGTGCAAATTCGGCTTTTCTGTCAACAGTACACAGCTCTCTCATCCTCAGAGGCTAGGAGAGTATTGGGGGAACTAGAGCGGTGTATTAGTGAGATGGAGGTAGAGATGGTGGGGCAAGGCAATGTAGGCCTCCAGGCTAACTTAGCCGATTACGTAGGGACCTGGGCAGTTTTTCCAGGTTAAAGCAAAGGGAGCACTTGTAAGAGCTAGGTTCTCCATGCTCAAGGAGATGGATGCTCCCAGCTCCTTCTTCTTTGGTTTGGAAAGACAGAGCAGTGAAGCCAAGGGTATGCATTGTCTACGGCTGTCTGATGGGAGGGTGACCTCTGTGGTGGGGGAGATGCGGGAGCGGACTGTGGAGTTTTATACTGAATTGTATAGGGCAGAAATGTGTGATCCTATGTGTGCTCAGGTCTTGTTCGAAGGACTCCCTAAGCTCTCTCGGGCACAGAGGGATGAAATGGACATTCCTCTGTTGTCACTTGAACTGGCAGAGGCAGTAACCCAGATGTCCCCGGTCGTGCACCCGGGGTCGATGGACTTCCAGTGGAATTTTACAAAAAATTCTGGGGAACAATTGGACAGGATTTCTTTGCGTGTTGCGTGAATGCGTCGGGGTAGGAGAGTTGCCGATGAGCTGCCGTCGGGCGGCTCTGACTCTCCTGCCCAAAAAGGGGACTTGTGTGAACTTAAGAACTGGAGGCCTGTGGCATTACTCTGTGCGGACTACAAGATTTTTGCCAAGGTCCTCTCTAACAGACTGAAGTCCCATCTGGACTCTATAATACACAAGGACCAGACATATTGTGTACCGGGACGCTCAATCACGGACAACTTGTTCTTGATTAGGGACATGTTGGACTTGTCGAGAGGTTCTAATGTGAACTTTGGACTGGTCTCTTTAGATCAAGAGAAGGCTTTTGATAGAGTGGATCATGAGTATCTGTTTAATGTGATGTCTGTGTTTGGGTTTGGGAAGAGTTTTGTGACCTGTGTGAAGCTGTTGTATGCTGGGCGTCATGTATGGTTAAGGTGGGAGGGGGCTCAGTAGGCCAGTCTGGGTGAGACGGGGGATTAGACAAGGATGCCCTCTATCTGGGCAGCTGTACACACTAGCCATTGAGCCTTTTTAGGACTGCTACGCAGGAGACTGCGGGGAGTGTGCTGGACAGGCATGGATGTGGTGACAGGAATAGCAGTCTCAGCATATGCAGATGATGTTTCTGTGATGGTCAGGGATGGGCAAGATATGCAGGAACTAGAGACCAGTCTGAAGGTGTACGAGGGAGCTTCATCAGCTAAGGTAAACTGGGGAAAGAGCAAAGCTCTGTTATGTGGGGCATGGGGGATAGGGCTCCTCCTCTGCTTCCAGGGGTTTGCAGTGGGGTTGTGAAGGGCTTAAAGTGTTGGGGGTGTACCTGGGCTCGGAGAGGTGGGTCAGCAAGAACTGGGAGGGGCTGTCACAGGCAGTGGTGTCAAGACTGGCCAGGTGGAGGTGGCTCCTGTCCCAAGTGTCATATAGAGGGAGGGTGCTGATAATCAACAACCTGGTGGCATCTTCCTTGTGGCATAAACTGGCTGTCCTCAACCCCCCGCCGGTCTGCTTGCAGACCTGCAACGCAAGCTGGTGGACTTCTTTTGGTCGGGACATCACTGGCTGAAGGCAGCAGTTTTGTACATGACCGTACACGAAGGAGGACAGGGCCTGGTGGAACTGGAGAGCAGGATGGCTGCTTTCCGACTAAAGGCGGTGCAGAGACTGCTGTACCACACTGATGTTGGCTGGAGGGAACCAGCATGCGCTGCTGAGGAGAGCTGGCGGATTAGGGTTGGACCGGCAGCTGTTCCTCATGAAGCTGGAGAGGCTGAGTACAGCAGGTCTCTCAGAGTTTTACTCTGCGGTGCTGAGGGCCTGGCAGCTGCTAAGACCCACACGAGAAGGGGGTGTGGAGCCTGGGCAGTGGGTGTGGGAGGAGCCTATCTTCCACAACCCAGCCATCCCTTTGAGATCGGTTCAGTCGGCCAACCTGCAGAGGCAACTGATGGCAGGGGGTTTACAAAGGCTGGGTGACCTGAGAATGCTGGGAGAGGAGGGGTGGAAAACCCCGGAGGTCTTGGCGCAACAAACAGGAATAACGTCTCTTAGGCTGCTGGAGAGATTCCTGGAGGAGGTCCAGGAGGCACTGTCTGAGCCGGTAAGGGGGTGTTTGAGAGGCCAAAGGGAGAGGGCCACCAATGTTCCCGCCACTGCAGGTGACGGCAGAGACTGGAGACTGGCAAGGGGGTCTGGAGGACTTGTTAGATTTTAACACTCCGAGCCTGGGGGAGTTTGAGGGGGTGGGAGGTAAAGCCCTCTACAACCTCTGTGTTAAGGTTAGGAGCATTAGAAGCCTAACAGGAGTGAAGGCACATCAGTGGCAGGGGGTATGTGGGGCGGAGAGTATGGTGGGTTTTAGATGGAGGGCGCTCTACAAACCCCAGTACCAAAGAGGTCAGGGGACCTCCAGTGGAGGGTTCTTCATGGAGCCCTGGCCACTAACAGCTGGTTGGCACGGGTTGATCCGGGAATTGGGCAGGGGTGTCCTTTCTGTCAAATGAAAGAAACTGTAATTCATGTGTTTTCTGTGTGCACCAGGTTAATGCCATTAATGTCTCTGTTGGAATGTCTGTGTGACAGGTTGGGGGTGGTTTTTGCTGTTGGGATGTTTATAATGGGATACAGGTATTCGAGTAAGGAGAAAGAAAAATGTGTTTTGTTGAATTTTCTGTTTGCTCAGGCAAAGTTAGCTATTTGGCTAACAAGGAGGAACAGGGTCAAAGGTGGGGGGATAACAGACCCTTTACTACTGTTTAATGGGATGGTCTCTGCGCGCCTTAGGGTTGAGTTTGAGTTCTATAAAATGATCAAATGTGTGGAGATGTTTGAGGAGATATGGTGTGTTGGGGGGGCTGTCTGTATTGCTGGGGAAGATGTTTTGGATATACGGTTGTAGGAGAGGTTTTTTGTGTATGGTGATTTGTACAGGATATATTTTTATTTTTTTATTTTAGGAGTGGGGGGGGTGAGTTTTAAATGAATTGAGAATGTTTCAATAAAGAAAGACCAAAAGTCAAAAGTCTCTGTGTGTTTCTCACTTACTTTATTATCTGTTTCTCTCTTACTATAGTATCTCTCTCTCTCTGTTTCTCTCTTACTATAGTATCTCTCTCTCTCTCTCTGTTTCTCTCTTACTATAGTATCTGTCTCTCTCTCTCTCTCTCTGTTTCTCTCTTACGATATTATCTGTCTCTCTCTGTTTCTCTCTTACGATATTATCTCTCTCTCTGTTTCTCTCTTACTATAGTATCTGTCTCTCCTGTGTTTCTCTCTTACTATAGTATCTGTTTCTCTCTTACTATAGTATCTGTCTCTCTCTCTGTGTTTCCCTCTTACTATAGTATCTGTCTCTCTCTCTCTCTGTGTTTCTCACTTACTGTATTATCTGTTTCTCTCTTACTATAGTATCTGTCTCTCTCTCTGTGTTTCTCTCTTACTATAGTATCTGTCTCTCTCTCTCTCTCTCTCTGTTTCTCTCTTACTATAGTATCTGTTTCTCTCTTACTGTAGTATCTCTCTCTCTGTTTCTCTCTTACCATAGTGTCTGTTTCTCTCTTACTATAGTATCTGTCTATATCTGTGTATCTCTCTTACTATAGTATCTGTCTCTCTCTCTCTCTTTCTCTCTGTTTCTCACTTACTATATTATCTGTTTCTCTCTTACTATAGTATCTGTCTCTCTCTCTGTTTCTCTCTTACTATATTATCTGTCTCTCTCTGTTTCTCTCTTACTATAGTATCTGTCTATCTCTGTGTTTCTCTCTTACTATAGTATCTGTCTCTCTCTCTCTGTCTATGTTTCTCTCTTACTATATTATCTGTTTCTCTCTTACTATAGTATCTGTCTCTCTCTCTGTGTTTCTCTCTTACTATAGTATCTGTCTCTCTCTCTGTGTTTCTCTCTTACTATAGTATCTGTCTCTCTCTCTGTGTTTCTCTCTTACTATATTATCTGTCTCTCTCTGTTTCTCACTTACTATATTATCTGTTTCTCTCTTACTATAGTATCTGTCTCTCTCTCTCTCTGTTTCTCTCTTACTATAGTATCTGTCTCTCTCTGTTCCTCTCTTACTATAGTATCTGTCTCTCTCTCTCTCTCTCTGTTTCTCTCTTACTATAGTATATGTCTCTCTCTGTTCCTCTCTTACTATAGTATCTGTCTCTCTCTGTGTTTCTCACTTACTATATTATCTGTTTCTCTCTTACTATAGTATCTGTTTCTCTCTTACTATAGTATCTGTCTATCTCTGTGTATCTCTCTTGCTATAGTATCTGTCTCTCTCTCTCTCTCTCTGTTTCTCTCTTACTATAGTATATGTCTCTCTCTGTTCCTCTCTTACTATAGTATCTGTCTCTCTCTGTGTTTCTCACTTACTATATTATCTGTTTCTCTCTTTCTATAGAATCTGTTTTCTCTTACTATAGTATCTGTCTCTCTTACTATCTATTTCTCTCTCTCTTACTGTTCTCTCTTCTGTATCTTCTCTCTCTGTTTCTCTCTTACTATAGTATCTGTCTCTCTCTCTCTGTTCTCTCTTACTATTGTATCTGTCTCTCTCTGTTTCTCTCTCTCTGTTTCTCTCTTACTATATTATCTGTCTCTCTTTCTGTTTCTCTCTTACTATAGTATCTGTCTCTCTCTGTTTCTCTCTTACTATAGTATCTGTCTCTCTTTCTCTCTACTATAGTTTCTCTCTGTTTCTCTTACTATAGTATCTGTCTCTCTCTGTTTCTCTCTTACTATAGTATCTGTTTCTCTTTCTCTATCTCTGTCTTCTCTCTTACTATAGTATCTGTCTCTCTTTCTGTTTCTCTCTTACTATAGTATCTGTCTCTCTCTCTCTCTCTGTTTCTCTCTTACTATATCTGTTCTCTCTTACTATAGTATTCTCTCTCTCTGTTTCTCTCTTACTATAGTATCTGTCTCTCTCTCTCTCTGTTTCTCTCTTACTATAGTATCTGTCTCTCTCTGTTTTCTCTTACTATAGTATCTCTTTCTCTCTTCTCTGTTTCTCTCTTACTATAGTATCTGTCTCTCTCTCTCTCTGTGTTTCTGTTTCTCTTACTATAGTATCTATCTTCTCTGTTTCTCTCTTACTATAGTATCTGTCTCTCTGTTTCTCTCTTACTATAGTATCTGTCTGTGTTTCTCTACTATAGTATCTGTTTCTCTCTTACTATAGTATCTGTCTATCTCTGTGTTTCTCTCTTACTATAGTATCTGTCTCTCTCTCTGTGTGTTTCTCTACTTACTATATTATCTGTTTCTCTCTCTTACTATAGTATCTGTCTCTCTCTGTGTTTTCTCTGTGTTTCTCTCTTACTATAGTATCTGTTTCTCTCTCTCTCTGTTTCTCTCTTACTATAGTATCTGTCTCTCTTCTCTCTCTGTGTTTCTCTCTTACTATATTATCTGTCTCTCTCTGTTTCTCTCTTACTATAGTATCTGTTTCTCTCTTACTATAGTATCTGTCTCTCTCTCTCTGTTTCTCTCTTACTATAGTATCTGTCTCTCTGTGTTTCTCTCTTACTATAGTATCTGTCTCTCTCTCTCTCTCTCTGTTTCTCTCTTACTATAGTATCTGTCTCTCTCTGTTCCTCTCTTACTATAGTATCTGTCTCTCTCTCTGTTTCTCTCTTACTATAGTATCTGTTTCTCTCTTACTATAGTATCTGTTCTCTCTTACTATATAGTATCTGTCTCTCTCTGTTTCTCTCTTACTATAGTATCTGTCTCTCTCTCTCTCTCTCTGTTTCTCTCTTACTATAGTATCTGTCTCTTACTATAGTATCTCTCTCTGTTTCTCTCTTACTATAGTATCTGTCTCTCTCTGTGTTTCTCTCTTACTATAGTATCTCTCTTCTCTCTCTGTTTCTCTCTTACTATAGTATCTGTCTCTCTCTGTTTCTCTCTTACTATAGTATCTCTTTCTCTCTCTGTTTCTCTCTTACTAGTATTATCTGTCTCTTACTATAGTATCTGTTTCTCTGTTTCTCTTACTATAGTTATCTGTTTCTCTCTTACTATATCTCTCTATCTGTTTCTCTCTTACTATAGTATCTGTCTCTCTCTCTGTTTCTCTCTTACTATAGTATCTGTTCTCTCTCTGTTTCTCTCTTACTATATATATGTCTCTCTCTGTTTCTCTCTTACTATAGTATCTGTCTCTGTTTCTCTCTCTGTTTCTCTCTTACTATAGTATCTGTCTCTCTCTCTCTGTTTCTCTCTTACTATAGTATCTGTCTCTCTCTCTCTGTTTCTCTCTTACTATAGTATCTGTCTCTGTTTCTCTTTCTATAGTTTCTCTCTTACTATAGTATCTCTCTTCTCTCTCTCTCTGTGTTTCTCTCTACTATAGTATCTGTTTCTCTCTTACTATAGTATCTGTCTCTCTCTCTGTTTCTCTCTTACTATAGTATCTGTCTCTCTCTCTCTGTTTTCTCTTACTATAGTATCTGTATTATCTGTTTCTCTCTTACTATAGTATCTGTCTCTCTCTCTCTGTTCTCTCTTACTATAGTATCTGTATTATCTGTTTCTCTCTTACTATAGTATCTGTCTCTCTCTCTCTGTTTCTCTCTCTGTTTCTCTCTTACTATAGTATCTGTCTCTCTCTCTGTTTCTCTCTTACTATAGTATCTGTCTCTCTCTCTCTCTCTCTGTTTCTCTCTTACTATAGTATCTGTTTCTGTTTCTCTTACTATAGTATCTGTCTCTGTTTCTCTCTACTATAGTATCTGTTTCTCTCTTACTATAGTATCTGTCTCTCTCTCTCTCTCTGTTTCTCTCTTACTATAGTATCTGTCTCTCTCTCTGTTTCTCTCTTACTATAGTATCTGTCTCTCTCTCTGTTTCTCTCTTACTATAGTATCTGTCTCTCTCTCTGTTTCTCTCTTACTATAGTATCTGTCTCTCTCTCTCTCTGTTTCTCTCTTACTATAGTATCTGTTTCTCTCTCTGTTTCTCTCTTACTATAGTATCTGTCTCTGTGTTTCTCTCTCTGTGTTTCTCTCTTACTATAGTATCTGTCTCTCTCTCTCTCTCTGTTTCTCTCTTACTATAGTATCTCTCTCTCTGTTTCTCTCTTACTATAGTATCTGTCTCTCTCTCTTTCTCTTCTCTGTTTCTCTCTTACTATAGTATCTGTCTATCTCTCTGTTTCTCTCTTACTATAGTATCTGTCTCTTCTCTCTCTCTGTTTCTCTCTTACTATAGTATCTGTCTCTCTCTCTCTCTCTCTCTGTTTCTCTCTTACTATATTATCTGTCTCTCTCTGTTTCTCTCTTACTATAGGTATCTGTCTCTCTCTCTGTGTTTTACTATTACTATAGTATCTGTCTCTTTCTCTCTGTTTCTCTCTTACTATAGTATCTGTCTCTCTCTCTGTTTCTCTCTTACTATAGTATCTATTCTCTCTCTCTGTTTCTCTCTTACTATAGTATCTGTCTCTCTCTCTGTGTTTCTCTCTTACTATAGTATCTGTCTCTCTCTCTGTTTCTCTCTTACTATAGTATCTGTCTCTCTCTCTGTTTCTCTCTTACTATAGTATCTGTCTCTCTCTGTTTCTCTCTACTGTTTCTCTCTTACTATAGTATCTGTCTGTTTCTCTCTCTCTTTCTCTCTTACTATAGTATCTCTCTCTGTTTTCTCTTACTATAGTATCTGTTTCTTTTCTCTTACTATAGTATCTTTCTCTCTCTCTGTGTTTCTCTCTTACTATAGTATCTGTCTCTCTCTCTGTTTCTCTCTTACTATAGTATCTGTTTCTCTCTGTTTTACTATAGTATCTCTGTTTCTCTCTTACTATAGTATCTGTCTCTCTCTGTTTCTCTCTTACTATAGTATCTGTTTCTCTCTTACTATAGTATCTGTTTCTCTCTTACTATAGTATCTGTTTCTCTGTTTCTCTCTTACTATAGTATCTGTTTCTCTGTTTCTTTCTTATAGTATCTGTTTCTCTCTTACTATAGTATCTGTCTCTCTCTGTTTTCTCTGTTACTATAGTATCTGTACTCTCTATCTGTTTCTCTCTTACTATAGTATCTGTCTCTCTCTCTCTCTGTTTCTCTCTTCTCTTACTATAGTATCTCTCTCTCTCTCTGTTTCTCTCTTACTATAGTATCTGTCTCTCTAGTATCTGTTTCTCTCTTACTATAGTATCTGTTTCTCTGTTTTCTCTACTATAGTATCTGTCTCTTCTTGTGTTTCTCTTACTATAGTATCTGTCTCTCTCTCTCTCTCTGTTTCTCTCTTACTATAGTATCTGTCTCTCTGTTTCTCTCTTACTATAGTATCTGTCTCTCTCTCTCTAGTATCTGTTTCTCTCTTACTATAGTATCTGTTTCTCTCTCTCTCTGTTTCTCTCTTACTATAGTATCTGTTTCTCTGTTTCTCTCTTACTATAGTATCTGTTTCTCTTACTATAGTATCTGTTTCTCTTACTAATGTCTCTGTTTCTCTCTTACTATAGTATCTCTCTCTCTGTTTCTCTCTTACTATAGTCTCTTTCTCTCTCTGTTTCTGTGTTTCTCTTACTATAGTATCTGTTTCTCTCTTACTATAGTATCTTTCTCTCTTACTATAGTATCTGTTTCTCTCTTACTATAGTCTTATCTGTCTCTCTGTTTCTGTTTCTCTTACTATAGTATCTGTCTCTCTCTCTGTTTCTGTTTCTCTTACTATAGTATCTTCTCTTCTCTGTTTCTCTCTTACTATTATCTGTATCTGTTTCTCTCTTACTATAGTATCTGTCTTTCTCTCTTACTATAGTATCTGTCTCTCTCTGTTTCTCTCTTACTATAGTATCTGTCTCTCTCTCTGTTTCTCTCTTACTATAGTATCTGTCTCTCTCTCTGTTTCTCTCTTACTATAGTATCTGTCTCTCTCTCTGTTTCTCTCTTACTATAGTATCTGTCTCTCTCTCTCTGTGTTTCTCTCTTACTATAGTATCTGTTTCTCTTACTATAGTATCTGTCTATCTATCTGTTTCTCTCTTACTATAGTATCTGTCTCTCTCTCTGTGTTTCTCTCTTACTATAGTATCTGTCTCTCTCTGTTTCTCTCTTACTATAGTATCTGTCTCTCTCTGTTTCTCTTACTATAGTATCTGTTTCTCTCTTACTATAGTATCTGTCTCTCTTTCTCTCTCTCTGTTTCTCTCTTACTATAGTATCTGTTTCTCTCTTACTATAGTATCTGTCTCTCTCTCTCTCTCTGTTTCTCTCTTACTATAGTATCTGTTTCTCTGTTTCTCTCTTACTTAGTATCTGTCTCTCTCTGTGTTTCTCTCTACTATAGTATCTGTTTCTCTGTTTCTCTCTTACTATAGTATCTGTCTTTCTCTCTTACTATAGTTCTCTCTCTTACTATATTATCTGTTTCTCTCTTACTATAGTATCTGTCTCTCTCTCTGTTTCTCTCTTACTATAGTATCTCTCTTTCTCTGTTTCTCTGTTTCTCTCTTACTATAGTATCTGTCTCTCTCTGTGTTTCTCTCTTACTATAGTATCTGTCTCTTCTCTGTTTCTCTCTTACTATAGTATCTGTCTCTCTATTGTTTCTCTCTTACTATAGTATCTGTCTCTCTCTCTGTTTTCTGTCTGTTCTGTTTCTTACTATAGTATCTGTCTCTTCTCTTCTGTGTTTCTCTCTTACTATAGTATCTGTTTCTCTCTTACTATAGTATCTGTCTCTCTCTCTGTGTTCTCTCTTACTATAGTATCTGTTTCTCTCTCTCTCTATCTGTTTCTCTCTTACTATAGTATCTTTCTCTGTTTCTGTTTCTCTTACTATAGTATCTGTCTCTGTTTCTCTCTTACTGTTTCTCTGTGATGGCTTTCTTTAGGTTTATAGTATCTGTTTCTCTCTTACTATAGTATCTGTCTCTCTGTGTTTTCTCTTACTATAGTATCTGTCTCTCTCTCTCTCTGTTTTCTCTTACTATAGTATCTGTTTCTCTGTTTCTCTTACCTAAGTATCTGTTTCTCTTACTATAGTATGTATCTGTTTCTCTCTAGTTTCTCTCTGTTTACTATAGTATCTGTCTCTCTGTTTCTCTCTTACTATAGTATCTGTCTCTCTTCTCTCTGTTTGGGTCTCTTACTATAGTATCTGTCTCTCTCTGTCTGTTTCTCTCTTACTATAGTATCTGTCTCTCTCTGTGTTTCTCTCTTACTATAGTATCTGTCTCTCTGTTTCTCTCTTACTATAGTATCTCTCTCTCTCTGTGTTTTTGTTTTTCTCTTACTATAGTATCTGTTTCTCTCTCTCTGTTTAGTCTTACTGCTCTACTCTGTTTCTCTGTTTCTCTCTTACTATAGTATCTGTCTCTCTCTCTCTCTCTGTAGTTTCTCTCTTACTATAGTATCTGTTTCTCTCTGTTTACTATAGTATCTGTCTCTCTCTCTGTTTCTCTCTTACTATAGTATCTGTTCTCTCTGTTTCTCTCTTACTATAGTATCTGTTATCTGTTTCTCTCTTACTATAGTATCTGTTTCTCTCTTCTCTCTGTTTTTCTGTTTCTCTTACTATAGTATCTGTCTCTCTCTCTTTCTCTCTTACTATAGTATCTGTTTCTCTCTTACTATAGTATCTGTCTCTCTCTGTTTCTCTCTTACTATAGTATCTGTCTCTCTCTCTCTGTTTCTCTCTTACTATAGTATCTGTCTCTCTCTCTCTGTTTCTCTTACTATAGTATCTGTCTCTCTCTCTCTAGTTTCTCTCTTACTATAGTATCGGTCTCTCTCTCTGTGTTTTCTCTACTATTACTATAGTATCTGTCTCTCTTCTCTCTCTCTGTTTCTCTCTTACTATAGTATCTGTCTCTCCTGTTTCTCTCTTACTATAGTATCTGTCTCTCTTTCTGTTTCTCTCTTACTATAGTATCTGTCTCTCTCTGTTTCTCTCTCTGTTTCTCTCTTACTATAGTATCTCTCTCTCTCTCTCTCTCTCTGTTTCTCTCTTACTATAGTATCTGTCTCTCTCTTGTTTCTCTCTTACTATAGTATCTCTCTCTCTCTCTGTTTCTCTCTTACTATAGTATCTGTTTCTCTACTATAGTATCTCTCTTCTCTGTTTCTCTCTTACTATAGTATCTGTCTCTCTCTCTCTCTCTGTTTCTCTCTTACTATAGTATCTGTCTCTCTCTCTGTTTCTCTGTTTCTCTCTTACTATAGTATCTGTCTCTCTCTGTGTTTCTCTCTTACTATAGTATCTCTCTCTCTGTTTCTCTCTTACTATAGTATCTGTTTCTCTCTACTATCTGTGTTTCTGTTTCTCTTACTATAGTATCTGTCTCTCTCTCTCTACTATAGTTTCTCACTTCTATTATCTGTTTCTCTCTTACTATAGTATCTGTCTCTCTCTCTGTGTTTCTCTCTTACTATAGTATCTGTCTCTCTCTCTCTCTCTGTTTCTCTCTTACTATAGTATCTGTTTCTCTCTTACTATAGTATCTCTCTCTCTGTTTCTCTCTTACCATAGTATCTGTTTCTCTCTTACTATAGTATCTGTCTCTCTCTGTGTTTCTCTTACTATAGTATCTGTTCTCTCTCTCTCTCTTTCTCTCTGTTTCTCTTACTATAGTATCTGTTTCTATCTTACTATAGTATCTGTCTCTCTCTGTGTTTCTCTTACTATAGTATCTGTCTCTCTCTGTTTCTCTCTTACTATAGTATCTGTCTATCTCTGTGTTTCTCTCTTACTATAGTATCTGTCTCTCTCTCTCTGTCTATGTTTCTCTCTTACTATATTATCTGTTTCTCTCTTACTATAGTATCTGTCTCTCTCTCTGTGTTTCTCTCTTACTATAGTATCTGTCTCTCTCTCTGTTTCTCTCTTACTATAGTATCTGTCTCTCTCTCTGTGTTTCTCTCTTACTATATTATCTGTCTCTCTCTGTTTCTGTTTCACTTACTATATTATCTGTTTCTCTCTTACTATAGTATCTGTTTCTCTTACTATAGTATCTGTCTCTGTTTCTCTCTTACTATAGTATCTGTCTATCTCTGTGTTTCTCTCTTACTATAGTATCTGTCTCTCTCTCTGTTTCTCTTACTATAGTATCTGTTTCTCTCTTACTATAGTATCTGTCTCTCTCTGTTTCTCTCTTACTATAGTATCTGTCTCTCTCTCTGTTTCTCTCTTACTATAGTATCTGTTTCTCTCTTACTATAGTATCTGTTTCTCTCTTACTATAGTATCTGTCTATCTCTGTGTTCTCTCTTACTATAGTATCTCTCTCTCTGTTTCTCTCTTACTATAGTATCTGTCTCTCTCTCTCTGTTTCTCTCTTACTATAGTATCTGTCTCTCTCTGTGTTTCTCTTACTATAGTATCTGTCTCTCTTACTATAGTATCTGTCTCTCTTGTGTTTCTCTTACTATAGTATCTGTCTCTCTCTCTGTTTCTCTCTTACTATAGTATCTGTCTCTCTCTCTCTCTCTGTTTCTCTCTTACTATAGTATCTGTCTCTCTCTGTTTCTCTCTTACTATAGTATCTCTCTCTCTTTCTCTCTTCTAGTTTCTCTCTTACTATAGTATCTGTCTCTCTCTCTGTTTCTCTCTTACTATAGTATCTGTCTCTCTCTGTTTCTCTCTTACTATAGTATCTGTCTCTCTCTTTCTTACTCTATCTGTTTCTCTCTTACTATAGTATCTGTCTCTCTCTACTATGTTTCTCTCTTACTATAGTATCTGTCTCTCTAGTATCTCTCTCTGTTTCTCTCTTACTATAGTATCTGTCTCTCTCTCTGTTTCTCTCTTACTATAGTATCTGTCTCTCTCTCTCTTTCTGTTTCTCTCTTACTATAGTATCTGTCTCTCTCTGTTTCTCTCTTACTATAGTATCTGTTTCTCTCTTACTATAGTATCTGTCTCTCTCTCTGTGTTTCTCTCTTACTATAGTATCTGTCTCTCTCTCTGTGTTTCTCTCTTACTATAGTATCTGTCTCTCTCTCTCTGTTTCTCTCTTACTATAGTATCTGTCTCTCTCTCTGTTTCTCTCTTACTATAGTATCTGTTCTCTGTTTCTCTCTTACTATAGTATCTGTCTCTCTCTCTTACTATAGTATCTGTCTTCTCTGTGTTTCTCTTACTATAGTATCTGTCTCTCTCTCTCTCTCTGTTTCTCTCTTACTATAGTATCTGTTTCTCTGTTTCTCTCTTACTATAGTATCTGTCTCTCTGTTTCTCTCTTACTATAGTATCTCTCTCTCATAGTATCTGTTTCTCTCTTACTATAGTATCTGTCTCTCTCTCTGTGTTTCTCTTACTATAGTATCTGTTTCTCTCTTACTCTGTTTCTCTCTTACTATAGTATCTGTCTCTCTCTGTGTTTCTCTCTTACTATAGTATCTGTCTCTCTGTCTCTCTCTGTTTCTCTCTTACTATAGTATCTCTCTCTCTCTCTGTTGTTTCTCTCTTACTATAGTATCTGTCTTCTCTCTTACTATAGTATCTGTTTCTCTGTTTCTCTCTTACTATAGTATCTGTCTCTCTCTCTGTGTTTCTCTCTTACTATAGTATCTGTTTCTCTCTTACTATAGTATCTGTTTCTCTGTTCTCTTACTATAGTATCTGTTTCTCTCTTACTATAGTCTCTTACCATAGTATCTGTTTCTCTCTGTCTCTCTCTCTGTTTCTCTCTTACTATAGTATCTGTCTCTTCTCTCTTACTATAGTTTCTCTCTCTATCTCTCTGTTTCTCTCTTACTATAGTATCTGTCTCTCTCTCTCTGTTTCTCTCTTACTATAGTATCTGTCTTTCTCTCTCTCTCTCTGTTTCTCTCTTACTATAGTATCTGTTTCTCTGTTTCTCTCTTACTATAGTATCTCTCTCTCTCTGTTTCTCTCTTACCATAGTATCTGTTTCTCTCTTACTATAGTATCTGTCTATCTCTGTGTTTCTCTTACTATAGTATCTGTCTATCTCTGTGTTTCTTCTTACTATAGTATCTGTCTCTCTTACTATAGTATCTGTCTCTCTCTCTCTCTGTTTCTCTTACTATATTATCTGTTTCTCTCTTACTATAGTATCTCTCTCTCTCTGTTTCTCTCTTACTATAGTATCTGTCTCTCTGTGTTTCTCTCTTACTATAGTATCTGTCTCTCTCTCTGTTTCTCTCTTACTATAGTATCTGTTTCTCTGTTTCTCTCTTACTATAGTATCTCTCTCTGTTTCTCTCTTACTATAGTATCTGTTTCTGTTTCTCTTACTATAGTATCTGTCTATCTCTGTTTCTCTCTTACTATAGTATCTGTCTATCTCTCTGTTTCTTCTTACTATAGTATCTGTCTCTCTCTCTCTCTGTTTCTCTCTTACTATAGTATCTGTTTCTCTCTTACTATAGTATCTGTCTCTCTCTCTGTTTCTCTTACTATAGTATCTGTCTCTCTCTCTCTGTTTCTCTCTTACTATAGTATCTGTCTCTCTCTCTGTGTTTCTCTCTTACTATAGTATCTGTCTCTCTCTCTCTCTCTGTTTCTCTCTTACTATAGTATCTGTTTCTCTGTTTCTCTCTTACTATAGTATCTCTCTCTCTGTTTCTCTCTTACCATAGTATCTGTTTCTGTCTTACTATAGTATCTGTCTATCTCTGTGTTTCTCTCTTACTATAGTATCTGTCTATCTCTGTGTTTCTCTCTTACTATAGTATCTCTCTCTCTCTCTATGTTTCTCACTTACTATATTATCTGTTTCTCTCTTACTATAGTATCTGTCTCTCTCTCTGTTTCTCTCTTACTATAGTATCTGTCTCTCTCTCTCTCTCTGTTTCTCTCTTACTATAGTATCTGTTTCTCTCTTACTATAGTATCTGTCTCTCTCTATGTTTCTCTCTTACTATAGTATCTATTTCTCTCTCTCTCTCTGTTTCTCTCTTACTATAGTATCTGTCTCTCTCTCTGTGTTTCTCTCTTACTATAGTATCTGTCTCTCTCTCTCTCTCTGTTTCTCTCTTACTATAGTATCTCTCTCTGTGTTTCTCTCTTACCATAGTATCTGTTTCTCTCTTACTATAGTATCTGTCTCTCTGTGTTTCTCTCTTACTATAGTATCTGTCTCTCTCTCTGTGTTTCTCTCTTACTATAGTATCTGTCTCTCTCTCTGTGTTTCTCTCTTACTATAGTATCTGTTTCTCTGTCTCTCTCTGTTTCTCTCTTACTATAGTATCTCTCTCTCTGTTTCTCTCTTACTATAGTATCTGTCTCTCTCTCTGTTTCTCTCTTACTATAGAATCTGTCTCTTCC
Source organism: Oncorhynchus nerka (assembly GCF_034236695.1). Classification (NCBI taxonomy): domain Eukaryota; kingdom Metazoa; phylum Chordata; class Actinopteri; order Salmoniformes; family Salmonidae; genus Oncorhynchus; species Oncorhynchus nerka. The sequence goes on from NC_088411.1 coordinate 28,659,341, forward strand.
TCTCTCTGTGTGTTTCTCTCTTACTATAGTATCTGTCTCTCTCTCTCTCTCTGTTTCTCTCTTACTATAGTATCTGTTTCTCTCTCTGTGTTTCTCTCTTACTATAGTATCTGTCTCTCTCTCTCTCTCTGTTTCTCTCTTACTATAGTATCTGTCTCTCTCTCTGTGTTTCTCTCTTACTATAGTATCTCTCTCTCTGTTTCTCTCTTACCATAGTATCTGTTTCTCTCTTACTATAGTATCTGTCTATCTCTGTGTTTCTCTCTTACTATAGTATCTGTCTCTCTCTCTGTGTTTCTCTCTTACTATAGTATCTATCTCTGTCTCTCTCTCTGTTTCTCTCTTACTATAGTATCTGTCTATCTCTGTGTTTCTCTTACTATAGTATCTGTCTATCTCTGTGTTTCTTTCTTACTATAGTATCTGTCTCTCTCTCTCTCTGTTTCTCACTTACTATATTATCTGTTTCTCTCTTACTATAGTATCTGTCTCTCTCTCTGTTTCTCTCTTACTATAGTATATGTCTCTCTCTCTGTGTTTCTCTCTTACTATAGTATCTGTCTCTCTCTCTCTCTCTGTTTCTCTCTTACTATAGTATCTGTTTCTCTGTTTCTCTCTTACTATAGTATCTCTCTCTCTGTTTCTCTCTTACCATAGTATCTGTTTCTCTCTTACTATAGTATCTGTCTATCTCTGTGTTTCTCTTACTATAGTATCTGTCTATCTCTGTGTTTCTTTCTTACTATAGTATCTGTCTCTCTCTCTCTCTGTTTCTCTCTTACTATAGTATCTGTTTCTCTCTTACTATAGTATCTGTCTCTCTGTTTCTCTCTTACTATAGTATCTGTCTCTCTCTCTCTGTTTCTCTCTTACTATAGTATCTCTGTCTCTCTCTCTGTGTTTCTCTCTTACTATAGTATCTGTCTCTCTCTCTCTCTGTTTCTCTCTTACTATAGTATCTGTTTCTCTGTTTCTCTCTTACTATAGTATCTCTCTCTCTGTTTCTCTCTTACCATAGTATCTGTTTCTGTCTTACTATAGTATCTGTCTATCTCTGTGTTTCTCTCTTACTATAGTATCTGTCTATCTCTGTGTTTCTCTCTTACTATAGTATCTGTCTCTCTCTCTATGTTTTCTCTTACTTATCTGTATATTATCTGTTTCTCTCTTACTATAGTATCTGTCTCTCTCTCTATAGTATCTGTCTCTCTCTCTGTTTCTCTTACTATAGTATCTGTCTCTCTCTCTCTCTGTTTCTCTCTTACCATAGTATCTGTTTCTGTCTTACTATAGTATCTGTCTATCTCTGTGTTTCTCTCTTACTATAGTATCTGTCTCTCTCTCTATGTTTCTCACTTACTATAGTATCTGTCTCTCTCTCTGTTTCTCTCTTACTATAGTATCTGTTTCTCTCTTACTATAGTATCTGTCTCTCTCTCTATGTTTCTCTCTTACTATAGTATCTATTTCTCTCTCTCTCTCTGTTTCTCTCTTACTATAGTATCTGTCTCTCTCTCTCTCTGTGTTTCTCTCTTACTATAGTATCTGTCTCTCTCTCTCTCTCTGTTTCTCTCTTACTATAGTATCTCTCTCTCTGTTTCTCTCTTACCATAGTATCTGTTTCTCTCTTACTATAGTATCTGTCTCTCTCTCTGTTTCTCTCTTACTATAGTATCTGTCTCTCTCTCTGTGTTTCTCTCTTACTATAGTATCTGTCTCTCTGTCTCTCTCTGTTTCTCTCTTACTATAGTATCTCTCTCTCTGTTTCTCTCTTACCATAGTATCTGTTTCTCTCTTACTATAGTATCTGTCTATCTCTGTGTTTCTCTCTTACTATAGTATCTGTCTCTCTCTCTGTGTTTCTCTCTTACTATAGTATCTGTCTCTCTCTCTGTGTTTCTCTCTTACTATAGTATCTGTTTCTCTGTCTCTCTCTGTTTCTCTCTTACTATAGTATCTCTCTCTCTGTTTCTCTCTTACCATAGTATCTGTTTCTCTCTTACTATAGTATCTGTCTATCTCTGTGTTTCTCTTACTATAGTATCTGTCTATCTCTGTGTTTCTTTCTTACTATAGTATCTGTCTCTCTCTCTCTCTGTTTCTCACTTACTATATTATCTGTTTCTCTCTTACTATAGTATCTTTCTCTCTCTCTGTTTCTCTCTTACTATAGTATGTCTCTCTCTCTGTGTTTCTCTCTTACTATAGTATCTGTCTCTCTCTCTCTCTCTGTTTCTCTCTTACTATAGTATCTGTTTCTCTGTTTCTCTCTTACTATAGTATCTGTCTCTCTCTCTGTGTTTCTCTCTTACTATAGTATCTCTCTCTCTGTTTCTCTCTTACCATAGTATCTGTTTCTCTCTTACTATAGTATCTGTCTATCTCTGTGTTTCTCTTACTATAGTATCTGTCTATCTCTGTGTTTCTTTCTTACTATAGTATCTGTTTCTCTGTTTCTCTCTTACTATAGTATCTGTCTCTCTCTCTGTGTTTCTCTCTTACTATAGTATCTGTCTCTCTGTCTCTCTCTGTTTCTCTCTTACTATAGTATCTCTCTCTCTGTTTCTCTCTTACCATAGTATCTGTTTCTCTCTTACTATAGTATCTGTCTATCTCTGTGTTTCTCTCTTACTATAGTATCTGTCTCTCTCTCTGTGTTTCTCTCTTACTATAGTATCTGTCTCTCTCTCTGTGTTTCTCTCTTACTATAGTATCTGTTTCTCTGTCTCTCTCTGTTTCTCTCTTACTATAGTATCTCTCTCTCTGTTTCTCTCTTACCATAGTATCTGTTTCTCTCTTACTATAGTATCTGTCTATCTCTGTGTTTCTCTTACTATAGTATCTGTCTCTCTCTCTCTGTATCTATCTCTCTGTTTTCTCTTACTATATTATCTGTTTCTCTCTTACTATAGTATCTGTCTCTCTCTCTGTTTCTCTCTTACTATAGTATGTCTCTCTCTGTGTTCTCTCTTACTATAGTATCTGTCTTACTATAGTATCTCTCTCTCTGTTTCTCTCTTACTATAGTATCTGTTTCTCTGTTTCTCTCTTACTATAGTATCTCTCTCTCTGTTTCTCTCTTACCATAGTATCTGTTTCTCTCTTACTATAGTATCTGTCTATCTCTGTGTTTCTCTTACTATAGTATCTGTCTATCTCTGTGTTTCTTTCTTACTATAGTATCTGTCTCTCTCTCTCTCTCTCTGTTTCTCACTTACTATATTATCTGTTTCTCTCTTACTATAGTATCTGTCTCTCTCTCTGTTTCTCTCTTACTATAGTATATGTCTCTCTCTCTGTGTTTCTCTCTTACTATAGTATCTGTCTCTCTCTCTCTCTCTCTGTTTCTCTCTTACTATAGTATCTGTTTCTCTGTTTCTCTCTTACTATAGTATCTCTCTCTCTGTTTCTCTCTTACCATAGTATCTGTTTCTCTCTTACTATAGTATCTGTCTATCTCTGTGTTTCTCTTACTATAGTATCTGTCTATCTCTGTGTTTCTTTCTTACTATAGTATCTGTCTCTCTCTCTCTCTGTTTCTCTCACTTACTATATTATCTGTTTCTCTCTTACTATAGTATCTGTCTCTCTCTCTGTTTCTCTCTTACTATAGTATCTGTCTCTCTCTCTCTGTTTCTCTCTTACTATAGTATCTGTCTCTCTCTCTGTGTTTCTCTCTTACTATAGTATCTGTCTCTCTCTCTCTCTCTGTTTCTCTCTTACTATAGTATCTGTTTCTCTGTTTCTCTTTACTATAGTATCTCTCTCTGTTTCTCTCTTACCATAGTATCTGTTTCTGTCTTACTATAGTATCTGTCTATCTCTGTGTTTCTCTCTTACTATAGTATCTGTCTATCTCTGTGTTTCTCTCATACTATAGTATCTGTCTCTCTCTCTATGTTTCTCACTTACTATATTATCTGTTTCTCTCTTACTATAGTATCTGTCTCTCTCTGTTTCTCTCTTACTATAGTATCTGTCTCTCTCTCTCTGTTTCTCTCTTACTATAGTATCTGTTTCTCTGTTTCTCTCTTACTATAGTATCTGTCTCTCTCTCTATGTTTCTCTCTTACTATAGTATCTATTTCTCTCTCTCTCTGTTTCTCTCTTACTATAGTATCTATTTCTCTCTCTCTCTGTGTTTCTCTCTTACTATAGTATCTGTCTCTCTCTCTCTCTCTGTTTCTCTCTTACTATAGTATCTCTCTCTGTGTTTCTCTCTTACCATAGTATCTGTTTCTCTCTTACTATAGTATCTGTCTATCTCTGTGTTTCTCTCTTACTATAGTATCTGTCTCTCTCTCTGTGTTTCTCTCTTACTATAGTATCTGTCTCTCTCTCTGTGTTTCTCTCTTACTATTCTCTCTGTTTCCTCTCTATTATAGTATCTCTCTCTCTGTTTCTCTCTTACCATAGTATCTGTTTCTCTCTTACTATAGTATCTGTCTATCTCTGTGTTTCTCTTACTATAGTATCTGTCTCTCTCTCTCTCTGTTTCTCACTTACTATATTATCTGTTTCTCTCTTACTATAGTATCTGTCTCTCTCTCTGTTTCTCTCTTACTATAGTATGTCTCTCTCTCTGTGTTTCTCTCTTACTATAGTATCTGTCTCTCTCTCTCTCTCTGTTTCTCTCTTACTATAGTATCTGTTTCTCTGTTTCTCTCTTACTATAGTATCTCTCTCTCTGTTTCTCTCTTACCATAGTATCTGTTTCTCTCTTACTATAGTATCTGTCTATCTCTGTGTTTCTCTTACTATAGTATCTGTCTATCTCTGTGTTTCTTTCTTACTATAGTATCTGTCTCTCTCTCTCTCTCTGTTTCTCACTTACTATATTATCTGTTTCTCTCTTACTATAGTATCTGTCTCTCTCTCTGTTTCTCTCTTACTATAGTATATGTCTCTCTCTCTGTGTTTCTCTCTTACTATAGTATCTGTCTCTCTCTCTCTCTCTCTCTGTTTCTCTCTTACTATAGTATCTGTTTCTCTGTTTCTCTCTTACTATAGTATCTCTCTCTCTGTTTCTCTCTTACCATAGTATCTGTTTCTCTCTTACTATAGTATCTGTCTATCTCTGTGTTTCTCTTACTATAGTATCTGTCTATCTCTGTGTTTCTTTCTTACTATAGTATCTGTCTCTCTCTCTCTCTGTTTCTCACTTACTATATTATCTGTTTCTCTCTTACTATAGTATCTGTCTCTCTCTCTGTTTCTCTCTTACTATAGTATCTGTCTCTCTCTCTCTGTTTCTCTCTTACTATAGTATCTGTCTCTCTCTCTGTGTTTCTCTCTTACTATAGTATCTGTCTCTCTCTCTCTCTCTGTTTCTCTCTTACTATAGTATCTGTTTCTCTGTTTCTCTCTTACTATAGTATCTCTCTCTCTGTTTCTCTCTTACCATAGTATCTGTTTCTGTCTTACTATAGTATCTGTCTATCTCTGTGTTTCTCTCTTACTATAGTATCTGTCTATCTCTGTGTTTCTCTCATACTATAGTATCTGTCTCTCTCTCTATGTTTCTCACTTACTATATTATCTGTTTCTCTCTTACTATAGTATCTGTCTCTCTCTCTGTTTCTCTCTTACTATAGTATCTGTCTCTCTCTCTCTCTGTTTCTCTCTTACTATAGTATCTGTTTCTCTCTTACTATAGTATCTGTCTCTCTCTCTATGTTTCTCTCTTACTATAGTATCTATTTCTCTCTCTCTCTGTTTCTCTCTTACTATAGTATCTATTTCTCTCTCTCTCTGTGTTTCTCTCTTACTATAGTATCTGTCTCTCTCTCTCTCTCTGTTTCTCTCTTACTATAGTATCTCTCTCTGTGTTTCTCTCTTACCATAGTATCTGTTTCTCTCTTACTATAGTATCTATTTCTCTCTCTCTCTGTGTTTCTCTCTTACTATAGTATCTCTCTCTCTCTCTCTCACTCTGTTTCTCTCTTACTATAGTATCTGTCTCTCTCTCTGTTTCTCTCTTACTATAGTATCTGTCTCTCTTTCTCTCTCTGTTTCTCTCTTACTATAGTATCTCTCTCTCTCTCACTCTGTTTCTCTTATTTTTTTATTTTTTTATTTCACCTTTATTTAACCAGGTAGGCTAGTTGAGAACAAGTTCTCATTTGCAACTGCGACCTGGCCAAGATAAAGCATAGCAGTGTGAACAGACAACACAGAGTTACACATGGAATAAACAATTAACAAGTCAATAACACAGTAGAAAAAAATGGGCAGTCTATATACAATGTGTGCAAAAGGCATGAGGAGGTAGGCGAATAATACCATTTTGCAGATTAACACTGGGGTGATAAATGATCAGATGTCATGTACAGGTAGAGATATTGGTGTGCAAAAGAGCAGAAAAGTAAATAAATAAATTTAAAAAACAGTATAAAAACAGTATGGGAATGAGGTAGGTGAAAATGGGTGGACTATTTACCAATAGACTATGTACAGCTGCAGCGATCGGTTAGCTGCTCGGATAGCTGATGTTTGAAGTTGGTGAGGGAGATAAAAGTCTCCAACTTCAGCGATTTTTGCAGTTCGTTCCAGTCACAGGCAGCAGAGTACTGGAACGAAAGGCGGCCAAATGAGGTGTTGGCTTTAGGGATGATCAGTGAGATACACCTGCTGGAGCGTGTGCTACGGATGGGTGTTGCCATCGTGACCAGTGAACTGAGATAAGGCGGAGCTTTACCTAGCATGGACTTGTAGATGACCTGGAGCCAATGGGTCTGGCGACGAATATGTAGCGAGGGCCAGCCGACTAGAGCATACAAGTCGCAGTGGTGGGTGGTATAAGGTGCTTTGGTGACAAAACGGATGGCACTATGATAGACTGCATCCAGTTTGCTGAGTAGAGTGTTGAAGCCATTTTGTAGATGACATCATGAAATCGAGGATCGGTAGGATAGTCAGTTTTACTAGGGTAAGCTTGGCGGCGTGAGTGAAGGAGGCTTTGTTGCGGAATAGAAAGCCGACTCTTGATTTGATTTTTCGATTGGAGATGTTTGATGTGAGTCTGGAAGGAGAGTTTGCAGTCTAGCCAGACACCTAGGTACTTATAGATGTCCACATATTCAAGGTCGGAACCATCCAGGGTGGTGATGCTAGTCGGGCATGCGGGTGCAGGCAGCGATCGGTTGAAAAGCATGCATTTGGTTTTACTCGCGTTTAAGAGCAGTTGGAGGCCACGGAAGGAGTGCTGTATGGCATTGAAGCTCGTTTGAGGTTAGATAGCACAGTGTCCAATGACGGGCCGAAAGTATATAGAATGGTGTCGTCTGCGTAGAGGTGGATCAGGGAATCGCCCGCAGCAAGAGCAACATCATTGATATATACAGAGAAAAGAGTCGGCCCAAGAATTGAACCCTGTGGCACCCCCATAGAGACTGCCAGAGGACCGGACAGCATGCCCTCCGATTTGACACACTGAACTCTGTCTGCAAAGTAATTGGTGAACCAGGCAAGGCAGTCATCCGAGAAACCGAGGCTATTGAGTCTGCCGATAAGAATATGGTGATTGACAGAGTCGAAAGCCTTGGCGAGGTCGATGAAGACGGCTGCACAGTACTGTTTTTTGTCGATGGCGGTAATGATGTCGTTTAGTACCTTGAGCGTGGCTGAGGTGCACCCGTGACCGGCTCGGAAACCAGATTGCACAGCGGAGAAGGTACGGTGGGATTCGAGATGGTCAGTGACCTGTTTGTTGACTTGGCTTTCGAAGACCTTAGATAGGCAGGGCAGGATGGATATAGGTCTATAGCAGTTTGGGTCCAGGGTGTCTCCCCCTTTGAAGAGGGGGATGACTGCGGCAGCTTTCAATCCTTGGGGATCTCAGACGATATGAAAGAGAGGTTGAACAGGCTGGTAATAGGGGTTGCGACAATGGCGGCAGATAGTTTCAGAAATAGAGGGTCCAGATTGTCAAGCCCAGCTGATTTGTACGGGTCTAGGTTTTGCAGCTCTTTCAGAACATCTGCTATCTGGATTTGGGTAAAGGAGAACCTGGAGAGGCTTGGGCGAGGAGCTGCGGGGGGCGGAGCTGTTGGCCGAGGTTGGAGTAGCCAGGCGGAAGGCATGGCCAGCCGTTGAGAAGTGCTTATTGAAGCTTTCGATAATCGTGGATTTATCGGTGGAGACCGTGTTACCTAGCCTCAGTGCAGTGGGCAGCTGGGAGGAGGTGCTCTTGTTCTCCATGGACTTCACAGTGTCCCAGAACTTTTTGGAGTTGGAGCTACAGGATGCAAACTTCTGCCTGAAGAAGCTGGCCTTAGCTTTCCTGACTGACTGCGTGTATTGGTTCCTGACTTCCTGAACAGTTGCATATCACGGGGCTATTCGATGCTATTGCAGTCCGCCACAGGATGTTTTTGTGCTGGTCGAGGGCAGTCAGGTCTGGAGTGAACCAAGGGCTGTATCTGTTCTTGGTTCTGCATTTTTTGAACGGAGCATGCTTATCTAAAATGGTGAGGAAGTTACTTTTAAAGAATGACCAGGCATCCTCAACTGACGGGATGAGGTCAATGTCCTTCCAGGATACCCGGGCCAGGTCGATTAGAAAGGCCTGCTCACAGAAGTGTTTTAGGGAGCGTTTGACAGTGATGAGGGTGGTCGTTTGACTGCGGCTCCGTGGCGGATACAGTCAATGAGGCAGTGATCGCTGAGATCCTGGTTGAAGACAGCGGAGGTGTATTTGGAGGGCCAGTTGGTCAGGATGACGTCTATGAGGGTGCCCTTGTTTACAGAGTTAGGGTTGTACCTGGTGGGTTCCTTGATGATTTGAGTGAGATTGAGGGCATCTAGCTTACATTGTAGGACTGCCGGGTGTTAAGCATATCCCAGTTTAGGTCACCTAACAGAACAAACTCTGAAGCTAGATGGGGGGCGATCAATTCACAAATGGTGTCCAGGGCACAGCTGGGAGCTGAGGGTGGCCGGTAGCAGGCGGCAACAGTGAGAGACTTATTTCTGGAGAGGGTAATTGTCAAAATTAGTAGTTCGAACTGTTTGGGTATGGACCTGGAAAGTATGACATTACTTTGCAGGCTATCTCTGCAGTAGACTGCAACTCCGCCCCCTTTGGTAGTTCTATCTTGACGGAAGATGTTATAGTTGGGTATGGAAATCTCTGAATTTTTGGTGGCCTTCCTGAGCCAGGATTCAGACACGGCAAGGACATCAGGGTTAGCAGAGTGTGTTAAAGCAGTGAGTAAAACAAACTTAGGGAGGAGGCTTCTGATGTTGACATGCATAAAACCAAGGCTTTTTCGATCACAGAAGTCAACAAATGAGGTACCTGGGGACATGCAGGGCCATTACTATAGTATCTGTCTCTCTCTCTGTTTCTCTCTTACTATAGAATCTGTCTCTCTCTCTGTTTCTCTCTTACTATAGTATCTGTTTCTCTGTTTCTCTCTTACTACAGTATCTCTCTCTCTGTTTCTCTCTTACTATAGTATCTGTCTCTCCTGTGTTTCTCTCTTACTATAGTATCTGTCTCTCTCTCTCTCTGTTTCTCACTTACTATATTATCTGTTTCTCTCTTACTATAGTATCTGTCTCTCTCTCTGTTTCTCTCTTACTATAGTATCTGTCTCTCTCTCTCTGTTTCTCTCTTACTATAGTATCTGTCTCTCTCTCTGTGTTTCTCTCTTACTATAGTATCTGTCTCTCTCTCTCTCTCTGTTTCTCTCTTACTATAGTATCTGTTTCTCTGTTTCTCTCTTACTATAGTATCTCTCTCTCTGTTTCTCTCTTACCATAGTATCTGTTTCTGTCTTACTATAGTATCTGTCTATCTCTGTGTTTCTCTCTTACTATAGTATCTGTCTATCTCTGTGTTTCTCTCTTACTATAGTATCTGTCTCTCTCTCTATGTTTCTCACTTACTATATTATCTGTTTCTCTCTTACTATAGTATCTGTCTCTCTCTCTGTTTCTCTCTTACTATAGTATCTGTCTCTCTCTCTGTTTCTCTCTTACTATAGTATCTGTCTCTCTCTGTGTTTCTCTCTTACTATAGTATCTGTCTATCTCTGTGTTTCTCTCTTACTATAGTATCTGTCTCTCTCTCTGTTTCTCTCTTACTATAGTATCTGTCTCTCTCTGTTTCTCTCTTACTATAGTATCTGTCTCTCTCTGTGTTTCTCTCTTACTATAGTATCTGTCTCTCTCTGTTTCTCTCTTACTATAGTATCTGTCTCTCTCTCTGTGTGTCTCTCTTACTATAGTATCTGTGTTTCTCTCTTACTATAGTATCTGTCTCTCTCTTACTATAGTATCTCTCTCTGTGTTTTCTCTTACTATAGTATCTGTCTCTCTCTCTGTATTATCTGTTCTCTCTTACTATAGTATCTGTCTCTCTCTGTGTTTCTCTCTTACTATAGTATCTGTTTCTCTCTTCTCTGTCTCTCTCTCTGTTTCTCTCTTACTATAGTATCTGTCTCTCTCTCTCTCTCTGTTTCTCTCTTACTATAGTATCTCTCTCTCTGTTTCTCTCTTACTATAGTATCTGTCTCTCTCTCTGTGTTTCTCTCTTACTATAGTATCTGTCTCTCTCTCTGTGTTTCTCTCTTACTATAGTATCTGTCTCTCTCTCTCTCTCTCTCTGTTTCTCTCTTACTATAGTATCTGTTTCTCTATTTCTCTCTTACTATAGTATCTCTCTCTCTGTTTCTCTCTTACCATAGTATCTGTTTCTCTCTTACTATAGTATCTGTCTCTCTCTGTGTTTCTCTCTTACTATATTATCTGTTTCTCTCTTACTATAGTATCTGTCTCTCTCTCTGTTTCTCTCTTACTATAGTATCTGTCTCTCTCTGTTTCTCTCTTACTATAGTATCTGTCTCTCTCTCTGTTTCTCTCTTACTATATTATCTGTCTCTCTCTGTTCCTCTCTTACTATTGTTACGGATACAGTTATCCTGTGTGTGTGTGTATCCTGTGTGTGTGTTTCTTTTCTCTCCTTCTCCCCTCACAGGTGAAAACCATCACTCCCCAATCAGTCAACAATCAATCATCAATCAGAAGACACACCTCCTCCTACTTACATTTACATTTAAGTCATTTAGCAGACGCTCTTATCCAGAGCGACTTACAAATTGGTGCTTTCACCTTATGACATCCAGTGGAACAGCCACTTTACAATAGTGCATCTAGGTCTTTTAAGGGGGGGAGGGGAGAAGGATTACTTTATCCTATCCTAGGTATTCCTTAAAGAGGTGGGGTTTCAGGTGTCTCCGGAAGGTGGTGATTGACTCCGCTGTCCTGGCGTCGTGAGGGAGTTTGTTCCACCATTGGGGGGCCAGAGCAGCGAACAGTTTTGACTGGGCTGAGCGGGAACTGTACTTCCTCAGTGGTAGGGAGGCGAGCAGGCCAGAGGTGGATGAACGCAGTGCCCTTGTTTGGGTGTAGGGCCTGATCAGAGCCTGGAGGTAGTGAGGTGCCGTTCCCCTCACAGCTCCGTAGGCAAGCACCATGGTCTTGTAGCGGATGCGAGCTTCAACTGGAAGCCAGTGGAGAGAGCGGAGGAGCGGGGTGACGTGAGAGAACTTGGGAAGGTTGAACACCAGACGGGCTGCGGCGTTCTGGATGAGTTGTAGGGTTTAATGGCACAGGCAGGGAGCCCAGCCAACAGCGAGTTGCAGTAATCCAGACGGGAGATGACAAGTGCCTGGATTAGGACCTGCGCCGCTTCCTGTGTGAGGCAGGGTCGTACTCTGCGGATGTTGTAGAGCATGAACCTACAGGAACGGGCCACCGCCTTGATGTTATTTGAGAACGACAGGGTGTTGTCCAGGATCACGCCAAGGTTCTTAGCGCTCTGGGACGAGGACACAATGGAGTTGTCAACCGTGATGGCGAGATCATGGAACGGGCAGTCCTTCCCCGGGAGGAAGAGCAGCTCCGTCTTGCCGAGGTTCAGCTTGAGGTGATGATCCGTCATCCACACTGATATGTCTGCCAGACATGCAGAGATGCGATTCGCCACCTGGTCGTCAGAAGGGGGAAAGGAGAAAATTTAAAAAAATCCTACCCTATCACAGTTCCTTCCCCATGGTTTAAAAACCCCATCATTTGTTTGTTCTAGATCTCTCTGTAAATGCCATGTCTGTAGGTCTCTGTTTTTCACTCTCGCTTTGTGTCTTTACCTCTCTTTTGTTTGAGCACCTCCATAGCACTTTGTCATCCCCTGTGAGTATTGTTTTTGGTTATGGTGTTTGTTTGTTGCTGGTGGGAAACCAAGACAAGTCGCCCATGGGCATACACTACCCGTAGGTGAACTTTGTTAAATACACTAGTTAGAACTGGGCGGACCACCCACTGTATTTTTGGTTAGTTAGTTAGCTGTTGTTAAAGTAGGCTAGTCTAGCTTAGGGGTGTTTTTGAATACTTATTGTTTCTTTTCTTGGGTCCAGCTCAGCCCCTTTTCCTGCTCCCCCCATTACCGTGTGTTTATAAATAAACCTAGAGTTTGACGGTAGATTTCTGTTGTCGTGGTTATTTCGTGCACACTTTTACTTTGTCACAATAATAATTTGCATGAGTTATGTTACGGGTCTCATTACCATCCCCCCTAGACTGTCGGGCCAAAAGGGATTCGTAACACTATAGTATCTGTCTATCTCTGTGTTTCTCTCTTACTATAGTATCTGTCTCTCTCTCTCTCTCTGTTTCTCTCTTACTATAGTATCTGTTTCTCTATTTCTCTCTTACTATAGTATCTGTCTCTCTCTCTCTCTCTGTTTCTCTCTTACCATAGTATCTGTTTCTCTCTGTTTCTCTCTTACTATAGTATCTGTCTCTCTCTTACTATAGTATCTGTCTCTCTCTGTTTCTCTCTTACTATAGTATCTGTCTCTCTCTCTGTTTCTCTCTTACTATAGTATCTGTCTCTCTCTGTTTCTCTCTTACTATAGTATCTGTCTCTCTCTCTCTCTCTCTGTCTCTCTCTTACTATAGTATCTGTCTCTCTCTCTCTCTCTCTGTGTTTCTCTCTTACTATAGTATCTGTCTCTCTTTCTCTCTCTCTGTTTCTCTCTTACTATAGTCTCTCTCTCTCTCTCTCTCGCTCTGTTTTTCTCTTACTATAGTATCTGTCTTCCCGTGTTTCTCTCTTACTATAGTATCTGTCTCTCTTTCTCTCTCTGTTTCTCTCTCTCTCTCGCTCTGTTTCTCTCTTACTATAGAATCTGTCTCTCTCTCTGTTTCTCTCTTACTATAGTATCTGTTTCTCTGTTTCTCTCTTACTACAGTATCTCTCTCTCTGTTTCTCTCTTACTACATTATCTCTCTCTCTGTTTCTCTCTTACTATAGTATCTGTCTCTCCTGTGTTTCTCTTACTATAGTATCTGTCTCTCCTGTGTTTCTCTCTTACTATAGTATATGTCTCTCTCTCTCTCTGTGTTTCTCTCTTACTATAGAATCTCTCTCTCTGTTTCTCTCTTACTACAGTATCTCTCTCTCTGTTTCTCTCTTACTATAGTATCTGTCTCTCTCTCTGTTTCTCTCTTACTATAGTATCTGTCTCTCTCTCTGTGTTTCTCTCTTACTATAGTATCTGTCTCTCTCTCTCTGTTTCTCTCTTACTATAGTATCTGTCTCTCTCTGTTTCTCACTTACTATAGTATCTGTCTCTCCCTGTTTCTCTCTTACTATAGTATCTGTCTCGCTCTCTCTTTCTGTTTCTCTCTTACTATAGTATCTGTCTCGCTCTCTCTTTCTGTTTCTCTCTTACTATAGTATCTGTCTCTCTTTCAATTCAATTCAAGGGCTTTATTGGCATGGGAAACATGTGTTAACATTGCCAAAGCAAGTGAGGTAGACAACATACAAAGTGAATATATATAAAGTGAAAAACAACAAAAATGAACAGTAAACATTACACATACAGAAGTTTCAAAACAGTAAAGACATTACAAATGTCATATTATATATATATATATACAATGTACAAATAGTTAAAGGACACAAGATAAAATGAATAAGCATAAATATGGGTTGTATTTACAATGGTGTTTGTTCTTCACTGGTTGCCCTTTTCTTGTGGCAACAGGTCACATATTGCTGCTGTGATGGCACACTGTGGAATTTCACCCAAAAGATATGGGAGTTTTTCAAAATTGGATTTGTTTTCGAATTCTTTGTGGATCTGTGTAATCTGGGGGAAATATGTCTCTCTAATATGGTCATACATTGGGCAGGAGGTTAGGAAGTGCAGCTCAGTTTCCACCTCATTTTGTGGGCAGTGAGCACATAGCCTGTCTTCTCTTGAGAGCCATGTCTGCCTACGGCGGCCTTTCTCAATAGCAAGGCTATGCTCACTGAGTCTGTACATAGTCAAAGCTTTCCTTAATTTTGGGTCAGTCACAGTGGTCAGGTATTCTGCAGCTGTGTACTCTCTGTGTAGGGCCAAATAGCAATCTAGTTTGCTGTCTTTTTGTTAATTCTTTCCAATGTGTTAAGTAATTATCTTTTTGTTTTCTCATGATTTGGTTGGGTCTGATTGTGCTGTTGTCCTGGGGCTCTGTAGGGTGTGTTTGTGAACAGAGCCCCAGGACAACAGTGTCTAGATGGAATTTGTATTTGTGGTCCTGGTGACTGGACTTTTTTTGGAACACCATTATTTTGGTCTTACTGAGATTTACTGTCAGGGCCCAGGTCTGACAGAATCTGTGCATAAGATCTAGGTGCTGCTGTAGGCCCTCCTTGGTTGGTGACAGAAGCACCAGATCATCAGCAAACAGCAGACATTTGACTTCGGATTCTAGCAGGGGGAGGCCGGGTGCTGCAGACTTTTCTAGTGCCCGCGCCAATTCGTTGATATATATGTTGAAGAGGGTGGGGCTTAAGCTGCATCCCTGTCTAACCCCACGACCCTGTGTGAAGAAATGTGTGTGTTTTTTGCCAATTTTAACCGCACACTTGTTGTTTGTGTACATGGAGTTTATAATGTCGTATGTTTTACCCCCAACACCACTTTCCATCAGTTTGTATAGCAGACCCTCATGCCAGATTGAGTCGAAGGCTTTTTTGAAATCAACAAAGCATGAGAATACTTTGCCTTTGTTTTGGTTTGTTTGGTTGTCAATTAGGGTGTGCAGGGTGAATACATGGTCTGTTGTACGGTAATTTGGTAAAAAGCCAATTTGACATTTGCTCAGTACATTGTTTTAATTGAGGAAATGTACGAGTCTGCTGTTAATAATAATGCAGAGGATTTTCCCAAGGTTACTGTTGACACATATTCCACGGTAGTTATTGGGGTCAAATTTGTCTCCACTTTTGTGGATTGGGGTGATCAGTCCTTGGTTCCAAATATTGGGGAAGATGCCAGAGCTAAGTATGATGTTAAAGAGTTTTAGTATAGCCAATTGGAATTTGTTGTCTGTATATTTGATCATTTCATTGAGGATACCATCGACACCACAGGCCTTTTTGGGTTGAAGGGTTTTTATTTTGTCCTGTAACTCATTCAATGTAATTGGAGAATCCAGTGGGTTCTGGTAGTCTTTAATAGTTGATTCTAAGATCTGTATTTGATCATGTATATGATTTTGCCCTTTGTTCTTTGTTATAGAACCAAAAAGATTGGAGAAGTGGTTTACCCATACATCTCCATTATGGATAGATAATTCTTCGTGTTGTTGTTTGTTTAGTGTTTTCCAATTTTCCCAGAAGTGGTTAGAGTCTATGGATTCTTCAATTGCATTGAGCTGATTTCTGACATGCTGTTCCTTCTTTTTCCGTAGTGTATTTCTGTATTGTTTTAGTGATTCACCATAGTGAAGGCGTAGACTCAGGTTTTCCGGGTCTCTATGTTTTTGGTAGGACAGGTTTCTCAATTTCTTTCTTAGATTTTTGCATTCTTCATCAAACCATTTGTCATTATTGTTCATTTTCTTCGGTTTTCTATTTGAGATTTTTAGATTTGATAGGGAAGCTGAGAGGTCAAATATACTGTTAAGATTTTCTACTGCCAGGTTTACACCTTCACTATTACAGTGGAACGTTTTACCCAGGAAATTGTCTAAAGGGGATTGAATTTGTTGCCTAATTGTTTTTTGGTAGGTTTCCAAACTGCATTCCTTCCATCTATAGCATTTCTTAATGTTACTCAGTTCCTTTGGCTTTGATGCCTCATGATTGAGTATTGCTCTGTTTAAGTAGACTGTGATTTTGCTGTGGTCTGATAGGGGTGTCAGTGGGCTTACTGTGAACGCTCTGAGAGATTCTGGGTTGAGGTCAGTGATAAAGTAGTCTACAGTACTACTGCCAAGAGATGAGCTATAGGTGTACCTACCATAGGAGTCCCCTCGAAGCCTACCGTTACCTATGTACATACCCAGCGTGCGACAGAGCTGCAGGAGTTGTGACCCGTTTTTGTTGGTTATGTTGTCATAGTTGTGCCTAGGGGGGCATTTGTGGGAGGGGATGATGTCACCTCCAGGCAGATGTTTGTCCCCCTGTGTGCTGAGGGTGTCAGGTTCTTGTCCGGTTCTGGCATTTAGGTCGCCACAGACTAGTACATGTCCCTGGGCCTGGAAATGATTGATTTCGCCCTCCAGGATGGAGAAGCTGTCTTCATTAAAATATGGGGATTCTAGTGGGGGGATATAGGTAGCACACAGGAGGACATTTTTCTCTGTTAGGATAATTTCCTTTTGAATTTCTAGCCAAATGTAGAATGTTCCTGTTTTGATTAATTTAATGGAGTGAGTTAGGTCTGCTCTATATCAAATTAGCATACCCCCTGAGTCCCTTCCCTGTTTCACACCTGGTAGTTTGGTGGATGGGACTACCAGCTCTCTGTAACCTAGAGGGCAACCAGTGGGTCTGTCTCCTCTATAATTGTGCTGCTGTCCTGGGACTCTGTAGGGTGTGTTTGTGAACAGAGCCCCAGGACCAGCTTGCTTAGGGGACTCTTCTCCAGGTTCATCTCTCTGTAGGTGATGGCTTTGTTGTGGAAGGTTTGGGAATCGCTTCCTTTTAGGTGGTTATAGAATTTAACAGCTCTTTTCTGGATTTTGATAATTAGTGGGTATCGGCCTAATTCTGCTCTGCATGCATTATTTGGTGTTCTACGTTGTACACGGAGGATATTTTTGCAGAATTCTGCGTGCAGAGTCTCAATTTGGTGTTTGTCCCATTTTGTGAAGTCTTGGTTGGTGAGCGGACCCCAGACCTCACAACCATAAAGGGCAATGGGCTCTATGACTGATTCAAGTATTTTCAGCCAGATCCTAATTGGTATGTTGAAATTTATGTTCCTTTTGATGGCATAGAATGCCCTTCTTGCCTTGTCTCTCAGATCGTTCACAGCGTTGTGGAAGTTACCTGTGGCGCTGATGTTTAGGCCGAGGTATGTATCGTTTTTTGTGTGCTCTAGGGCAACAGTGTCTAGATGGAATTTGTATTTGTGGTCCTGGTGACTGGACCTTTTTTGGAACACCATTATTTTGGTCTTACTGAGATTTACTGTCAGGGCCCAGGTCTGACAGAATCTGTACATAAGATCTAGGTGCTGCTGTAGGCCCTCCTTGGTTGGTGACAGAAGTACCAGATCATCAGCAAACAGCAGACATTTGACTTCTGATTCTAGTAGGGTGAGGCCGGGTGCTGCAGACTTGTCTAGTGCCCGCGCCAGTTCGTTGATATATATGTTGAAGAGGGTGGGGCTTAAGCTGCATCCCTGTCTAACCCCACGACCCTGTGTGAAGAAATGTGTGTGTTTTTTGCCAATTTTAACCGCACACTTGTTGTTTGTGTACATGGATTTTATGATGTCGTATGTTTTACCCCCAACACCACTTTCCATCAGTTTGTATAGCAGACCCTCATGCCAAATTGAGTCGAAGGCTTTTTTGAAATCAACAAAGCATGAGAAGACTTTGCCTTTGTTTTGGTTTGTTTGGTTGTCAATTAGGGTGTGCAGGGTGAATACATGGTCTGTTGTACGGTAATTTGGTAAAAAGCCAATTTGACATTTGCTCAGTACATTGTTTTCATTGAGGAAGTGTACGAGTCTGCTGTTAATGATAATGCAGAGGATTTTCCCAAGGTTACTGTTGACGCATATTCCACGGTAGTTATTGGGGTCAAATTTGTCTCCATTTTTGTGGATTGGGGTGATCAGTCCTTGGTTCCAAATATTGGGGAAGATGCCAGAGCTAAGGATGATGTTAAAGAGTTTTAGTATAGCCAATTGGAATTTGTTGTCTGTATATTTGATCATTTCATTGAGGATGCCATCAACACCACAGGCCTTTTTGGGTTGGAGGGTTTTTATTTTGTCCTGTAACTCATTCAATGTAATTGGAGAATCCAGTGTGTTCTGGTAGTCTTTAATAGTTGATTCTAAAATCTGTATTTGATCATGTATATGTTTTTGCTCTTTATTCTTTGTTATAGAGCCAAAAAGATTGGAGAAGTGGTTTACCCATACATCTCCATTTTGGATAGATAATTCTTCGTGTTTGTTTAGTGTTTTCCAATTTTCCCAGAAGTGGTTAGTCTATGGATTCTTCAATTACATTGAGCTGATTTCTGACATGCTGTTCCTTCTTTTTCCGTAGTGTATTTCTGTATTGTTTTAGTGATTCACCATAGTGAAGGCGTAGACTCAGGTTTTCCGGGTCTCTATGTTTTTGGTTGGACAGGTTTCTCAATTTCTTTCTTAGATTTTTGCATTCTTCATCAAACCATTTGTCATTGTTGTTAATTTTCTTCGGTTTTCTATTTGAGATTTTTAGATTTGATAGGGAGGCTGAGAGGTCAAATATACTGTTAAGATTTTCTACTGCTAAGTTTACACCTTCACTATTACAGTGGAACGTTTTACCCAGGAAATTGTCTAAAGGGGATTGAATTTGTTATTGCCTAATTGTTTTTTGGTAGGTTTCCAAACTGCATTCCTTCCATCTATAGCATTTCTTAATGTTACTCAGTTAATTTGGCTTTGATGCCTCATGATTGAGTATTGCTCTGTTTAAGTAGACTGTGATTTTGCTGTGGTCTGATAGGGGTGTCAGGGGTGTCTCTCTCTCTCTCTGTTTCTCTCTTACTGTAGTATCTGTCTCTCTCTCTGTTTCTCTCTTACTATTGTATCTTTCTCTCTCTCTCTCTGTTTCTCACTCTCTCTTTCTCACGTTATTTCTTTCTATTGTTTTGTGGTGGCACAGCAGTGCTAGAGGCGTCACTACGGACCCTGGTTTGCGCAAGAGTGTGCAAAGCTTTTATCAAGGCAAAGGGTGGCTACTTTGAATAATACTTTTTTGGTTACTACATGCTTCCAAGTCTGCTATTTCATAGTGTTGATATCTTCACTATTATTCTACAATGTAGAAAATAGTAAAACTGAAGAAAACCCCTTGAATGAGTTGGTGTGACCAAACTTTTGACGGGTACTGTAGATTTAGCTAGCAGTGGGCATTTAGAATGAAATGTGGGGTGGACCTTTATACCCTGCTCAAAAAAATAAAGGGAACACTAAAATAACACATCCTAGATCTGAATGAATGAAATATTCTTATTAAATACTTTTTTCTTTACATAGTTGAATGTGCTGACAACAAAATCAAACAAAAATGATCAATGGAAATCAAATTTATGAACCGATGGATGTCTGGATTTGGAGTCACACTCAAAATTAAAGTGGAGAACCACACTACAGGCTGATCCAACTTTGATGTAATGTCCTTTAAACAAGTCAAAATTAGGCTCAGTAGTGTGTGTGCCCTCCACGTGCCTGTATGACCTCCCTACAACGCCTGGGCATGCTCCTGATGAGGTGGCGGATGGTCTCCTGAGGGATCTCCTCCCAGACCTGGCCTAAAGCATCCGCCAACTCCTGGATAGTCTGTGGTGCAATGTGGCGTTGGTGGATGGAGCGAGAGATGATGTCCCAGATGTGCTCAATTGGATTCAGGTCTGGGGAACGGGCGGGCCAGTCCATAGCATCAATGCCTTCCTCTTGCAGGAACTGCTGACACACTCCAGCCACATGAGGTCTAGCATTGTCTTGCATTAGGAGGAACCCAGGGCCAACCTCACCAGCATATGGTCTCACAAGGGGTCTGAGGATCTCATCTCGGTACCTAATGGCAGTCAGGCTACCTCTGGCGAGCACATGGAGGGCTGTGCGGCCCCCCAAAGAAATGCCACCCCACACCATGACTGACCCACCGCCAAACCGGTCATGCTGGAGGATGTTGCAGGCAGCAGAACGTTCTCCCCGGCGTCTCCAGACTCTGTCACACCTGTCACATGTGCTCAGTGTGAACCTGCTTTCATCTGTGAAGAGCACTGGGCGCCAGTGGCGAATTTGCCAATCTTTGTGTTCTCTGGCAAATGCCAAACGTCCTGCACGGTGTTGGGCTGTAAGCACAACCCCCACCTGTGGACGTCGGGCCCTCATACCACCCTCATGGAGTCTGTTTCTGACCGTTTGAGCAGACACATGCACATTTGTGGCCTGCTGGAGGTCATTTTGCAGGGCTCTGGCAGTGCTCCTCCTTGCACAAAGGCGGAGGTAGCGGTCCTGCTGCTGGGTTGTTGGCCTCCTCCACGTCTCCTGATGTACTGGCCTGTCTCCTGGTAGCGCCTCCATGCTCTGGACACTACGCTGACAGACACAGCAAACCTTCTTGCCACAGCTCGCATTGATGTGCCATCCTGGATGAGCGGCACTACCTGAGCCACTTGTGTGAGTTGTAGACTCCGTCTCATGCTACCACTAGAGTGAAAGCACCGCCAGCATTCAAGAGACCAAAACATCAGCCAGGAAGCATAGGAACTGAGAAGTGGTCTGTGGTCCCCACCTGCAGAACCACTCCTTTATTGGGGGTGTCTTGCTAATTGCCTATAATTTCCACCTGTTGTCTATTGCATTTGCACAACAGCATGTGAAATGTATTGTCAATCAGTGTTGCTTCCTAAGTGGACAGTTTGATTTCACAGAAGTGTGATTGACTTGGAGTGACATTGTATTGTTTAAGTGTTCCCTTTATTTTTTTGAGCAGTGTAGTTAGGCCAACGTGATGACATCACGTGCCTTTCATACCTTCAAAATGATTCGGCAATCATATTTTTTTCAGATAAATACAGTTTCCATCAACACTTGTTGCAATAAAGAAAGTTTGGAAAAACAAACATTCACCCTGTGGAACAGATACAAATGTTTTCGATGTTTAAAACATTTCTCCTATAGGTGCCGTTTCCATTACACATTAACCTGGGTCAATGGAAACCAGCTTACAGTCTATCTCTATCTTCTCTCTCTCTGTTTCTCCCTCCATCCTCTCTCTCTGTTCTCTCTCTCTCTCTTTCTCCATCCTCTTTCTGTTTCTCTCTCTCTCTCTTTCTCCATCCTCTTTCTGTTTCTCTCTCTCTCTCTTTCTCCATCCTCTTTCTGTTTCTCTCTCTCTCTCTTTCTCCATCCTCTTTCTGTTTCTCTCTCTCTCTCTCTTTCTCCATCCTCTTTCTGTTTCTCTCTCTCTCTCTCTTTCTCCATCCTCTTTCTGTTTCTCTCTCTCTCTTTCTCCATCCTCTTTCTGTTTCTCTCTTTCTCCATCCTCTTTCTGTTTCTCTCTCTCTCTCTCTTTCTCCATTCTCTTTCTGTTTCTCTCTCTCTTTCTCCATTATTTTTCTGTTTCTCTCTCTCTCTCTTTCTCCATTATTTTTCTGTTTCTCTCTCTCTCTCTTTCTCCATTCTCTCTGTTTCTCTCTCTTTCTCCATTCTCTGTTTCTCTCTCTTTCTCCATTCTCTCTGTTTCTCTCTCTTTCTCCATTCTCTCTGTTTCTCTCTCTTTCTCCATTCTCTCTGTTTCTCTCTCTCTCTCTTTCTCCATTCTCTCTGTTTCTCTCTCTCTTTCTCCATTCTCTCTGTTTCTCTCTCTCTCTCTTTCTCCATTCTCTCTGTTTCTCTCTCTCTCTCTTTCTCCATTCTCTCTGTTTCTCTCTCTCTCTCTTTCTCCATTCTCTCTGTTTCTCTCTCTCTCTCTTTCTCCATTCTCTCTGTTTCTCTCTCTCTCTCTTTCTCCATTCTGTTTCTCTCTCTCTCTCTTTCTCCATTCTGTTTCTCTCTCTCTCTCTTTCTCCATTCTGTTTCTCTCTCTCTCTTTCTCCATTCTGTTTCTCTCTCTCTCTCTTTCTCCATTCTGTTGCTCTCTCTCTCTCTCTCTTTCTCCATTCTGTTGCTCTCTCTCTCTCTCTCTCTTTCTCCATTCTGTTTTTCTCTCTCTTTCTCCATTCTGTTTCTGTTTCTCTCTCTCTCTCTTTCTCCATTCTGTTTCTGTTTCTCTCTCTCTCTTTCTCCATTCTCTCTGTTTCTCTCTCTCTCATTCTCTCTGTTTCTCTCTCTCTCCTTTCTGTTTCTCTCTCTCTTTCTCCTTTCTGTTTTCTCTCTCTCTTTCTCCATTCTGTTTTCTCTCTCTCTCTTTCTCCATTCTGTTTCTCTCTCTCTCTTTTCTCCTTTCTGTTGCTCTCTCTCTCTCTTTCTCCTTTCTGTTGCTCTCTCTCTCTCTTTCTCCATTCTGTTGCTCTCTCTCTCTCTCTCTTTCTCCATTCTGTTGCTCTCTCTCTCTCTCTCTTTCTCCATTCTGTTTTTCTCTCTCTTTCTCCATTCTGTTTCTGTTTCTCTCTCTCTCTCTTTCTCCATTCTGTTTCTGTTTCTCTCTCTCTTTCTCCATTCTCTCTGTTTCTCTCTCTCTCTCATTCTCTCTGTTTCTCTCTCTCTCCTTTCTGTTTCTCTCTCTCTTTCCTTTCTGTTGCTCTCTCTCTCTCTTTCTCCTTTCTGTTGCTCTCTCTCTCTCTTTCTCCTTTCTGTTGCTCTCTCTCTCTCTTTCTCCTTTCTGTTGCTCTCTCTCTCTCTTTCTCCTTTCTGTTGCTCTCTCTCTCTCTTTCTCCTTTCTGTTGCTCTCTCTCTCTCTTTCTCCTTTCTGTTGCTCTCTCTCTCTCTTTCTCCTTTCTGTTGCTCTCTCTCTCTCTTTCTCCTTTCTGTTGCTCTCTCTCTCTCTTTCTCCTTTCTGTTGCTCTCTCTTTCTCCTTTCTGTTGCTCTCTCTCTCTCCTTTCTGTTGCTCTCTCTCTCTCTCTCTTTCTCCTTTCTGTTGCTCTCTCTCTCTCCTTTCTGTTGCTCTCTCTCTCTCTCTTTCTCCATTCTGTTTCTGTTTCTCTCTCTCTCTTTCTCGTTTCTGTTTCTCTCTCTCTCTTTCTCCATTCTCTCTGTTTTCTCTCTCTCTCCTTTCTGTTTCTCTCTCTCTCCTTTCTGTTTTCTCTCTCTCTCTCTCTTTCTCCTTTCTGTTGCTCTCTTCTCTCTTTCTCTTTCTGTTGCTCTCTCTCTCTCTTTCTCCTTTCTGTTGCTCTCTCTCTCTCTTTCTCCTTTCTGTTGCTCTCTCTCTCTCTTTCTCCTTTCTGTTGCTCTCTCTCTCTCTTTCTCCTTTCTGTTTCTCTCTCTCTCTCTTTCTCCATCCTCTTTCTGTTTCTCTCTCTCTCTCTCTTTCTCCATCCTCTTTCTGTTTCTCTCTCTCTTTCTCCATCCTCTTTCTGTTTCTCTCTCTCTCTCTCTTTCTCCATCCTCTTTCTGTTTCTCTCTCTCTCTCTCTTTCTCCATCCTCTTTCTGTTTCTCTCTCTCTCTTTCTCCATCCTCTTTCTGTTTCTCTCTTTCTCCATCCTCTTTCTGTTTCTCTCTCTCTCTCTCTTTCTCCATTCTCTTTCTGTTTCTCTCTCTCTTTCTCCATTATTTTTCTGTTTCTCTCTCTCTCTCTTTCTCCATTATTTTTCTGTTTCTCTCTCTCTCTCTTTCTCCATTCTCTCTGTTTCTCTCTTTCTCCATTCTCTGTTTCTCTCTCTTTCTCCATTCTCTCTGTTTCTCTCTCTTTCTCCATTCTCTCTGTTTCTCTCTCTTTCTCCATTCTCTCTGTTTCTCTCTCTCTCTCTTTCTCCATTCTGTTTCTCTCTCTTTCTCCATTCTGTTTCTCTCTCTTTCTCCATTCTGTTTTTCTCTCTCTCTCTCTTTCTCCATTATTTTTCTGTTTCTCTCTCTCTCTCTTTCTCCATTCTCTCTGTTTCTCTCTCTCTTTCTCCATTCTCTCTGTTTCTCTCTCTCTCTCTTTCTCCATTCTCTCTGTTTCTCTCTCTCTCTCTTTCTCCATTCTCTCTGTTTCTCTCTCTCTCTCTTTCTCCATTCTCTCTGTTTCTCTCTCTCTCTCTTTCTCCATTCTCTCTGTTTCTCTCTCTCTCTCTTTCTCCATTCTGTTTCTCTCTCTCTCTCTTTCTCCATTCTGTTTCTCTCTCTCTCTCTTTCTCCATTCTGTTTCTCTCTCTCTCTTTCTCCATTCTGTTTCTCTCTCTCTCTCTTTCTCCATTCTGTTGCTCTCTCTCTCTCTTTCTCCATTCTGTTGCTCTCTCTCTCTCTTTCTCCATTCTGTTGCTCTCTCTCTCTCTCTTTCTCCATTCTGTTGCTCTCTCTCTCTCTCTTTCTCCATTCTGTTGCTCTCTCTCTCTCTCTCTCTTTCTCCATTCTGTTGCTCTCTCTCTCTCTCTCTTTCTCCTTTCTGTTGCTCTCTCTCTCTCTTTCTCCTTTCTGTTGCTCTCTCTTTCTCCTTTCTGTTGCTCTCTCTTTCTCCTTTCTGTTGCTCTCTCTCTCTCTCTTTCTCCTTTCTGTTGCTCTCTCTCTCTCTCTCTTTCTCAATTCTGTTGCTCTCTCTCTCTCTCTCTTTCTCCATTCTGTTGCTCTCTCTCTCTCTCTCTCTTTCTCCATTCTGTTTTTCTCTCTCTTTCTCCATTCTGTTTCTGTTTCTCTCTCTCTCTTTCTCCATTCTGTTTCTGTTTCTCTCTCTCTCTTTCTCCATTCTCTCTGTTTCTCTCTCTCTCTCATTCTCTCTGTTTCTCTCTCTGTTTCTCTCTCTCTCTTTCTCCTTTCTGTTGCTCTCTCTCTCTCTCTTTCTCCTTTCTGTTGCTCTCTCTCTCTTTCTCCTTTCTGTTGCTCTCTCTCTCTCTCTTTCTCCTTTCTGTTGCTCTCTCTCTCTCTTTCTCCTTTCTGTTGCTCTCTCTCTCTTTCTCCTTTCTGTTGCTCTCTCTCTCTCTTTCTCCTTTCTGTTGCTCTCTCTCTCTCTTTCTCCTTTCTGTTGCTCTCTCTCTCTCTTTCTCCTTTCTGTTGCTCTCTCTCTCTCCATTCTGTTGCTCTCTCTCTCTCCATTCTGTTGCTCTCTCTCTCTCTCTCTCTTTCTCCATTCTGTTGCTCTCTCTCTCTCTCTCTCTTTCTCCATTCTGTTTTTCTCTCTCTTTCTCCATTCTGTTTTTCTCTCTCTTTCTCCATTCTGTTTTTCTCTCTCTTTCTCCATTATGTTTCTGTTTCTCTCTCTCTCTTTCTCCATTCTCTCTATTTCTCTCTCTCTCATTCTCTCTGTTTCTCTCTCTCTCTCTCTTTCTCCTTTCTGTTGCTCTCTCTCTCTCTCTTTCTCCTTTCTGTTGCTCTCTCTCTCTTTCTCCTTTCTGTTGCTCTCTCTCTCTCTTTCTCCTTTCTGTTGCTCTCTCTCTTTCTCCTTTCTGTTGCTCTCTCTCTCTTTCTCCTTTCTGTTGCTCTCTCTCTCTCTTTCTCCTTTCTGTTGCTCTCTCTCTCTCTCTCTCTTTCTCCTTTCTGTTGCTCTCTCTCTCTCTCTCTCTTTCTCCTTTCTGTTGCTCTCTCTTTCTCCTTTCTGTTGCTCTCTCTTTCTCCTTTCTGTTGCTCTCTCTCTCTACATTTACATTTACATTTAAGTCATTTAGCAGACGCTCTTATCCAGAGCGACTTACAAATTGGTGCATTCACCTTATGACCTCCAGTGGAACAGTAGTGCATCTAAATCTTTTCAGGGGAGGGGGTGAGAGGGATTACTTTATCCTATCCTAGGTATTCCTTAAAGAGGTGGGGTTTCAGGTGTCTCCGGAAGGTGGTGATTGACTCCGCTGTCCTGGCGTCGTGAGGGAGTTTGTTCCACCATTGGGGGGCCAGAGCAGCGAACAGTTTTGACTGGGCTGAGCGGGAACTGTACTTCCTCAGTGGTAGGGAGGCGAGCAGGCCAGAGGTGGATGAACGCAGTGCCCTTGTTTGGGTGTAGGGCCTGATCAGAGCCTGGAGGTACTGAGGTGCCGTTCCCCTCACAGCTCCGTAGGCAAGCACCATGGTCTTGTAGCGGATGCGAGCTTCAACTGGAAGCCAGTGGAGGGAGCGGAGGAGCGGGGTGACGTGAGAGAACTTGGGAAGGTTGAACACCAGACGGGCTGCGGCGTTCTGGATGAGTTGTAGGGTTTAATGGCACAGGCAGGAGCCCAGCCAACAGCGAGTTGCAGTAATCCAGACGGGAGATGACAAGTGCCTGGATTAGGACCTGCGCCGCTTCCTGTGTGAGGCAGGGTCGTACTCTGCGGATGTTGTAGAGCATGAACCTACAGGAACGGGCCACCGCCTTGATGTTAGTTGAGAACGACAGGGTGTTGTCAGGATCACGCCAAGGTTCTTAGCGCTCTGGGAGGAGGACACAATGGAGTTGTCAACCGTGATGGCGAGATCATGGACGGGCAGTCCTTCCCGGGAGGAAGAGCAGTTCCGTCTTGCCGAGGTTCAGCTTGAGGTGGTGATCCGTCATCCACACGGATATGTCTGCCAGACATGCAGAGATGCGATTCGCCACCTGGTCATCAGAAGGGGAAAGGAGAAGATTAATTGTGTGTCGTCTGCATAGCAATGATAGGAGAGACCATGTGAGGTTATGACAGAGCCAAGTGACTTGGTGTATAGCGAGAATAGGAGAGGGCCTAGAACAGAGCCCTGGGGACACCAGTGGTGAGAGCACGTGGTGTGGAGACGGATTCTCGCCACGCCACCTGGTAGGAGCGACCTGTCAGGTAGGACGCAATCCAAGCGTGGGCCGCGCCGGAGATGCCCAACTCGGAGAGGGTGGAGAGGAGGATCTGATGGTTCACAGTATCGAAGGCAGCCGATAGGTCTAGAAGGATGAGAGCAGAGGAGAGAGAGTTAGCTTTAGCAGTGCTGAGCGCCTCCGTGATACAGAGAAGAGCAGTCTCAGTTGAATGACTAGTCTTGAAACCTGACTGATTTGGATCAAGAAGGTCATTCTGAGAGAGATAGCGGGAGAGCTGGCCAAGGACGGCACGTTCAAGAGTTTTGGAGAGAAAAGAAAGAAGGGATACTGGTCTGTAGTTGTTGACATCGGAGGGATCGAGTGTAGGTTTTTTCAGAAGGGGGTGCAACTCTCGCTCTCTTGAAGACGGAAGGGACGTAGCCAGCGGTCAGGGATGAGTTGATGAGCGAGGTGAGGTAAGGGAGGAGGTCTCCGGAAATGGTCTGGAGAAGAGAGGAGGGGATAGGGTCAAGCGGGCAGGTTGTAGGGCGGCCGGCCGTCACAAGACGCGAGATTTCATCTGGAGAGAGGGGAGAAAGAGGTCAGAGCACAGGGTAGGGCAGTGTGAGCAGAACCAGCGGTGTCGTTTGACTTCGCAAACGAGGATCGGATGTCGTCGACCTTCTTTTCAAAATGGTTGACGAAGTCATCTGCAGAGAGGGAGGAGGGGGGGAGGGGAGGAGGATTCAGGAGGGAGGAGAAGGTTGCAAAGAGCTTCCTAGGGTTAGAGGCAGATGCTTGGAATTTAGAGTGGTAGAAAGTGGCTTTAGCAGCAGAGAGAGAAGAGGAAAATGTAGAGAGGAGGGAGTGAAAGGATGTCAGGTCCGCAGGAGGCGAGTTTTCCTCCATTTCCGCTCGGCTGCCCGGAGCCCTGTTCTGTGAGCTCGCAATGAGTCGTCGAGCCACGGAGCGGGGGAGGGGAGGACCGAGCCGGCCTGGAGGATAGGGGACATAGAGAGTCAAAGGATGCAGAAAGGGGAGGAGAGGAGGGTTGAGGAGGCAGAACCAGGAGATAGGTTGGAGAAGGTTTGAGCAGAGGGAAGAGATGATAGGATGGAAGAGGAGAGAGTAGCGGGGAGAGAGAGCGAAGGTTGGGACGGCGCGATACCATCCGAGTAGGGGCAGTGTGGGAAGTGTTGGATGAGAGCGAGAGGAAAAGGATACAAGGTAGTGGTCGGAGACTTGGAGGAGTTGCAACGAGGTTAGTGGAAGAACAGCATCTAGTAAAGATGAGGTCGAGCGTATTTCCTGCCTTGTGAGTAGGGGGAAGGTGAGAGGGTGAGGTCAAAAGAGGAGAGGAGTGGAAAGAAGGAGGCAGAGAGGAATGAGTCAAAGGTAGGCGTGGGGAGGTTAAAGTCGCCCAGAACTGTGAGAGGTGAGCCGTCCTCAGGAAAGGAGCTTATCAAGGCATCAAGCTCATTGATGAACTCTCCGAGGGAACCTGGAGGGCGATAAATGATAAGGATGTTAAGCTTGAAAGGGCTGGTAACTGTGACAGCATGGAATTCAAAGGAGGCGATAGACAGATGGGTAAGGGAGAAAGAGAGAATGACCACTTGGGAGAGATGAGGATCCCGGTGCCACCACCCCGCTGACCAGAAGCTCTCGGGGTGTGCGAGAACACGTGGGCAGACGAAGAGAGAGCAGTAGGAGTAGCAGTGTTGTCTGTGGTGATCCATGTTTCCGTCAGTGCCAAGAAGTCGAGGGACTGGAGGGAGACATAGGCGGAGATGAACTCTGCCTTGTTGGCCGCAGATCGGCAGTTCCAGAGGCTACCGGAGACCTGGAACTCCACGTGGGTCGTGCGCGCTGGGACCACCAGATTAGGGTGGCCGCGGCCACGCGGTGTGGAGCGTTTGTATGGTCTGTGCAGAGAGGAGAGAACAGGGATAGACAGACACATAGTTGACAGGCTACACAGAGGCTACGCTAATGCAAAGGAGATTGGAATGACAAGTGGACTACACGTCACGAGTGTTCAGAGAGTTAAGTTTACGTAGCAAGAATCTTATTGACTAAAATGATTAAAATGATACAGTACTGCTGAAGTAGGCTAGCTGGCAGAGGCTGCGTTGTTGACTAAGTAGGCTAGTTGGCATTGGCTGCGTTGTTGACACTACACTAATCAAGTCGTTCCGTTGAGTGTAATAGTTTCTACTGTGCTGCTATTCGGGGCTAGCTGGCTAGCTAGCAGTGTTGATTACGTTACGTTGCGTTAAAAGAACGACAATAGCTGGCTAACTAACCTAGGAAGTCGCTCTAGACTACACAATTATCTTTGATACAAAGACGGCTGTGTAGCTAGCTATGTAGCTAGCTACGATCAAACAAATCAAGCCGTTGTACTGTAATGAAATGAAATGAAAAATGTGATACTACCTGTGGAGCGAAGCGAAATGCGACCGGATTGTTGAGTGCAGAAGTTCTGTTCTCTCTCTTTCTCCTTTCTGTTGCTCTCTCTCTCTCTCTCTTTCTCCATTCTGTTGCTCTCTCTCTCTCTCTCTCTTTCTCCATTCTGTTTTTCTCTCTCTTTCTCCATTCTGTTTCTGTTTCTCTCTCTCTCTCTTTCTCCATTCTGTTTCTGTTTCTCTCTCTCTCTTTCTCCATTCTCTCTGTTTCTCTCTCTCTCTCATTCTCTCTGTTTCTCTCTCTCTCCTTTCTGTTTCTCTCTCTCTTTCTCCTTTCTGTTGCTCTCTCTCTCTCTTTCTCCTTTCTGTTGCTCTCTCTCTCTCTTTCTCCTTTCTGTTGCTCTCTCTCTCTCTTTCTCCTTTCTGTTGCTCTCTCTCTCTCTTTCTCCTTTCTGTTGCTCTCTCTCTCTCTCTTTCTCCTTTCTGTTGCTCTCTCTCTCTCTCTCTCTTTCTCCTTTCTGTTGCTCTCTCTCTCTCTTTCTCCTTTCTGTTGCTCTCTCTCTCTCTTTCTCCTTTCTGTTGCTCTCTCTCTCTCTTTCTCCTTTCTGTTGCTCTCTCTCTCTCTTTCTCCTTTCTGTTGCTCTCTCTTTCTCCATTCTGTTTCTGTTTCTCTCTCTCTCTTTCTCGTTTCTGTTTCTCTCTCTCTCTTTCTCCATTCTCTCTGTTTCTCTCTCTCTCCTTTCTGTTTCTCTCTCTCTCCTTTCTGTTTCTCTCTCTCTCTCTCTTTCTCCTTTCTGTTGCTCTCTCTCTCTCTTTCTCCTTTCTGTTGCTCTCTCTCTCTCTTTCTCCTTTCTGTTGCTCTCTCTCTCTCTTTCTCCTTTCTGTTGCTCTCTCTCTCTCTTTCTCCTTTCTGTTGCTCTCTCTCTCTCTTTCTCCTTTCTGTTGCTCTCTCTCTCTCTTTCTCCTTTCTGTTGCTCTCTCTTTCTCCTTTCTGTTGCTCTCTCTTTCTCCTTTCTGTTGCTCTCTCTTTCTCCATTCTGTTGCTCTCTCTCTCTCTCTTTCTCCATTCTCTCTCTCTCTCTCTCTCTCTGTTTCTCTCTCTCTCTCTCTCTCTCTCCTTTCTGTTGCTCTCTCTCTCTCTCTCCTTTCTGTTGCTCTCTCTCTCTCTCTCTCTTTCTCCTTTCTGTTGCTCTCTCTCTCTCTCTTTCTCCTTTCTGTTGCTCTCTCTCTCTCTTTCTCCTTTCTGTTGCTCTCTCTTTCTCCTTTCTGTTGCTCTCTCTCTCTCTCTCTTTCTGTTTCTCTCTGTCGCTCTCTATCGTTCTCTCTCTCGCTCCATTGTACGGTCTATGATTCAGCTGCTGTAGATGGGCCCATCTGTTGAAGCTGGTGATAACATTGACCTGTGACTCTGTTTGGGAGTATGCAGATACACTACCATAGCACATCCAGCCAAATACTGTAACATCAATAAGATGCATACAAGAATACAATTTCTCCTCATAACTTAGCATAACTTAAAACTAGGGTGTTTCTCAATATGCATACTACTACCATGCTCCGAGCACGGAACGCTCGGAGTATGAGTCTAAATCAAAGTATGTGAAACAGAGGGAAGTTCTCAAATACATACTTTGTTTGTAGGCTACACTTTTTGAAGCATGTATGGATGCAAGCTTCAACTGAAATATTCCCAGCATTATTGATATAATATGACGCAACCAGGTAAAACACAATGTAACATTTCTTGGAAACAACCACGGCTGGTTTTGAGCTGTAGCGAGAGAAAATTCACTCCGGTTTCGGAAATAAAAGTTTCCAACTCGCGTCTCATATGTTGCCTGACTACAAGATCTTATCTTGATACGTTAATAAATACATACTGTGTTCATTTTGGGGAGGGTTTATTTTTAAGTTTCTGTTTCTTTAAAAAAAACTTTTTACTGCTTTTTTTTCTCCCCAATTTGGTGGTATCCAATTGGTAGGTACAGTCTTGTCTCATCGCTGCAAGTCAGTACGGGAGAGGCGAAGGTCGAGAGCCATGCGTCCTCCGAATAATGTAACATTGTATGTGTTCTCCACACTCTCGTCTTCACAAGAACGAAGTCAAGAGAACGTCCTGGGAGAACGAAGGAGCATGAGAGTGTGCATATAGAGAAACACCACTACTGTTCTAGGAAATCCTCTGAATAGTAAGGAAATTAACCAAAAAAACATTGTTCTTATTCCATTATCTGGCTTTCATGTACTGTTAATAGGTTTAGCGAAAAGTGTTGCTAAGTGGCCTATATTCAGTGCTTGACTTGGACTGAAATAGGTGCCGGTACTCATTTTAGGTGCTGGTACTGTTTATATTTAGGTGTAGGAGCTCCAAAATACATTTGAGCTAATATTCTATGAGGTGCAGGAGCTCAAGCAGTAAAATATTTGAGGTGCCGGTACTCAGCTTCGGTGAACTCCTGCCCAAGTCAGATTCTGGTCACTAACCAAAACATTGTTCCCCTTTCTGGCATTGTGGTCAGCGACTGACGTACAGTATAGTACATCTCTGCAAAACCTGGACATTGACACTCATTAGAAGGACCACTCAGCATCTAAGCCTCTCGACTGTCATAGTGTACATTGGTCAGTGGGATGCATACTGTATCTGGGCATTAACACTCATTGGAAGCAAAGGACCTCTCTCCATCTCGCCATCTCAGCTTCTCCATCAGCACTTTCATTTGTGAAATTGTTTCTCCTCACAGGCAAGCAGATGTCTTCTACGTTTTCTGCCCGTTCTTACCGGGAGATGGGAAAAGATTAGACTTCTGTTTCTAAATGGGATTTACATCAACAATAGGAGTGTGTGCTGCAGATAGAATAGCATGTTTTTGCTGATGAAGACCCATTCACCAGGCAAGTAAAAGGACTTCTTCCTAATGACAACACACAATGAGCCACTTTAGGAGACTGTACTTGGATCAGGATGTTTGTCGATTGAGGAAACCTGTAATTGCATTAATTTGAGGAATTACCTTTATCCCGCCTGCCTACTATTTTACATCAGCAAATGGACAAGTACTTCTATAATGGTGACATCACACACGGACGCACACTCACACTCACACTCACTCTCACTCTCACTCTCACTCTCACTCTCACTCTCGCTCACGCTCACGCTCGCTCACACTCACAAACACACTCACACTCACACTCACACTCTCGCTCACACTCATAAAAACACTCACAAACACACTCACACTCTCGCTCACACTCACAAACACACTCACACTCTCGCACACACTCACACTCTCGCTCACAAACACACTCACACACGTACACACCACAGAGAGGAGAAGCTCTTCGTGCTCTTTAAGAGATTGCTCGAGCACTTTTTAGCTGTAAATCACACTGCAGAACAGACACACACACACACACACACACACAGTAGCCTAATGAGCAGAAGCCCAGCAGGAGATAGCATCTCAAGCAGCAGCCTGGGATCCACTCCACTCCTCCTCTCTTCATCTCCTCTCTTCATCTCATCTCCTCATCTCCACTTCACTCCACTCCTCCTCTCTTCATCTCATCTCCTCATCTCCACTCCACTCCACTCCTCCTCTCTTCATCTCATCTCCTCATCTCCACTCCACTCCACTCCACTCCTCCTCTCTTCATCTCATCTCCTCATCTCCACTCCACTCCTCCTCTCTTCATCTCCTCATCTCCACTCCACTCCACTCCACTCATCTCTTCTCTTCTTTTCCCCTACCCTCTCCTCTCCTGCCCTGCCCTGCCCTCTCCTCTCCTCTCCTTTCCTCTCCTGCCCTCTCCCCTCCTCTCCTCTCCTCAGGGTATTGCTCAGGGTATATGGGTATATGCTACCCCAAGACAGTCTTCACTAGAACAGAAACATTTTGCTCCCCATCAAGAAGTGGCTGTATCTGGAGCACAGGAGGTTGGTGGCACCTTAATTAGGGAGGCCAGGCTTGTGTTAATGGCTGGGGCGGAACCAGTGGAATGATATCAAACACATGGTTTCCATGGTTTCCAGGTGTTTGATGCCATTCCATTCACTCCATTCCAGACATTATTATAAGCCGTTCTCCCCTCAGAAACCTCCACTGAGCTGGAGCTATTTGATAGTATTTTCTCTTAGGTTCCCTTCTCTCCTGTTCTAGTCCTCTCCTACTGCAAATACAGATTGAATAGAATATAAGTGTAGTTTATCTGGCACACACACACACACGTAAATAAAAATCTGCACTCACATTTACACCTCGATCACACTGACAGCATCATTTCGTTATGGTACACCAGAAGTACATTCATTTCCAATGGAGTGCTGCGTTTTCCTTGCTGCATTGCTTTGCAGAGTTAGTTGCAGTGCATTCTGTGTGGTGCATACCTGTAATGCCCGGGGTGTAGTGGAGGAAGAAGTCAGATGCAGGAAACAGAGAGTTCAGAGTAGCACTATTTCTTTATTCACCACACAGGTGAAAACGACGCCACTCAAACAAATGCCCCAAAACACAGGGGAACTAAACAGTCCCGAATAACTCACGTACACGAACAACCGTGACTTACAGGCGTGTACACGAGTACACATAAAACAATCCCGCACACCCAGCAGGCGGGCCAGCTGGATAATAAAGCCCAACTAATTAACCTAACTAAACACAGGTGTAACTAATAAACAGACAAGGAGGGGGAGAAAGAGATCAGTGGCAGCTAGTAGGCCGGTGACGACGACCGCCGAGCGCCACCCGAACAGGAAGGGGAGCCACCTTCAGTGGCAGCTAGTAGGCCGGTGACGACGACCCCCGAGCGCCACCCGAACAGGAAGGGGAGCCACCTTCAGTGGCAGCTAGTAGGCCGGTGACGACGACCGCCGAGCGCCACCCGAACAGGAAGGGGAGCCACCTTCAGTGGCAGCTAGTAGGCCGGTGACGACGACCGCCGAGCGCCACCCGAACAGGAAGGGGAGCCACCTTCAGTAGCAGCTAGTAGGCCGGTGACGACGACCCCCGAGCGCCACCCGAACAGGAAGGGGAGCCACCTTCAGTGGCAGCTAGTAGGCCGGTGACGACGACCGCCGAGCGCCACCCGATCAGGAAGGGGAGCCACCTTCAGTGGCAGCTAGTAGGCCGGTGACGACGACCGCCGAGCGCCACCCGAACAGGAAGGGGAGCCACCTTCAGTAGCAGCTAGTAGGCCGGTGACGACGACCGCCGAGCGCCACCCGAACAGGAAGGGGAGCCACCTTCGGTAGGAATCGTGACAATACCTTGGATTTATCTAAACTATTCATCAAACGTATGCAATGACGCTGTCGGTGTGATCGTGGCGTTAGACACTAACCCTAAGGCCCTACTCCACCTAACAGCATAGCAGCTGTAGTCTGCTTTAACAAGTCTCCTTCAGTGGCTTTCACATTAAAATATTCATGTTTTTGGGGGATTGGGGATTGAAGAAGAGAGAAAATGGAGATTGACAGAGAAACAGAGAAAGAAAAAGAGTGAGAGAGAGAGAGAGAGAGAGAACATGAGAGAAAAGGAGGGAGAGAGAGAGAATGGAGAATACACAGTGGCAGAATACCTGACCACTGTGACTGACCCAATCTGTACAGACTCAATGAGCATACACTTGCTATTGAGAAAGGCTGCCGTAGGCAGACCTGGCTCTCAAGAGAAGACAGGCTATGTGCACACTACCCACAAAACAAACACATTTTGATAAACTCCCATATCTACTGGGTAAAATACCACAGTATGCCATCACAGCAGCAAGATTTGTGACCTGTTGCCACAAGAAAAGAGCAACCAGTGAAGAACAAACACCATTGTAAATACAACCCATATTCATGTTTATTTATTTTCCTTTTTTGTACTTTAACTATTTGCGCATAATATGACATTTGAAATGTCTTTATTATTTTGGAACTTTTGGTAGTTTAATGTTTACTGTTCATTTTTATTATTTTACTGTAATTTATTGTTTATTTCACTTTTGTTTATTAATCTATTTCACTTGCTTTGGCAATCCAAACATATGTTTCCCATGCCAATAAAGCCCTTAAATTGAAAATGAATTGAATTGAAATGTAATTTAAATTGAAAGATAGTGTGAGAGGGAGGGGGAGGGAGTGAGATAGGCAGAGAAACAGAGAGAGAGAGAAAGAGATTGAGTGTGTGTGAGAGAGAGAGAGAGAGAGGGGGGGGGGGGGGGGGCTTGAAGTGGCATCTCATGCCAGGAAATCACTTAGGTCTGTTGGCCAATCAGCTCAGCTACAATTAGAGGGGTGATTGAGCCATTTATATGTAGGAGCCTTTCCTTTACCAAAGCAGGACTGAAATATCAGATCCAATTTGTAAGTCGCTCTGGATAAGAGCGTCTGCTAAATGACTTAAATGTAAATGTAAATACGTGTTTTGATAGAAGTTGACAGAAGTGGTAAAGAATCAACCCTCTCTTATTCCCCCTCACCATGTTTTATAAGGCAAATCACAGATGTGCTTTCTGATCTTTGATTTCAAGTTCCAGAGCTGGAACAGGGGAAATTATCTGAAGTGTCATTTGTACAGCCAGCATCTGTGATCTCCTTCACTTGTTTGGCTCTGTGGAAAATGCTTATTTAGAATACAGCTTTATTATTCTAAAACAATAAGCTTTATGTAACCTATCCAATTCTATCCTGGCTTTGGTAGCACAATTTCATTTCTTCCAAATGACTTCATGTGTCAAAATGTCTCACTATGCTTACAGGGACAAGCTGCAGTTCAAACAACAACAATGCCAAAGACACACACAGACAGTATGTCTAGAACCAGCCTGGTCTCATAGACTAGACGTAACATAGTAAATGTAAATCCGGGACACTCAAATTGTTATGATATGTTACATTTAGTATGGTTGCATTAGACAGAACTCTCTGGGCACACACTGGTTAAATCAGAGTTGTTTCCACATCATTTCTGTCATGCCTTGATCTGTTTCACCTGTCCTTGTGATTGTCTCCATCCCCTCCAAGTGTCGCTTATTTCCCCCAGTGTATTTATCCCTGTGTTTCCTGTCTCTCTGTGCCAGTTTGTCTTGTATGTTTCCAAGTCAACCAGCGGGTTTTCCCGTTCTCCTTTTCTTTTCTTTTTTTTTCTTTTTCTAGTCCTCCCAGTTTTGACCCTTGACTGTTTCTGGACTCTGTACCCGCCTGTATGCCACTCTGTACCTCCTGGACTCTGAACTGGTTTTCACCTTTTTGCCTGTCCACGACCATTCTCTTGCCTACTCGTTTTGGATTATTAAACAGCTTATACTCCAACCTACTGCCTCCTGTGTCTGCATCTGGGTCTCGTGTCATAATTTCAATTAAGTTACATTGACCCGACGTGGAGTAGATGTTGAATTGACATCTGTTCCTAGTGGGACGGATACTTAACGTATAAATGAAAGTAGGGTGGATGGGTAGGTGTATGACGCTAAGCAACCCAAATGTTGCATGTTCTAATCTCATCACAGACAATTTTAGCTAATTAACAATGTTGCAACACTTCAAGTTTTAGTCAACCTTAACCCTAACCCCTAGCTAACATTAGCCAGCTAGCTAATGTAAGTGTTAGCCACCTAGCTAATGTTAGCCACAGCAAATTGGAATTCATAACGTATCATACATTTTTCAAATTCGTAACATATTGTATAGATTGCAATTTGTACACATTGCGTGAATTGCAATTTGTAACAGATCAAACAAATTGAATGATGGACATCCACAACTTAATATACACCAGAGGTGGGACCAAGTCATTGTTTTGTAAGTCCCAAGTCAAGACCGTCAAGTCTCACGTCCTAAACAAGTCATGACGTACTCTTCACCAAATGTAATACCATTTCATATTTTTAACAAGAGCAATAGTATATTACATTTACGCAAATCATGAATGCTTTTAAAAATATATTGCTTTCGAAATAAACTATTTCCATGGAAATACATGGGTAGCCATAATAGCCCCCCAATAGCGATCCACTTTTTTTCTTAATAGCATTTTTAATATTTGGGCTTGGAGGATATCAAGTCAGTTCGAGTCAAAAGACTCAAGTCCAAGTTAAGTCACGAGTCATTGCTGTCAAAGTCGAGTTGTCATATTTGGGACTCAAGTCTGACTCGAGTCCAAGTCACGTGACTCGAGTCCACACCTTTTTTAAATGTATTTTTATTTCACTTTTTTTTAACCAGGTAGGCTAGTTGAGATCACCTTTATTTAACCAGGTAGGCTAGTTGAGAACACCTTTATTTAACCAGGTAGGCTAGTTGAGAACACCTTTATTTAACCAGGTAGGCTAGTTGAGAACACCTTTATTTAACCAGGTAGGCTAGTTGAGAACACCTTTATTTAACCAGGTAGGCTAGTTGAGAACACCTTTATTTAACCAGGTAGGCTAGTTGAGAACACCTTTATTTAACCAGGTAGGCTAGTTGAGAACACCTTTATTTAACCAGGTAGGCTAGTTGAGAACACCTTTATTTAACCAGGTAGGCTAGTTGAGAACACCTTTATTTAACCAGGTAGGCTAGTTGAGAACACCTTTATTTAACCAGGTAGGCTAGTTGAGAACACCTTTATTTAGCCAGGTAGGCTAGTTGATAACACCTTTATTTAACCAGGTAGGCTAGTTGAGAACACCTTTATTTAACCAGGTAGGCTAGTTGAGAACACCTTTATTTAACCAGGTAGGCTAGTTGATAACACCTTTATTTAACCAGGTAGGCTAGTTGAGAACACCTTTATTTAACCAGGTAGGCTAGTTGAGAACACCTTTATTTAACCAGGTAGGCTAGTTGAGAACACCTTTATTTAACCAGGTAGGCTAGTTGAGAACACCTTTATTTAACCAGGTAGGCTAGTTGAGAACACCTTTATTTAACCAGGTAGGCTAGTTGAGAACACCTTTATTTAACCAGGTAGGCTAGTTGAGAACACCTTTATTTAACCAGGTAGGCTAGTTGAGAACACCTTTATTTAACCAGGTAGGCTAGTTGAGAACACCTTTATTTAACCAGGTAGGCTAGTTGAGAACACCTTTATTTAACCAGGTAGGCTAGTTGAGAACACCTTTATTTAGCCAGGTAGGCTAGTTGAGAACACCTTTATTTAGCCAGGTAGGCTAGTTGAGAACACCTTTATTTAACCAGGTAGGCTAGTTGAGAACACCTTTATTTAACCAGGTAGGCTAGTTGAGAACACCTTTATTTAACCAGGTAGGCTAGTTGAGAACACCTTTATTTAACCAGGTAGGCTAGTTAAGAACAAGTTCTCATTTGCAACTGCGACCTGGCCAAGATAAAGCAAAGCAGTTCGACACATACAACAACAGAGTTACACATGGAATAAACAAACACACAATCAATAATACAGACTTCTGATATATACCATATGAAACTCAATATATCAAACTATTTGGAGTGTCCCGGAATTACATCGTCATTTACTTTTGAATCCAGGTTGCTAGAACAGCATTTGTCTGGATGAAAACACACCCCTCTAATTTCCTTATGTGCAGTAGGTGATCTCATCTGCTGTTGGTTTTGTCGACAGTTTAGCAACTTCAGCTGTTTACATCCTATTTAGCTGGCTGGTAGAACTCCTCATGCTGAACAGATTACCGTTGCGTAGAACAGACACAATGACTCTAGTCTCAAATGGCACCCTATTCCCTATATTGTGCACTTCCTTTTGACCAAAGACCTGGACGCAGAAAACACCCACTGGGCACACAAATCAAATCGTATTGGTCACATACACATTTAGCAGATGTTATTGCGGGTATAGCAATTTTTTTGTGTTACTAGATCCAACAGTGCAGTAATATCTTACAATGCACACATCTAAAAGAATGGAATTAAGAAATATATAAATATTAGGACGAGCAATGTCGGACTGGCATTGACTAGAATACAGTATATACATATGTAATGAGTAAAGCAGTATATAAACATTAAAGTGATCAGTGATTCCATTTCTATGAGGCAGCAGCCTGTAAAGTGCAGGGTTGAGTAACTGGGTGGCAGCCTGCTAGGGATGGCTTATTAAACTATCTGTTTCCACGTCATTTCTATGGGGCAGCAGCCTGTAAAGTGCAGGGTTGAGTAACTGGGTGGTAGCCTGCTAGGGATGGCTTATTAAACTATCTGTTTCCACGTCATTTCTATGGGGCAGCAGCCTGTAAAGTGCAGGGTTGAGTAACTGGGTGGCAGCCTGCTAGGGATGACTTATTAAACTATCTGTTTCCACGTCATTTCTATGGGGCAGCAGCCTGTAAAGTGCAGGGTTGAGTAACTGGGTGGTAGGCTGCTAGGGATGACTTATTAAACTATCTGTTTCCACGTCATTTCTATGGGGCAGCAGCCTGTAAAGTGCAGGGTTGAGTAACTGGGTGGCAGCCTGCTAGGGATGGCTTATTAAACTATCTGTTTCCACGTCATTTCTATGGGGCAGCAGCCTGTAAAGTGCAGGGTTGAGTAACTGGGTGGCAGCCTGCTAGGGATGACTTATTAAACTATCTATTTCCACGTCATTTCTATGGGGCAGCAGCCTGTAAAGTGCAGGGTTGAGTAACTGGGTGGTAGCCTGCTAGGGATGGCTTATTAAACTATCTGTTTCCACGTCATTTCTATGGGGCAGCAGCCTGTAAAGTGCAGGGTTGAGTAACTGGGTGGCAGCCTGCTAGGGATGACTTATTAAACTATCTGTTTCCACGTCATTTCTATGGGGCAGCAGCCTGTAAAGTGCAGGGTTGAGTAACTGGGTGGTAGCCTGCTAGGGATGACTTATTAAACTATCTGTTTCCACGTCATTTCTATGGGGCAGCAGCCTGTAAAGTGCAGGGTTGAGTAACTGGGTGGCAGCCTGCTAGGGATGACTTATTAAACAAACTGTTTCCACGTCATTTCTATGGGGCAGCAGCCTGTAAAGTGCAGGGTTGAGTAACTGGGTGGCAGCCTGCTAGGGATGACTTATTAAACTATCTGTTTCCACGTCATTTCTATGGGGCAGCAGCCTGTAAAGTGCAGGGTTGAGTAACTGGGTGGCAGCCTGCTAGGGATGACTTATTAAACTATCTGTTTCCACGTCATTTCTATGGGGCAGCAGCCTGTAAAGTGCAGGGTTGAGTAACTGGGTGGTAGCCTGCTAGGGATGGCTTATTAAACTATCTGTTTCCACGTCATTTCTATGGGGCAGCAGCCTCTAAAGTGCAGGGTTGAGTAACTGGGTGGCAGCCTGCTAGGGATGGCTTATTAAACTATCTGTTTCCACGTCATTTCTATGGGGCAGCAGCCTGTAAAGTGCAGGGTTGAGTAACTGGGTGGTAGCCTGCTAGGGATGGCTTATTAAACTATCTGTTTCCACGTCATTTCTATGGGGCAGCAGCCTGTAAAGTGCAGGGTTGAGTAACTGGGTGGCAGCCTGCTAGGGATGACTTATTAAACTATCTGTTTCCACGTCATTTCTATGGGGCAGCAGCCTGTAAAGTGCAGGGTTGAGTAACTGGGTGGTAGGCTGCTAGGGATGACTTATTAAACTATCTGTTTCCACGTCATTTCTATGGGGCAGCAGCCTGTAAAGTGCAGGGTTGAGTAACTGGGTGGTAGCCTGCTAGGGATGGCTTATTAAACTATCTGTTTCCACGTCATTTCTATGGGGCAGCAGCCTGTAAAGTGCAGGGTTGAGTAACTGGGTGGTAGCCTGCTAGGGATGACTTATTAAACTATCTGTTTCCACGTCATTTCTATGGGGCAGCAGCCTGTAAAGTGCAGGGTTGAGTAACTGGGTGGCAGCCTGCTAGGGATGGATTATTAAACTATCTGTTTCCACGTCATTTCTATGGGGCAGCAGCCTGTAAAGTGCAGGGTTGAGTAACTGGGTGGCAGCCTGCTAGGGATGGCTTATTAAACTATCTGTTTCCACGTCATTTCTATGGGGCAGCAGCCTGTAAAGTGCAGGGTTGAGTAACTGGGTGGCAGCCTGCTAGGGATGACTTATTAAACTATCTGTTTCCACGTCATTTCTATGGGGCAGCAGCCTGTAAAGTGCAGGGTTGAGTAACTGGGTGGCAGCCTGCTAGGGATGGACTTATTAAACAATCTGTTTCCACGTCATTTCTATGGGGCAGCAGCCTGTAAAGTGCAGGGTTGAGTAACTGGGTGGCAGCCTGCTAGGGATGACTTATTAAACTATCTGTTTCCACGTCATTTCTATGGGGCAGCAGCCTGTAAAGTGCAGGGTTGAGTAACTGGGTGGTAGCCTGCTAGGGATGGCTTATTAAACTATCTGTTTCCACGTCATTTCTATGGGGCAGCAGCCTCTAAAGTGCAGGGTTGAGTAACTGGGTGGCAGCCTGCTAGGGATGGCTTATTAAACTATCTGTTTCCACGTCATTTCTATGGGGCAGCAGCCTGTAAAGTGCAGGGTTGAGTAACTGGGTGGTAGCCTGCTAGGGATGGCTTATTAAACTATCTGTTTCCACGTCATTTCTATGGGGCAGCAGCCTCTAAAGTGCAGGGTTGAGTAACTGGGTGGCAGCCTGCTAGGGATGGCTTATTAAACTATCTGTTTCCACGTCATTTCTATGGGGCAGCAGCCTGTAAAGTGCAGGGTTGAGTAACTGGGTGGCAGCCTGCTAGGGATGACTTATTAAACTATCTGTTTCCACGTCATTTCTATGGGGCAGCAGCCTGTAAAGTGCAGGGTTGAGTAACTGGGTGGTAGCCTGCTAGGGATGACTTATTAAACTATCTGTTTCCACGTCATTTCTATGGGGCAGCAGCCTGTAAAGTGCAGGGTTGAGTAACTGGGTGGTAGCCTGCTAGGGATGGCTTATTAAACTATCTGTTTCCACGTCATTTCTATGGGGCAGCAGCCTCTAAAGTGCAGGGTTGAGTAACTGGGTGGCAGCCTGCTAGGGATGGCTTATTAAACTATCTGTTTCCACGTCATTTCTATTGGGCAGCAGCCTGTAAAGTGCAGGGTTGAGTAACTGGGTGGCAGCCTGCTAGGGATGGCTTATTAAACTATCTGTTTCCACGTCATTTCTATGGGGCAGCAGCCTGTAAAGTGCAGGGTTGAGTAACTGGGTGGCAGCCTGCTAGGGATGACTTATTAAACTATCTGTTTCCACGTCATTTCTATGGGGCAGCAGCCTGTAAAGTGCAGGGTTGAGTAACTGGGTGGCAGCCTGCTAGGGATGACTTATTAAACTATCTGTTTCACGTCATTTCTATGGGGCAGCAGCCTGTAAAGTGCAGGGTTGAGTAACTGGGTGGTAGCCTGCTAGGGATGGCTTATTAAACTATCTGTTTCCACGTCATTTCTATGGGGCAGCAGCCTGTAAAGTGCAGGGTTGAGTAACTGGGTGGCAGCCTGCTAGGGATGGCTTATTAAACTATCTGTTTCCACGTCATTTCTATGGGGCAGCAGCCTGTAAAGTGCAGGGTTGAGTAACTGGGTGGTAGGCTGCTAGGGATGACTTATTAAACTATCTGTTTCCACGTCATTTCTATGGGGCAGCAGCCTGTAAAGTGCAGGGTTGAGTAACTGGGTGGCAGCCTGCTAGGGATGACTTATTAAACAAACTGTTTCCACGTCATTTCTATGGGGCAGCAGCCTGTAAAGTGCAGGGTTGAGTAACTGGGTGGCAGCCTGCTAGGGATGACTTATTAAACTATCTATTTCCACGTCATTTCTATGGGGCAGCAGCCTGTAAAGTGCAGGGTTGAGTAACTGGGTGGTAGCCTGCTAGGGATGGCTTATTAAACTATCTGTTTCCACGTCATTTCTATGGGGCAGCAGCCTCTAAAGTGCAGGGTTGAGTAACTGGGTGGCAGCCTGCTAGGGATGGCTTATTAAACTATCTGTTTCCACGTCATTTCTATGGGGCAGCAGCCTGTAAAGTGCAGGGTTGAGTAACTGGGTGGCAGCCTGCTAGGGATGGCTTATTAAACTATCTGTTTCCACGTCATTTCTATGGGGCAGCAGCCTCTAAAGTGCAGGGTTGAGTAACTGGGTGGCAGCCTGCTAGGGATGGCTTATTAAACTATCTGTTTCCACGTCATTTCTATGGGGCAGCAGCCTGTAAAGTGCAGGGTTGAGTAACTGGGTGGCAGCCTGCTAGGGATGACTTATTAAACTATCTGTTTCCACGTCATTTCTATGGGGCAGCAGCCTGTAAAGTGCAGGGTTGAGTAACTGGGTGGTAGCCTGCTAGGGATGACTTATTAAACTATCTGTTTCCACGTCATTTCTATTGGGCAGCAGCCTGTAAAGTGCAGGGTTGAGTAACTGGGTGGTAGCCTGCTAGGGATGGCTTATTAAACTATCTGTTTCCACGTCATTTCTATGGGGCAGCAGCCTCTAAAGTGCAGGGTTGAGTAACTGGGTGGCAGCCTGCTAGGGATGGCTTATTAAACTATCTGTTTCCACGTCATTTCTATGGGCAGCAGCCTGTAAAGTGCAGGGTTGAGTAACTGGGTGGCAGCCTGCTAGGGATGGCTTATTAAACTATCTGTTTCCACGTCATTTCTATGGGGCAGCAGCCTGTAAAGTGCAGGGTTGAGTAACTGGGTGGCAGCCTGCTAGGGATGACTTATTAAACTATCTGTTTCCACGTCATTTCTATGGGGCAGCAGCCTGTAAAGTGCAGGGTTGAGTAACTGGGTGGTAGCCTGCTAGGGATGGCTTATTAAACTATCTGTTTCCACGTCATTTCTATGGGGCAGCAGCCTGTAAAGTGCAGGGTTGAGTAACTGGGTGGTAGCCTGCTAGGGATGACTTATTAAACTATCTGTTTCCACGTCATTTCTATGGGGCAGCAGCCTGTAAAGTGCAGGGTTGAGTAACTGGGTGGCAGCCTGCTAGGGATGGCTTATTAAACTATCTGTTTCCACGTCATTTCTATGGGGCAGCAGCCTGTAAAGTGCAGGGTTGAGTAACTGGGTG
This sequence comes from Oncorhynchus nerka, assembly GCF_034236695.1. Classification (NCBI taxonomy): domain Eukaryota; kingdom Metazoa; phylum Chordata; class Actinopteri; order Salmoniformes; family Salmonidae; genus Oncorhynchus; species Oncorhynchus nerka. The sequence goes on from NC_088411.1 coordinate 28,703,558, forward strand.
GTAGCCTGCTAGGGATGACTTATTAAACTATCTGTTTCCACGTCATTTCTATGGGGCAGCAGCCTGTAAAGTGCAGGGTTGAGTAACTGGGTGGCAGCCTGCTAGGGATGACTTATTAAACTATCTGTTTCCACGTCATTTCTATGGGGCAGCAGCCTGTAAAGTGCAGGGTTGAGTAACTGGGTGGTAGCCTGCTAGGGATGACTTATTAAACTATCTGTTTCCACGTCATTTCTATGGGGCAGCAGCCTGTAAAGTGCAGGGTTGAGTAACTGGGTGGCAGCCTGCTAGGGATGGCTTATTAAACTATCTGTTTCCACGTCATTTCTATGGGGCAGCAGCCTGTAAAGTGCAGGGTTGAGTAACTGGGTGGTAGCCTGCTAGGGATGGCTTATTAAACTATCTGTTTCCACGTCATTTCTATGGGGCAGCAGCCTCTAAAGTGCAGGGTTGAGTAACTGGGTGGCAGCCTGCTAGGGATGGCTTATTAAACTATCTGTTTCCACGTCATTTCTATGGGGCAGCAGCCTGTAAAGTGCAGGGTTGAGTAACTGGGTGGCAGCCTGCTAGGGATGACTTATTAAACTATCTGTTTCCACGTCATTTCTATGGGGCAGCAGCCTGTAAAGTGCAGGGTTGAGTAACTGGGTGGCAGCCTGCTAGGGATGACTTATTAAACTATCTGTTTCCACGTCATTTCTATGGGGCAGCAGCCTGTAAAGTGCAGGGTTGAGTAACTGGGTGGTAGCCTGCTAGGGATGGCTTATTAAACTATCTGTTTCCACGTCATTTCTATGGGGCAGCAGCCTCTAAAGTGCAGGGTTGAGTAACTGGGTGGCAGCCTGCTAGGGATGGCTTATTAAACTATCTGTTTCCACGTCATTTCTATTGGGCAGCAGCCTGTAAAGTGCAGGGTTGAGTAACTGGGTGGCAGCCTGCTAGGGATGGCTTATTAAACTATCTGTTTCCACGTCATTTCTATGGGGCAGTAGCCTGTAAAGTGCAGGGTTGAGTAACTGGGTGGCAGCCTGCTAGGGATGACTTATTAAACTATCTATTTCCACGTCATTTCTATGGGGCAGCAGCCTGTAAAGTGCAGGGTTGAGTAACTGGGTGGCAGCCTGCTAGGGATGGCTTATTAAACTATCTGTTTCCACGTCATTTCTATGGGGCAGCAGCCTGTAAAGTGCAGGGTTGAGTAACTGGGTGGCAGCCTGCTAGGGATGGCTTATTAAACTATCTGTTTCACGTCATTTCTATGGGGCAGCAGCCTCTAAAGTGCAGGGTTGAGTAACTGGGTGGCAGCCTGCTAGGGATGGCTTATTAAACTATCTGTTTCCACGTCATTTCTATGGGGCAGCAGCCTGTAAAGTGCAGGGTTGAGTAACTGGGTGGCAGCCTGCTAGGGATGGCTTATTAAACTATCTGTTTCCACGTCATTTCTATGGGGCAGCAGCCTGTAAAGTGCAGGGTTGAGTAACTGGGTGGCAGCCTGCTAGGGATGACTTATTAAACTATCTGTTTCCACGTCATTTCTATGGGGCAGCAGCCTCTAAAGTGCAGGGTTGAGTAACTGGGTGGCAGCCTGCTAGGGATGACTTATTAAACTATCTGTTTCCACGTCATTTCTATGGGGCAGCAGCCTGTAAAGTGCAGGGTTGAGTAACTGGGTGGTAGCCTGCTAGGGATGGCTTATTAAACTATCTGTTTCCACGTCATTTCTATGGGGCAGCAGCCTCTAAAGTGCAGGGTTGAGTAACTGGGTGGCAGCCTGCTAGGGATGGCTTATTAAACTATCTGTTTCCACGTCATTTCTATGGGGCAGCAGCCTGTAAAGTGCAGGGTTGAGTAACTGGGTGGTAGCCTGCTAGGGATGACTTATTAAACAAACTGTTTCCACGTCATTTCTATGGGGCAGCAGCCTGTAAAGTGCAGGGTTGAGTAACTGGGTGGCAGCCTGCTAGGGATGACTTATTAAACTATCTGTTTCCACGTCATTTCTATGGGGCAGCAGCCTGTAAAGTGCAGGGTTGAGTAACTGGGTGGTAGCCTGCTAGGGATGGCTTATTAAACTATCTGTTTCCACGTCATTTCTATGGGGCAGCAGCCTCTAAAGTGCAGGGTTGAGTAACTGGGTGGCAGCCTGCTAGGGATGGATTATTAAACTATCTGTTTCCCCGTCATTTCTATGGGGCAGCAGCCTGTAAAGTGCAGGGTTGAGTAACTGGGTGGTAGCCTGCTAGGGATGGCTTATTAAACTATCTGTTTCCACGTCATTTCTAAAGTGCAGGGTTGAGTAACTGGGTGGCAGCCTGCTAGGGATGGCTTATTAAACTATCTGTTTCCACGTCATTTCTATTGGGCAGCAGCCTGTAAAGTGCAGGGTTGAGTAACTGGGTGGTAGCCTGCTAGGGATGGCTTATTAAACTATCTGTTTCCACGTCATTTCTATGGGGCAGCAGCCTGTAAAGTGCAGGGTTGAGTAACTGGGTGGCAGCCTGCTAGGGATGGCTTATTAAACTATCTGTTTCCACGTCATTTCTATGGGGCAGCAGCCTGTAAAGTGCAGGGTTGAGTAACTGGGTGGCAGCCTGCTAGGGATGGCTTATTAAACTATCTGTTTCCACGTCATTTCTATGGGGCAGCAGCCTCTAAAGTGCAGGGTTGAGTAACTGGGTGGCAGCCTGCTAGGGATGGCTTATTAAACTATCTGTTTCCACGTCATTTCTATTGGGCAGCAGCCTGTAAAGTGCAGGGTTGAGTAACTGGGTGGCAGCCTGCTAGGGATGGCTTATTAAACTATCTGTTTCCACGTCATTTCTATGGGGCAGCAGCCTGTAAAGTGCAGGGTTGAGTAACTGGGTGGCAGCCTGCTAGGGATGACTTATTAAACTATCTGTTTCCACGTCATTTCTATGGGGCAGCAGCCTGTAAAGTGCAGGGTTGAGTAACTGGGTGGTAGCCTGCTAGGGATGGCTTATTAAACTATCTGTTTCCACGTCATTTCTATGGGGCAGCAGCCTGTAAAGTGCAGGGTTGAGTAACTGGGTGGCAGCCTGCTAGGGATGGACTTATTAAACAAACTGTTTCCACGTCATTTCTATGGGGCAGCAGCCTGTAAAGTGCAGGGTTGAGTAACTGGGTGGCAGCCTGCTAGGGATGGCTTATTAAACTATCTGTTTCCACGTCATTTCTATGGGGCAGCAGCCTGTAAAGTGCAGGGTTGAGTAACTGGGTGGCAGCCTGCTAGGGATGACTTATTAAACTATCTGTTTCCACGTCATTTCTATGGGGCAGCAGCCTGTAAAGTGCAGGGTTGAGTAACTGGGTGGCAGCCTGCTAGGGATGACTTATTAAACTATCTGTTTCCACGTCATTTCTATGGGGCAGCAGCCTGTAAAGTGCAGGGTTGAGTAACTGGGTGGTAGCCTGCTAGGGATGGCTTATTAAACTATCTGTTTCCACGTCATTTCTATGGGGCAGCAGCCTGTAAAGTGCAGGGTTGAGTAACTGGGTGGCAGCCTGCTAGGGATGGCTTATTAAACTATCTGTTTCCACGTCATTTCTATGGGGCAGCAGCCTGTAAAGTGCAGGGTTGAGTAACTGGGTGGTAGCCTGCTAGGGATGGCTTATTAAACTATCTGTTTCCACGTCATTTCTATGGGGCAGCAGCCCTAAAGTGCAGGGTTGAGTAACTGGGTGGCAGCCTGCAGGGATGGCTTATTAAACTATCTGTTTCCACGTCATTTCTATGGGGCAGCAGCCTGTAAAGTGCAGGGTTGAGTAACTGGGTGGCAGCCTGCTAGGGATGACTTATTAAACTATCTGTTTCCACGTCATTTCTATGGGGCAGCAGCCTGTAAAGTGCAGGGTTGAGTAAAGCCTGCTAGGGATGACTTATTAAACTATCTGTTTCCACGTCATTTCTATGGGGCAGCAGCCTGTAAAGTGCAGGGTTGAGTAACTGGGTGGTAGCCTGCTAGGGATGGCTTATTAAACTATCTGTTTCCACGTCATTTCTATGGGGCAGCAGCCTCTAAAGTGCAGGGTTGAGTAACTGGGTGGCAGCCTGCTAGGGATGGCTTATTAAACTATCTGTTTCCACGTCATTTCTATTGGGCAGCAGCCTGTAAAGTGCAGGGTTGAGTAACTGGGTGGCAGCCTGCTAGGGATGGCTTATTAAACTATCTGTTTCCACGTCATTTCTATGGGGCAGCAGCCTGTAAAGTGCAGGGTTGAGTAACTGGGTGGCAGCCTGCTAGGGATGACTTATTAAACTATCTGTTTCCACGTCATTTCTATGGGGCAGCAGCCTGTAAAGTGCAGGGTTGAGTAACTGGGTGGTAGCCTGCTAGGGATGGCTTATTAAACTATCTGTTTCCACGTCATTTCTATGGGGCAGCAGCCTCTAAAGTGCAGGGTTGAGTAACTGGGTGGCAGCCTGCTAGGGATGGCTTATTAAACTATCTGTTTCCACGTCATTTCTATGGGGCAGCAGCCTGTAAAGTGCAGGGTTGAGTAACTGGGTGGCAGCCTGCTAGGGATGGCTTATTAAACTATCTGTTTCCACGTCATTTCTATGGGGCAGCAGCCTGTAAAGTGCAGGGTTGAGTAACTGGGTGGCAGCCTGCTAGGGATGACTTATTAAACTATCTGTTTCCACGTCATTTCTATGGGGCAGCAGCCTGTAAAGTGCAGGGTTGAGTAACTGGGTGGCAGCCTGCTAGGGATGGCTTATTAAACTATCTGTTTCCACGTCATTTCTATGGGGCAGCAGCCTCTAAAGTGCAGGGTTGAGTAACTGGGTGGCAGCCTGCTAGGGATGGCTTATTAAACTATCTGTTTCCACGTCATTTCTATGGGGCAGCAGCCTGTAAAGTGCAGGGTTGAGTAACTGGGTGGTAGCCTGCTAGGGATGGCTTATTAAACTATCTGTTTCCACGTCATTTCTATGGGGCAGCAGCCTGTAAAGTGCAGGGTTGAGTAACTGGGTGGCAGCCTGCTAGGGATGGCTTATTAAACTATCTGTTTCCACGTCATTTCTATGGGGCAGCAGCCTGTAAAGTGCAGGGTTGAGTAACTGGGTGGCAGCCTGCTAGGGATGACTTATTAAACTATCTGTTTCCACGTCATTTCTATGGGGCAGCAGCCTGTAAAGTGCAGGGTTGAGTAACTGGGTGGTAGCCTGCTAGGGATGGCTTATTAAACTATCTGTTTCCACGTCATTTCTATGGGGCAGCAGCCTCTAAAGTGCAGGGTTGAGTAACTGGGTGGCAGCCTGCTAGGGATGGCTTATTAAACTATCTGCACGTCATTTCTATTGGGCAGCAGCCTGTAAAGTGCAGGGTTGAGTAACTGGGTGGTAGCCTGCTAGGGATGGCTTATTAAACTATCTGTTTCCACGTCATTTCTATGGGGCAGCAGCCTGTAAAGTGCAGGGTTGAGTAACTGGGTGGCAGCCTGCTAGGGATGGCTTATTAAACTATCTGTTTCCACGTCATTTCTATGGGGCAGCAGCCTGTAAAGTGCAGGGTTGAGTAACTGGGTGGCAGCCTGCTAGGGATGACTTATTAAACTATCTGTTTCCACGTCATTTCTATGGGGCAGCAGCCTGTAAAGTGCAGGGTTGAGTAACTGGGTGGTAGCCTGCTAGGGATGACTTATTAAACTATCTGTTTCCACGTCATTTCTATTGGGCAGCAGCCTGTAAAGTGCAGGGTTGAGTAACTGGGTGGTAGCCTGCTAGGGATGGCTTATTAAACTATCTGTTTCCACGTCATTTCTATGGGGCAGCAGCCTCTAAAGTGCAGGGTTGAGTAACTGGGTGGCAGCCTGCTAGGGATGGCTTATTAAACTATCTGTTTCCACGTCATTTCTATTGGGCAGCAGCCTGTAAAGTGCAGGGTTGAGTAACTGGGTGGCAGCCTGCTAGGGATGGCTTATTAAACTATCTGTTTCCACGTCATTTCTATGGGGCAGCAGCCTGTAAAGTGCAGGGTTGAGTAACTGGGTGGCAGCCTGCTAGGGATGACTTATTAAACTATCTGTTTCCACGTCATTTCTATGGGGCAGCAGCCTGTAAAGTGCAGGGTTGAGTAACTGGGTGGTAGCCTGCTAGGGATGGCTTATTAAACTATCTGTTTCCACGTCATTTCTATGGGGCAGCAGCCTCTAAAGTGCAGGGTTGAGTAACTGGGTGGCAGCCTGCTAGGGATGGCTTATTAAACTATCTGTTTCCACGTCATTTCTATGGGGCAGCAGCCTGTAAAGTGCAGGGTTGAGTAACTGGGTGGCAGCCTGCTAGGGATGGCTTATTAAACTATCTGTTTCCACGTCATTTCTATGGGGCAGCAGCCTGTAAAGTGCAGGGTTGAGTAACTGGGTGGCAGCCTGCTAGGGATGACTTATTAAACTATCTGTTTCCACGTCATTTCTATGGGGCAGCAGCCTGTAAAGTGCAGGGTTGAGTAACTGGGTGGTAGCCTGCTAGGGATGGCTTATTAAACTATCTGTTTCCACGTCATTTCTATGGGGCAGCAGCCTCTAAAGTGCAGGGTTGAGTAACTGGGTGGCAGCCTGCTAGGGATGGCTTATTAAACTATCTGTTTCCACGTCATTTCTATGGGGCAGCAGCCTGTAAAGTGCAGGGTTGAGTAACTGGGTGGTAGCCTGCTAGGGATGGCTTATTAAACTATCTGTTTCCACGTCATTTCTATGGGGCAGCAGCCTCTAAAGTGCAGGGTTGAGTAACTGGGTGGCAGCCTGCTAGGGATGGCTTATTAAACTATCTGTTTCCACGTCATTTCTATGGGGCAGCAGCCTGTAAAGTGCAGGGTTGAGTAACTGGGTGGTAGCCTGCTAGGGATGACTTATTAAACAAACTGTTTCCACGTCATTTCTATGGGGCAGCAGCCTGTAAAGTGCAGGGTTGAGTAACTGGGTGGCAGCCTGCTAGGGATGACTTATTAAACTATCTGTTTCCACGTCATTTCTATGGGGCAGCAGCCTGTAAAGTGCAGGGTTGAGTAACTGGGTGGCAGCCTGCTAGGGATGGCTTATTAAACTATCTGTTTCCACGTCATTTCTATGGGGCAGCAGCCTCTAAAGTGCAGGGTTGAGTAACTGGGTGGCAGCCTGCTAGGGATGGCTTATTAAACTATCTGTTTCCACGTCATTTCTATGGGGCAGCAGCCTGTAAAGTGCAGGGTTGAGTAACTGGGTGGCAGCCTGCTAGGGATGGCTTATTAAACTATCTGTTTCCACGTCATTTCTAAAGTGCAGGGTTGAGTAACTGGGTGGCAGCCTGCTAGGGATGGCTTATTAAACTATCTGTTTCCACGTCATTTCTATTGGGCAGCAGCCTGTAAAGTGCAGGGTTGAGTAACTGGGTGGCAGCCTGCTAGGGATGGCTTATTAAACTATCTGTTTCCACGTCATTTCTATGGGGCAGTAGCCTGTAAAGTGCAGGGTTGAGTAACTGGGTGGCAGCCTGCTAGGGATGACTTATTAAACTATCTATTTCCACGTCATTTCTATGGGGCAGCAGCCTGTAAAGTGCAGGGTTGAGTAACTGGGTGGTAGCCTGCTAGGGATGGCTTATTAAACTATCTGTTTCCACGTCATTTCTATGGGGCAGCAGCCTCTAAAGTGCAGGGTTGAGTAACTGGGTGGCAGCCTGCTAGGGATGGCTTATTAAACTATCTGTTTCCACGTCATTTCTATGGGGCAGCAGCCTCTAAAGTGCAGGGTTGAGTAACTGGGTGGCAGCCTGCTAGGGATGGCTTATTAAACTATCTGTTTCCACGTCATTTCTATGGGGCAGCAGCCTGTAAAGTGCAGGGTTGAGTAACTGGGTGGCAGCCTGCTAGGGATGGCTTATTAAACTATCTGTTTAACGTGGGGCAGCACTAAAGTCTGAGTTGGCAGCCTGCTAGGGATGGCTTATTAAACTATCTGTTTCCACGTCATTTCTATTGGGCAGCAGCCTGTAAAGTGCAGGGTTGAGTAACTGGGTGGCAGCCTGCTAGGGATGGCTTATTAAACTATCTGTTTCCACGTCATTTCTATGGGGCAGCAGCCTGTAAAGTGCAGGGTTGAGTAACTGGGTGGCAGCCTGCTAGGGATGCTTATTAAACTATCTGTTTCACGTCATTTCTATGGGGCAGCAGCCTGTAAAGTGCAGGGTTGAGTAACTGGGTGGTAGCCTGCTAGGGATGGCTTATTAAACTATCTGTTTCCACGTCATTTCTATGGGGCAGCAGCCTGTAAAGTGCAGGGTTGAGTAACTGGGTGGCAGCCTGCTAGGTAACTGGGTGGCAGCCTGCTAGGGATGGCTTATTAAACTATCTGTTTCCACGTCATTTCTATGGGGCAGCAGCCTGTAAAGTGCAGGGTTGAGTAACTGGGTGGCAGCCTGCTAGGGATGGCTTATTAAACTATCTGTTTCCACGTCATTTCTATGGGGCAGCAGCCTGTAAAGTGCAGGGTTGAGTAACTGGGTGGCAGCCTGCTAGGGATGACTTATTAAACTATCTGTTTCCACGTCATTTCTATGGGGCAGCAGCCTGTAAAGTGCAGGGTTGAGTAACTGGGTGGTAGCCTGCTAGGGATGGCTTATTAAACTATCTGTTTCCACGTCATTTCTATGGGGCAGCAGCCTCTAAAGTGCAGGGTTGAGTAACTGGGTGGCAGCCTGCTAGGGATGGCTTATTAAACTATCTGTTTCCACGTCATTTCTATGGGGCAGCAGCCTGTAAAGTGCAGGGTTGAGTAACTGGGTGGTAGCCTGCTAGGGATGGCTTATTAAACTATCTGTTTCCACGTCATTTCTATGGGGCAGCAGCCTCTAAAGTGCAGGGTTGAGTAACTGGGTGGCAGCCTGCTAGGGATGGCTTATTAAACTATCTGTTTCCACGTCATTTCTATGGGGCAGCAGCCTGTAAAGTGCAGGGTTGAGTAACTGGGTGGTAGCCTGCTAGGGATGACTTATTAAACTATCTGTTTCCACGTCATTTCTATGGGGCAGCAGCCTGTAAAGTGCAGGGTTGAGTAACTGGGTGGCAGCCTGCTAGGGATGACTTATTAAACTATCTGTTTCCACGTCATTTCTATGGGGCAGCAGCCTGTAAAGTGCAGGGTTGAGTAACTGGGTGGTAGCCTGCTAGGGATGGCTTATTAAACTATCTGTTTCCACGTCATTTCTATGGGGCAGCAGCCTCTAAAGTGCAGGGTTGAGTAACTGGGTGGCAGCCTGCTAGGGATGGCTTATTAAACTATCTGTTTCCACGTCATTTCTATGGGGCAGCAGCCTCTAAAGTGCAGGGTTGAGTAACTGGGTGGTAGCCTGCTAGGGATGGCTTATTAAACTATCTGTTTCCACGTCATTTCTAAAGTGCAGGGTTGAGTAACTGGGTGGCAGCCTGCTAGGGATGGCTTATTAAACTATCTGTTTCCACGTCATTTCTATTGGGCAGCAGCCTGTAAAGTGCAGGGTTGAGTAACTGGGTGGCAGGCTAGGGAGCTTATTAAACTATCTGTTTGTCATTTCTATGGGGCAGCAGCCTGTAAAGTGCAGGGTTGAGTAACTGGGTGGCAGCCTGCTAGGGATGACTTATTAAACTATCTGTTTCCACGTCATTTCTATGGGGCAGCAGCCTGTAAAGTGCAGGGTTGAGTAACTGGGTGGCAGCCTGCTAGGGATGGCTTATTAAACTATCTGTTTCCACGTCATTTCTATGGGGCAGCAGCCTGTAAAGTGCAGGGTTGAGTAACTGGGTGGCAGCCTGCTAGGGATGGCTTATTAAACTATCTGTTTCCACGTCATTTCTATGGGGCAGCAGCCTGTAAAGTGCAGGGTTGAGTAACTGGGTGGCAGCCTGCTAGGGATGGCTTATTAAACTATCTGTTTCCACGTCATTTCTATGGGGCAGCAGCCTGTAAAGCCTGCTAGGGTGCAGGGTTGAGTAACTGGGTGGCAGCCTGCTAGGGATGGCTTATTAAACTATCTGTTTCCACGTCATTTCTATGGGGCAGCAGCCTGTAAAGTGCAGGGTTGAGTAACTGGGTGGCAGCCTGCTAGGGATGGCTTATTAAACTATCTGTTTCCACGTCATTTCTATGGGGCAGCAGCCTGTAAAGTGCAGGGTTGAGTAACTGGGTGGCAGCCTGCTAGGGATGGACTTATTAAACTATCTGTTTCCACGTCATTTCTATGGGGCAGCAGCCTGTAAAGTGCAGGGTTGAGTAACTGGGTGGTAGCCTGCTAGGGATGGCTTATTAAACTATCTGTTTCCACGTCATTTCTATGGGGCAGCAGCCTCTAAAGTGCAGGGTTGAGTAACTGGGTGGCAGCCTGCTAGGGATGGCTTATTAAACTATCTGTTTCCACGTCATTTCTATGGGGCAGCAGCCTCTAAAGTGCAGGGTTGAGTAACTGGGTGGCAGCCTGCTAGGGATGGCTTATTAAACTATCTGTTTCCACGTCATTTCTATGGGGCAGCAGCCTGTAAAGTGCAGGGTTGAGTAACTGGGTGGCAGCCTGCTAGGGATGACTTATTAAACTATCTGTTTCCACGTCATTTCTATGGGGCAGCAGCCTGTAAAGTGCAGGGTTGAGTAACTGGGTGGTAGCCTGCTAGGGATGGCTTATTAAACTATCTGTTTCCACGTCATTTCTATGGGGCAGCAGCCTGTAAAGTGCAGGGTTGAGTAACTGGGTGGCAGCCTGCTAGGGATGGCTTATTAAACTATCTGTTTCCACGTCATTTCTATGGGGCAGCAGCCTGTAAAGTGCAGGGTTGAGTAACTGGGTGGTAGCCTGCTAGGGATGGCTTATTAAACTATCTGTTTCCACGTCATTTCTATGGGGCAGCAGCCTGTAAAGTGCAGGGTTGAGTAACTGGGTGGCAGCCTGCTAGGGATGGCTTATTAAACTATCTGTTTCCACGTCATTTCTATGGGGCAGCAGCCTGTAAAGTGCAGGGTTGAGTAACTGGGTGGCAGCCTGCTAGGGATGGCTTATTAAACTATCTGTTTCCACGTCATTTCTATGGGGCAGCAGCCTGTAAAGTGCAGGGTTGAGTAACTGGGTGGCAGCCTGCTAGGGATGACTTATTAAACTATCTGTTTCCACGTCATTTCTATGGGGCAGCAGCCTGTAAAGTGCAGGGTTGAGTAACTGGGTGGTAGCCTGCTAGGGATGGCTTATTAAACTATCTGTTTCCACGTCATTTCTATGGGGCAGCAGCCTGTAAAGTGCAGGGTTGAGTAACTGGGTGGCAGCCTGCTAGGGATGGCTTATTAAACTATCTGTTTCACGTCATTTCTATGGGGCAGCAGCCTCTAAAGTGCAGGGTTGAGTAACTGGGTGGCAGCCTGCTAGGGATGGCTTATTAAACTATCTGTTTCCACGTCATTTCTATGGGGCAGCAGCCTGTAAAGTGCAGGGTTGAGTAACTGGGTGGTAGCCTGCTAGGGATGGCTTATTAAACTATCTGTTTCCACGTCATTTCTATGGGGCAGCAGCCTCTAAAGTGCAGGGTTGAGTAACTGGGTGGCAGCCTGCTAGGGATGGCTTATTAAACTATCTGTTTCCACGTCATTTCTATGGGGCAGCAGCCTGTAAAGTGCAGGGTTGAGTAACTGGGTGGCAGCCTGCTAGGGATGGCTTATTAAACTATCTGTTTCCACGTCATTTCTATGGGGCAGCAGCCTGTAAAGTGCAGGGTTGAGTAACTGGGTGGCAGCCTGCTAGGGATGACTTATTAAACTATCTGTTTCCACGTCATTTCTATGGGGCAGCAGCCTGTAAAGTGCAGGGTTGAGTAACTGGGTGGTAGCCTGCTAGGGATGGCTTATTAAACTATCTGTTTCCACGTCATTTCTATGGGGCAGCAGCCTCTAAAGTGCAGGGTTGAGTAACTGGGTGGCAGCCTGCTAGGGATGGCTTATTAAACTATCTGTTTCCACGTCATTTCTATGGGGCAGCAGCCTCTAAAGTGCAGGGTTGAGTAACTGGGTGGCAGCCTGCTAGGGATGGCTTATTAAACTATCTGTTTCCACGTCATTTCTATGGGGCAGCAGCCTGTAAAGTGCAGGGTTGAGTAACTGGGTGGCAGCCTGCTAGGGATGACTTATTAAACTATCTGTTTCCACGTCATTTCTATGGGGCAGCAGCCTGTAAAGTGCAGGGTTGAGTAACTGGGTGGTAGCCTGCTAGGGATGGCTTATTAAACTATCTGTTTCCACGTCATTTCTATGGGGCAGCAGCCTCTAAAGTGCAGGGTTGAGTAAACTGGGATGCTTATTAAACTATCTGCACGTCATTTCTATGGGGCAGCAGCCTGTAAAGTGCTGCTAGGGATGGCTTATTAAACTATCTGTTTCCACGTCATTTCTATGGGGCAGCAGCCTGTAAAGTGCAGGGTTGAGTAACTGGGTGGCAGCCTGCTAGGGATGGCTTATTAAACTATCTGTTTCCACGTCATTTCTATGGGGCAGCAGCCTGTAAAGTGCAGGGTTGAGTAACTGGGTGGTAGCCTGCTAGGGATGACTTATTAAACTATCTGTTTCCACGTCATTTCTATGGGGCAGCAGCCTGTAAAGTGCAGGGTTGAGTAACTGGGTGGCAGCCTGCTAGGGATGACTTATTAAACTATCTGTTTCCACGTCATTTCTATGGGGCAGCAGCCTGTAAAGTGCAGGGTTGAGTAACTGGGTGGTAGCCTGCTAGGGATGGCTTATTAAACTATCTGTTTCCACGTCATTTCTATGGGGCAGCAGCCTCTAAAGTGCAGGGTTGAGTAACTGGGTGGCAGCCTGCTAGGGATGGCTTATTAAACTATCTGTTTCCACGTCATTTCTATGGGGCAGCAGCCTGTAAAGTGCAGGGTTGAGTAACTGGGTGGCAGCCTGCTAGGGATGGCTTATTAAACTATCTGTTTCCACGTCATTTCTATGGGGCAGCAGCCTGTAAAGTGCAGGGTTGAGTAACTGGGTGGCAGCCTGCTAGGGATGACTTATTAAACTATCTGTTTCCACGTCATTTCTATGGGGCAGCAGCCTGTAAAGTGCAGGGTTGAGTAACTGGGTGGTAGCCTGCTAGGGATGGCTTATTAAACTATCTGTTTCCACGTCATTTCTAAAGTGCAGGGTTGAGTAACTGGGTGGCAGCCTGCTAGGGATGGCTTATTAAACTATCTGCAGTCATTTCTGGGCAGCAGCCTGTAAAGTGCAGGGTTGAGTAACTGGGTGGCAGCCTGCTAGGGATGGCTTATTAAACTATCTGTTTCCACGTCATTTCTATGGGGCAGTAGCCTGTAAAGTGCAGGGTTGAGTAACTGGGTGGCAGCCTGCTAGGGATGACTTATTAAACTATCTGTTTCCACGTCATTTCTATGGGGCAGCAGCCTGTAAAGTGCAGGGTTGAGTAACTGGGTGGCAGCCTGCTAGGGATGGCTTATTAAACTATCTGTTTCCACGTCATTTCTATGGGGCAGCAGCCTGTAAAGTGCAGGGTTGAGTAACTGGGTGGCAGCCTGCTAGGGATGGCTTATTAAACTATCTGTTTCCACGTCATTTCTATGGGGCAGCAGCCTGTAAAGTGCAGGGTTGAGTAACTGGGTGGTAGCCTGCTAGGGATGGCTTATTAAACTATCTGTTTCCACGTCATTTCTATGGGGCAGCAGCCTCTAAAGTGCAGGGTTGAGTAACTGGGTGGCAGCCTGCTAGGGATGGCTTATTAAACTATCTGTTTCCACGTCATTTCTATGGGGCAGCAGCCTGTAAAGTGCAGGGTTGAGTAACTGGGTGGTAGCCTGCTAGGGATGGCTTATTAAACTATCTGTTTCCACGTCATTTCTATGGGGCAGCAGCCTGTAAAGTGCAGGGTTGAGTAACTGGGTGGCAGCCTGCTAGGGATGACTTATTAAACTATCTGTTTCCACGTCATTTCTATGGGGCAGCAGCCTGTAAAGTGCAGGGTTGAGTAACTGGGTGGTAGCCTGCTAGGGATGGCTTATTAAACTATCTGTTTCCACGTCATTTCTATGGGGCAGCAGCCTCTAAAGTGCAGGGTTGAGTAACTGGGTGGCAGCCTGCTAATTATTAAACTATCTGTTTCCACGTCATTTCTATGGGGCAGCAGCCTGTAAAGTGCAGGGTTGAGTAACTGGGTGGCAGCCTGCTAGGGATGGCTTATTAAACTATCTGTTTCCACGTCATTTCTATTGGGCAGCAGCCTGTAAAGTGCAGGGTTGAGTAACTGGGTGGCAGCCTGCTAGGGATGGCTTATTAAACTATCTGTTTCCACGTCATTTCTATGGGGCAGCAGCCTGTAAAGTGCAGGGTTGAGTAACTGGGTGGCAGCCTGCTAGGGATGACTTATTAAACTATCTGTTTCCACGTCATTTCTATGGGGCAGCAGCCTGTAAAGTGCAGGGTTGAGTAACTGGGTGGTAGCCTGCTAGGGATGGCTTATTAAACTATCTGTTTCCACGTCATTTCTATGGGGCAGCAGCCTCTAAAGTGCAGGGTTGAGTAACTGGGTGGCAGAGCCTGCTAGGGATGGCTTATTAAACTATCTGTTTCCACGTCATTTCTATGGGGCAGCAGCCTGTAAAGTGCAGGGTTGAGTAACTGGGTGGCAGCCTGCTAGGGATGGCTTATTAAACTATCTGTTTCCACGTCATTTCTATGGGGCAGCAGCCTGTAAAGTGCAGGGTTGAGTAACTGGGTGGCAGCCTGCTAGGGATGGACTTATTAAACTATCTGTTTCCACGTCATTTCTATGGGGCAGCAGCCTGTAAAGTGCAGGGTTGAGTAACTGGGTGGTAGCCTGCTAGGGATGGCTTATTAAACTATCTGTTTCCACGTCATTTCTATGGGGCAGCAGCCTGTAAAGTGCAGGGTTGAGTAACTGGGTGGCAGCCTGCTAGGGATGGCTTATTAAACTATCTGTTTCCACGTCATTTCTATGGGGCAGCAGCCTGTAAAGTGCAGGGTTGAGTAACTGGGTGGCAGCCTGCTAGGGATGACTTATTAAACTATCTGTTTCCACGTCATTTCTATGGGGCAGCAGCCTGTAAAGTGCAGGGTTGAGTAACTGGGTGGTAGCCTGCTAGGGATGACTTATTAAACTATCTGTTTCCACGTCATTTCTATGGGGCAGCAGCCTGTAAAGTGCAGGGTTGAGTAACTGGGTGGCAGCCTGCTAGGGATGGCTTATTAAACTATCTGTTTCCACGTCATTTCTATGGGGCAGCAGCCTGTAAAGTGCAGGGTTGAGTAACTGGGTGGTAGCCTGCTAGGGATGGCTTATTAAACTATCTGTTTCCACGTCATTTCTAAGCACTAAAGTGCAGGGTTGAGTAACTGGGTGGCAGCCTGCTAGGGATGGCTTATTAAACTACGTCATTTCTATGGGGCAGCAGCCTGTAAAGTGCAGGGTTGAGTAACTGGGTGGTAGCCTGCTAGGGATGGCTTATTAAACTATCTGTTTCCACGTCATTTCTATGGGGCAGCAGCCTGTAAAGTGCAGGGTTGAGTAACTGGGTGGCAGCCTGCTAGGGATGGCTTATTAAACTATCTGTTTCCACGTCATTTCTATTGGGCAGCAGCCTGTAAAGTGCAGGGTTGAGTAACTGGGTGGCAGCCTGCTAGGGATGGCTTATTAAACTATCTGTTTCCACGTCATTTCTATGGGGCAGCAGCCTGTAAAGTGCAGGGTTGAGTAACTGGGTGGCAGCCTGCTAGGGATGACTTATTAAACTATCTGTTTCCACGTCATTTCTATGGGGCAGCAGCCTGTAAAGTGCAGGGTTGAGTAACTGGGTGGTAGCCTGCTAGGGATGGCTTATTAAACTATCTGTTTCCACGTCATTTCTATGGGGCAGCAGCCTCTAAAGTGCAGGGTTGAGTAACTGGGTGGCAGCCTGCTAGGGATGGCTTATTAAACTATCTGTTTCCACGTCATTTCTATGGGGCAGCAGCCTGTAAAGTGCAGGGTTGAGTAACTGGGTGGCAGCCTGCTAGGGATGGCTTATTAAACTATCTGTTTCCACGTCATTTCTATGGGGCAGCAGCCTGTAAAGTGCAGGGTTGAGTAACTGGGTGGCAGCCTGCTAGGGATGACTTATTAAACTATCTGTTTCCACGTCATTTCTATGGGGCAGCAGCCTGTAAAGTGCAGGGTTGAGTAACTGGGTGGTAGCCTGCTAGGGATGGCTTATTAAACTATCTGTTTCCACGTCATTTCTATGGGGCAGCAGCCTCTAAAGTGCAGGGTTGAGTAACTGGGTGGCAGCCTGCTAGGGATGGCTTATTAAACTATCTGTTTCCACGTCATTTCTATGGGGCAGCAGCCTGTAAAGTGCAGGGTTGAGTAACTGGGTGGCAGCCTGCTAGGGATGACTTATTAAACTATCTGTTTCCACGTCATTTCTATGGGGCAGCAGCCTGTAAAGTGCAGGGTTGAGTAACTGGGTGGCAGCCTGCTAGGGATGACTTATTAAACTATCTGTTTCCACGTCATTTCTATGGGGCAGCAGCCTGTAAAGTGCAGGGTTGAGTAACTGGGTGGCAGCCTGCTAGGGATGGCTTATTAAACTATCTGTTTCCACGTCATTTCTATGGGGCAGCAGCCTGTAAAGTGCAGGGTTGAGTAACTGGGTGGTAGCCTGCTAGGGATGACTTATTAAACTATCTGTTTCCACGTCATTTCTATGGGGCAGCAGCCTGTAAAGTGCAGGGTTGAGTAACTGGGTGGCAGCCTGCTAGGGATGGCTTATTAAACTATCTGTTTCCACGTCATTTCTATGGGGCAGCAGCCTGTAAAGTGCAGGGTTGAGTAACTGGGTGGCAGCCTGCTAGGGATGGCTTATTAAACTATCTGTTTCCACGTCATTTCTATGGGGCAGCAGCCTGTAAAGTGCAGGGTTGAGTAACTGGGTGGCAGCCTGCTAGGGATGACTTATTAAACTATCTGTTTCCACGTCATTTCTATGGGGCAGCAGCCTGTAAAGTGCAGGGTTGAGTAACTGGGTGGTAGCCTGCTAGGGATGGCTTATTAAACTATCTGTTTCCACGTCATTTCTATGGGGCAGCAGCCTCTAAAGTGCAGGGTTGAGTAACTGGGTGGCAGCCTGCTAGGGATGGCTTATTAAACTATCTGTTTCACGTCATTTCTATGGGGCAGCAGCCTGTAAAGTGCAGGGTTGAGTAACTGGGTGGTAGCCTGCTAGGGATGGCTTATTAAACTATCTATGGGGCAGCAGCCTGTAAAGTGCAGGGTTGAGTAACTGGGTGGCAGCCTGCTAGGGATGGCTTATTAAACTATCTGTTTCCACGTCATTTCTATTGGGCAGCAGCCTGTAAAGTGCAGGGTTGAGTAACTGGGTGGCAGCCTGCTAGGGATGACTTATTAAACTATCTGTTTCCACGTCATTTCTATGGGGCAGCAGCCTGTAAAGTGCAGGGTTGAGTAACTGGGTGGCAGCCTGCTAGGGATGACTTATTAAACTATCTGTTTCCACGTCATTTCTATGGGGCAGCAGCCTGTAAAGTGCAGGGTTGAGTAACTGGGTGGTAGCCTGCTAGGGATGGCTTATTAAACTATCTGTTTCCACGTCATTTCTATGGGGCAGCAGCCTCTAAAGTGCAGGGTTGAGTAACTGGGTGGCAGCCTGCTAGGGATGGCTTATTAAACTATCTGTTTCCACGTCATTTCTATGGGGCAGCAGCCTGTAAAGTGCAGGGTTGAGTAACTGGGTGGCAGCCTGCTAGGGATGGCTTATTAAACTATCTGTTTCACGTCATTTCTATGGGGCAGCAGCCTGTAAAGTGCAGGGTTGAGTAACTGGGTGGCAGCCTGCTAGGGATGGCTTATTAAACTATCTGTTTCCACGTCATTTCTATGGGGCAGCAGCCTGTAAAGTGCAGGGTTGAGTAACTGGGTGGTAGCCTGCTAGGGATGGCTTATTAAACTATCTGTTTCCACGTCATTTCTATGGGGCAGCAGCCTCTAAAGTGCAGGGTTGAGTAACTGGGTGGCAGCCTGCTAGGGATGGCTTATTAAACTATCTGTTTCCACGTCATTTCTATGGGGCAGCAGCCTGTAAAGTGCAGGGTTGAGTAACTGGGTGGCAGCCTGCTAGGGATGGCTTATTAAACTATCTGTTTCCACGTCATTTCTATGGGGCAGCAGCCTGTAAAGTGCAGGGTTGAGTAACTGGGTGGCAGCCTGCTAGGGATGACTTATTAAACTATCTGTTTCCACGTCATTTCTATGGGGCAGCAGCCTGTAAAGTGCAGGGTTGAGTAACTGGGTGGCAGCCTGCTAGGGATGGCTTATTAAACTATCTGTTTCCACGTCATTTCTATGGGGCAGCAGCCTGTAAAGTGCAGGGTTGAGTAACTGGGTGGCAGCCTGCTAGGGATGACTTATTAAACTATCTGTTTCCACGTCATTTCTATGGGGCAGCAGCCTGTAAAGTGCAGGGTTGAGTAACTGGGTGGCAGCCTGCTAGGGATGGCTTATTAAACTATCTGTTTCCACGTCATTTCTATGGGGCAGCAGCCTGTAAAGTGCAGGGTTGAGTAACTGGGTGGTAGCCTGCTAGGGATGACTTATTAAACTATCTGTTTCCACGTCATTTCTATTGGGCAGCAGCCTGTAAAGTGCAGGGTTGAGTAACTGGGTGGTAGCCTGCTAGGGATGGCTTATTAAACTATCTGTTTCCACGTCATTTCTATGGGGCAGCAGCCTGTAAAGTGCAGGGTTGTAACTGGGTAACTGGGATGGCTTATTAAACTATCTGTTTCCACGTCATTTCTATTGGGCAGCAGCCTGTAAAGTGCAGGGTTGAGTAACTGGGTGGCAGCCTGCTAGGGATGGCTTATTAAACTATCTGTTTCCACGTCATTTCTATGGGGCAGCAGCCTGTAAAGTGCAGGGTTGAGTAACTGGGTGGCAGCCTGCTAGGGATGACTTATTAAACTATCTGTTTCCACGTCATTTCTATGGGGCAGCAGCCTGTAAAGTGCAGGGTTGAGTAACTGGGTGGCAGCCTGCTAGGGATGGCTTATTAAACTATCTGTTTCCACGTCATTTCTATGGGGCAGCAGCCTGTAAAGTGCAGGGTTGAGTAACTGGGTGGCAGCCTGCTAGGGATGGCTTATTAAACTATCTGTTTCCACGTCATTTCTATGGGGCAGCAGCCTGTAAAGTGCAGGGTTGAGTAACTGGGTGGCAGCCTGCTAGGGATGGCTTATTAAACTATCTGTTTCCACGTCATTTCTATGGGGCAGCAGCCTGTAAAGTGCAGGGTTGAGTAACTGGGTGGCAGCCTGCTAGGGATGGCTTATTAAACTATCTGTTTCCACGTCATTTCTATGGGGCAGCAGCCTGTAAAGTGCAGGGTTGAGTAACTGGGTGGCAGCCTGCTAGGGATGGCTTATTAAACTATCTGTTTCCACGTCATTTCTATGGGGCAGCAGCCTGTAAAGTGCAGGGTTGAGTAACTGGGTGGTAGCCTGCTAGGGATGACTTATTAAACTATCTGTTTCCACGTCATTTCTATGGGGCAGCAGCCTGTAAAGTGCAGGGTTGAGTAACTGGGTGGCAGCCTGCTAGGGATGACTTATTAAACTATCTGTTTCCACGTCATTTCTATGGGGCAGCAGCCTGTAAAGTGCAGGGTTGAGTAACTGGGTGGCAGCCTGCTAGGGATGGCTTATTAAACTATCTGTTTCCACGTCATTTCTATGGGGCAGCAGCCTCTAAAGTGCAGGGTTGAGTAACTGGGTGGCAGCCTGCTAGGGATGGCTTATTAAACTATCTGTTTCCACGTCATTTCTATGGGGCAGCAGCCTGTAAAGTGCAGGGTTGAGTAACTGGGTGGCAGCCTGCTAGGGATGGCTTATTAAACTATCTGTTTCCACGTCATTTCTATGGGGCAGCAGCCTCTAAAGTGCAGGGTTGAGTAACTGGGTGGCAGCCTGCTAGGGATGGCTTATTAAACTATCTGTTTCCACGTCATTTCTATGGGCAGCAGCCTGTAAAGTGCAGGGTTGAGTAACTGGGTGGCAGCCTGCTAGGGATGACTTATTAAACTATCTGTTTCCACGTCATTTCTATGGGGCAGCAGCCTGTAAAGTGCAGGGTTGAGTAACTGGGTGGCAGCCTGCTAGGGATGGCTTATTAAACTATCTGTTTCCACGTCATTTCTATGGGGCAGCAGCCTGTAAAGTGCAGGGTTGAGTAACTGGGTGGCAGCCTGCTAGGGATGGCTTATTAAACTATCTGTTTCCACGTCATTTCTATGGGGCAGCAGCCTGTAAAGTGCAGGGTTGAGTAACTGGGTGGCAGCCTGCTAGGGATGACTTATTAAACTATCTGTTTCCACGTCATTTCTATGGGGCAGCAGCCTGTAAAGTGCAGGGTTGAGTAACTGGGTGGTAGCCTGCTAGGGATGGCTTATTAAACTATCTGTTTCCACGTCATTTCTATGGGGCAGCAGCCTCTAAAGTGCAGGGTTGAGTAACTGGGTGGCAGCCTGCTAGGGATGGCTTATTAAACTATCTGTTTCCACGTCATTTCTATGGGGCAGCAGCCTGTAAAGTGCAGGGTTGAGTAACTGGGTGGTAGCCTGCTAGGGATGACTTATTAAACAAACTGTTTCCACGTCATTTCTATGGGGCAGCAGCCTGTAAAGTGCAGGGTTGAGTAACTGGGTGGCAGCCTGCTAGGGATGACTTATTAAACTATCTGTTTCCACGTCATTTCTATGGGGCAGCAGCCTGTAAAGTGCAGGGTTGAGTAACTGGGTGGTAGCCTGCTAGGGATGGCTTATTAAACTATCTGTTTCCACGTCATTTCTATGGGGCAGCAGCCTCTAAAGTGCAGGGTTGAGTAACTGGGTGGCAGCCTGCTAGGGATGGATTATTAAACTATCTGTTTCCACGTCATTTCTATGGGGCAGCAGCCTGTAAAGTGCAGGGTTGAGTAACTGGGTGGTAGCCTGCTAGGGATGACTTATTAAACTATCTGTTTCCACGTCATTTCTATGGGGCAGCAGCCTGTAAAGTGCAGGGTTGAGTAACTGGGTGGTAGCCTGCTAGGGATGGCTTATTAAACTATCTGTTTCCACGTCATTTCTATGGGGCAGCAGCCTCTAAAGTGCAGGGTTGAGTAACTGGGTGGCAGCCTGCTAGGGATGGCTTATTAAACTATCTGTTTCCACGTCATTTCTATGGGGCAGCAGCCTGTAAAGTGCAGGGTTGAGTAACTGGGTGGTAGCCTGCTAGGGATGGCTTATTAAACTATCTGCACGTCATTTCTATGGGGCAGCAGCCTGTAAAGTGCAGGGTTGAGTAACTGGGTGGCAGCCTGCTAGGGATGACTTATTAAACTATCTGTTTCCACGTCATTTCTATGGGGCAGCAGCCTGTAAAGTGCAGGGTTGAGTAACTGGGTGGTAGCCTGCTAGGGATGGCTTATTAAACTATCTGTTTCCACGTCATTTCTATGGGGCAGCAGCCTGTAAAGTGCAGGGTTGAGTAACTGGGTGGCAGCCTGCTAGGGATGGCTTATTAAACTATCTGTTTCCACGTCATTTCTATGGGGCAGCAGCCTGTAAAGTGCAGGGTTGAGTAACTGGGTGGCAGCCTGCTAGGGATGGCTTATTAAACTATCTGTTTCCACGTCATTTCTATGGGGCAGCAGCCTGTAAAGTGCAGGGTTGAGTAACTGGGTGGCAGCCTGCTAGGGATGACTTATTAAACTAACGTCATTTCTATGGGGCAGCAGCCTGTAAAGTGCAGGGTTGAGTAACTGGGTGGTAGCCTGCTAGGGATGGCTTATTAAACTATCTGTTTCCACGTCATTTCTATGGGGCAGCAGCCTCTAAAGTGCAGGGTTGAGTAACTGGGTGGCAGCCTGCTAGGGATGGCTTATTAAACTATCTGTTTCCACGTCATTTCTATGGGGCAGCAGCCTGTAAAGTGCAGGGTTGAGTAACTGGGTGGCAGCCTGCTAGGGATGGCTTATTAAACTATCTGTTTCCACGTCATTTCTATGGGGCAGCAGCCTGTAAAGTGCAGGGTTGAGTAACTGGGTGGCAGCCTGCTAGGGATGACTTATTAAACTATCTGTTTCCACGTCATTTCTATGGGGCAGCAGCCTGTAAAGTGCAGGGTTGAGTAACTGGGTGGCAGCCTGCTAGGGATGGCTTATTAAACTATCTGTTTCCACGTCATTTCTATGGGGCAGCAGCCTGTAAAGTGCAGGGTTGAGTAACTGGGTGGTAGCCTGCTAGGGATGGCTTATTAAACTATCTGTTTCCACGTCATTTCTATGGGGCAGCAGCCTCTAAAGTGCAGGGTTGAGTAACTGGGTGGCAGCCTGCTAGGGATGGCTTATTAAACTATCTGTTTCCACGTCATTTCTATGGGGCAGCAGCCTGTAAAGTGCAGGGTTGAGTAACTGGGTGGTAGCCTGCTAGGGATGACTTATTAAACAAACTGTTTCCACGTCATTTCTATGGGGCAGCAGCCTGTAAAGTGCAGGGTTGAGTAACTGGGTGGCAGCCTGCTAGGGATGGCTTATTAAACTATCTGTTTCCACGTCATTTCTATGGGGCAGCAGCCTGTAAAGTGCAGGGTTGAGTAACTGGGTGGTAGCCTGCTAGGGATGGCTTATTAAACTATCTGTTTCCACGTCATTTCTATGGGGCAGCAGCCTGTAAAGTGCAGGGTTGAGTAACTGGGTGGCAGCCTGCTAGGGATGGACTTATTAAACTATCTGTTTCCACGTCATTTCTATGGGGCAGCAGCCTGTAAAGTGCAGGGTTGAGTAACTGGGTGGCAGCCTGCTAGGGATGGCTTATTAAACTATCTGTTTCCACGTCATTTCTATGGGGCAGCAGCCTGTAAAGTGCAGGGTTGAGTAACTGGGTGGCAGCCTGCTAGGGATGGCTTATTAAACTATCTGTTTCCACGTCATTTCTATGGGGCAGCAGCCTGTAAAGTGCAGGGTTGAGTAACTGGGTGGTAGCCTGCTAGGGATGACTTATTAAACTATCTGTTTCCACGTCATTTCTATGGGGCAGCAGCCTGTAAAGTGCAGGGTTGAGTAACTGGGTGGCAGCCTGCTAGGGATGGCTTATTAAACTATCTGTTTCCACGTCATTTCTATGGGGCAGCAGCCTGTAAAGTGCAGGGTTGAGTAACTGGGTGGTAGCCTGCTAGGGATGGCTTATTAAACTATCTGTTTCCACGTCATTTCTATGGGGCAGCACTAAAGTGCAGGGTTGAGTAACTGGGTGGCAGCCTGCTAGGGATGGCTTATTAAACTATCTGTTTCCACGTCATTTCTATGGGGCAGCAGCCTGTAAAGTGCAGGGTTGAGTAACTGGGTGGTAGCCTGCTAGGGATGGCTTATTAAACTATCTGTTTCCACGTCATTTCTATGGGGCAGCAGCCTCTAAAGTGCAGGGTTGAGTAACTGGGTGGCAGCCTGCTAGGGATGGCTTATTAAACTATCTGTTTCACGTCATTTCTATGGGGCAGCAGCCTGTAAAGTGCAGGGTTGAGTAACTGGGTGGCAGCCTGCTAGGGATGGCTTATTAAACTATCTAAACTATCTGTTGAGTAACAGCCTGCTAGGGATGGCTTATTAAACTATCTGTTTCCACGTCATTTCTATGGGCAGCAGCCTGTAAAGTGCAGGGTTGAGTAACTGGGTGGCAGCCTGCTAGGGATGGCTTATTAAACTATCTGTTTCCACGTCATTTCTATGGGGCAGCAGCCTGTAAAGTGCAGGGTTGAGTAACTGGGTGGCAGCCTGCTAGGGATGACTTATTAAACTATCTGTTTCCACGTCATTTCTATGGGGCAGCAGCCTGTAAAGTGCAGGGTTGAGTAACTGGGTGGTAGCCTGCTAGGGATGGCTTATTAAACTATCTGTTTCACGTCATTTCTATGGGGCAGCAGCCTGTAAAGTGCAGGGTTGAGTAACTGGGTGGCAGCCTGCTAGGGATGGCTTATTAAACTATCTGTTTCCACGTCATTTCTATGGGGCAGCAGCCTGTAAAGTGCAGGGTTGAGTAACTGGGTGGCAGCCTGCTAGGGATGGCTTATTAAACTATCTGTTTCCACGTCATTTCTATGGGGCAGCAGCCTGTAAAGTGCAGGGTTGAGTAACTGGGTGGCAGCCTGCTAGGGATGACTTATTAAACTATCTGTTTCCACGTCATTTCTATTGGGCAGCAGCCTCTAAAGTGCAGGGTTGAGTAACTGGGTGGCAGCCTGCTAGGGATGGCTTATTAAACTATCTGTTTCCACGTCATTTCTATGGGGCAGCAGCCTGTAAAGTGCAGGGTTGAGTAACTGGGTGGTAGCCTGCTAGGGATGGCTTATTAAACTATCTGTTTCCACGTCATTTCTATGGGGCAGCAGCCTGTAAAGTGCAGGGTTGAGTAACTGGGTGGTAGCCTGCTAGGGATGACTTATTAAACTATCTGTTTCCACGTCATTTCTATGGGGCAGCAGCCTGTAAAGTGCAGGGTTGAGTAACTGGGTGGCAGCCTGCTAGGGATGACTTATTAAACTATCTGTTTCCACGTCATTTCTATGGGGCAGCAGCCTGTAAAGTGCAGGGTTGAGTAACTGGGTGGTAGCCTGCTAGGGATGGCTTATTAAACTATCTGTTTCCACGTCATTTCTATGGGGCAGCAGCCTCTAAAGTGCAGGGTTGAGTAACTGGGTGGCAGCCTGCTAGGGATGGCTTATTAAACTATCTGTTTCCACGTCATTTCTATGGGGCAGCAGCCTGTAAAGTGCAGGGTTGAGTAACTGGGTGGCAGCCTGCTAGGGATGGCTTATTAAACTATCTGTTTCCACGTCATTTCTATGGGGCAGCAGCCTGTAAAGTGCAGGGTTGAGTAACTGGGTGGCAGCCTGCTAGGGATGGCTTATTAAACTATCTGTTTCCACGTCATTTCTATGGGGCAGCAGCCTGTAAAGTGCAGGGTTGAGTAACTGGGTGGTAGCCTGCTAGGGATGGCTTATTAAACTATCTGTTTCCACGTCATTTCTATGGGGCAGCAGCCTGTAAAGTGCAGGGTTGAGTAACTGGGTGGCAGCCTGCTAGGGATGGCTTATTAAACTATCTGTTTCCACGTCATTTCTATGGGGCAGCAGCCTGTAAAGTGCAGGGTTGAGTAACTGGGTGGCAGCCTGCTAGGGATGGCTTATTAAACTATCTGTTTCCACGTCATTTCTATGGGGCAGCAGCCTGTAAAGTGCAGGGTTGAGTAACTGGGTGGCAGCCTGCTAGGGATGACTTATTAAACTATCTGTTTCCACGTCATTTCTATGGGGCAGCAGCCTGTAAAGTGCAGGGTTGAGTAACTGGGTGGTAGCCTGCTAGGGATGGCTTATTAAACTATCTGTTTCCACGTCATTTCTATGGGGCAGCAGCCTCTAAAGTGCAGGGTTGAGTAACTGGGTGGCAGCCTGCTAGGGATGGCTTATTAAACTATCTGTTTCCACGTCATTTCTATGGGGCAGCAGCCTGTAAAGTGCAGGGTTGAGTAACTGGGTGGCAGCCTGCTAGGGATGGCTTATTAAACTATCTGTTTCCACGTCATTTCTATGGGGCAGCAGCCTGTAAAGTGCAGGGTTGAGTAACTGGGTGGCAGCCTGCTAGGGATGGCTTATTAAACTATCTGTTTCCACGTCATTTCTATGGGGCAGCAGCCTGTAAAGTGCAGGGTTGAGTAACTGGGTGGCAGCCTGCTAGGGATGGCTTATTAAACTATCTGTTTCCACGTCATTTCTATGGGGCAGCAGCCTGTAAAGTGCAGGGTTGAGTAACTGGGTGGCAGCCTGCTAGGGATGACTTATTAAACTATCTGTTTCCACGTCATTTCTATGGGGCAGCAGCCTGTAAAGTGCAGGGTTGAGTAACTGGGTGGCAGCCTGCTAGGGATGACTTATTAAACTATCTGTTTCCACGTCATTTCTATGGGGCAGCAGCCTGTAAAGTGCAGGGTTGAGTAACTGGGTGGTAGCCTGCTAGGGATGGCTTATTAAACTATCTGTTTCCACGTCATTTCTATGGGGCAGCAGCCTCTAAAGTGCAGGGTTGAGTAACTGGGTGGCAGCCTGCTAGGGATGGCTTATTAAACTATCTGTTTCCACGTCATTTCTATGGGGCAGCAGCCTGTAAAGTGCAGGGTTGAGTAACTGGTGGTGGTAGGGAGCCTGTCATTTCTAGGGGGATGGGCTTATTAAACTATCTGTTTCCACGTCATTTCTATTGGGCAGCAGCCTGTAAAGTGCAGGGTTGAGTAACTGGGTGGCAGCCTGCTAGGGATGGCTTATTAAACTATCTGTTTCACGTCATTTCTATGGGGCAGCAGCCTGTAAAGTGCAGGGTTGAGTAACTGGGTGGCAGCCTGCTAGGGATGACTTATTAAACTATCTGTTTCCACGTCATTTCTATGGGGCAGCAGCCTGTAAAGTGCAGGGTTGAGTAACTGGGTGGCAGCCTGCTAGGGATGGCTTATTAAACTATCTGTTTCCACGTCATTTCTATGGGGCAGCAGCCTGTAAAGTGCAGGGTTGAGTAACTGGGTGGCAGCCTGCTAGGGATGGCTTATTAAACTATCTGTTTCCACGTCATTTCTATGGGGCAGCAGCCTGTAAAGTGCAGGGTTGAGTAACTGGGTGGCAGCCTGCTAGGGATGGCTTATTAAACTATCTGTTTCCACGTCATTTCTATGGGGCAGCAGCCTGTAAAGTGCAGGGTTGAGTAACTGGGTGGCAGCCTGCTAGGGATGGCTTATTAAACTATCTGTTTCCACGTCATTTCTATGGGGCAGCAGCCTGTAAAGTGCAGGGTTGAGTAACTGGGTGGTAGCCTGCTAGGGATGACTTATTAAACTATCTGTTTCCACGTCATTTCTATGGGGCAGCAGCCTGTAAAGTGCAGGGTTGAGTAACTGGGTGGCAGCCTGCTAGGGATGGCTTATTAAACTATCTGTTTCCACGTCATTTCTATGGGGCAGCAGCCTGTAAAGTGCAGGGTTGAGTAACTGGGTGGCAGCCTGCTAGGGATGGCTTATTAAACTATCTGTTTCACGTCATTTCTATGGGGCAGCAGCCTGTAAAGTGCAGGGTTGAGTAACTGGGTGGTAGCCTGCTAGGGATGACTTATTAAACTATCTGTTTCCACGTCATTTCTATGGGGCAGCAGCCTGTAAAGTGCAGGGTTGAGTAACTGGGTGGCAGCCTGCTAGGGATGACTTATTAAACTATCTGTTTCCACGTCATTTCTATGGGGCAGCAGCCTGTAAAGTGCAGGGTTGAGTAACTGGGTGGTAGCCTGCTAGGGATGGCTTATTAAACTATCTGTTTCCACGTCATTTCTATGGGGCAGCAGCCTGTAAAGTGCAGGGTTGAGTAACTGGGTGGCAGCCTGCTAGGGATGACTTATTAAACTATCTGTTTCCACGTCATTTCTATGGGGCAGCAGCCTGTAAAGTGCAGGGTTGAGTAACTGGGTGGCAGCCTGCTAGGGATGACTTATTAAACTATCTGTTTCCACGTCATTTCTATGGGGCAGCAGCCTGTAAAGTGCAGGGTTGAGTAACTGGGTGGCAGCCTGCTAGGGATGGCTTATTAAACTATCTGTTTCCACGTCATTTCTATGGGGCAGCAGCCTCTAAAGTGCAGGGTTGAGTAACTGGGTGGCAGCCTGCTAGGGATGGCTTATTAAACTATCTGTTTCCACGTCATTTCTATTGGGCAGCAGCCTGTAAAGTGCAGGGTTGAGTAACTGGGTGGCAGCCTGCTAGGGATGGCTTATTAAACTATCTGTTTCCACGTCATTTCTATGGGGCAGCAGCCTGTAAAGTGCAGGGTTGAGTAACTGGGTGGCAGCCTGCTAGGGATGACTTATTAAACTATCTGTTTCCACGTCATTTCTATGGGGCAGCAGCCTGTAAAGTGCAGGGTTGAGTAACTGGGTGGTAGCCTGCTAGGGATGGCTTATTAAACTATCTGTTTCCACGTCATTTCTATGGGGCAGCAGCCTCTAAAGTGCAGGGTTGAGTAACTGGGTGGCAGCCTGCTAGGGATGGCTTATTAAACTATCTGTTTCCACGTCATTTCTATGGGGCAGCAGCCTGTAAAGTGCAGGGTTGAGTAACTGGGTGGCAGCCTGCTAGGGATGGCTTATTAAACTATCTGTTTCCACGTCATTTCTATGGGGCAGCAGCCTGTAAAGTGCAGGGTTGAGTAACTGGGTGGCAGCCTGCTAGGGATGACTTATTAAACTATCTGTTTCCACGTCATTTCTATGGGGCAGCAGCCTGTAAAGTGCAGGGTTGAGTAACTGGGTGGTAGCCTGCTAGGGATGGCTTATTAAACTATCTGTTTCCACGTCATTTCTATGGGGCAGCAGCCTCTAAAGTGCAGGGTTGAGTAACTGGGTGGCAGCCTGCTAGGGATGGCTTATTAAACTATCTGTTTCCACGTCATTTCTATGGGGCAGCAGCCTGTAAAGTGCAGGGTTGAGTAACTGGGTGGTAGCCTGCTAGGGATGACTTATTAAACTATCTGTTTCCACGTCATTTCTATGGGGCAGCAGCCTGTAAAGTGCAGGGTTGAGTAACTGGGTGGCAGCCTGCTAGGGATGACTTATTAAACTATCTGTTTCCACGTCATTTCTATGGGGCAGCAGCCTGTAAAGTGCAGGGTTGAGTAACTGGGTGGTAGCCTGCTAGGGATGGCTTATTAAACTATCTGTTTCCACGTCATTTCTATGGGGCAGCAGCCTGTAAAGTGCAGGGTTGAGTAACTGGGTGGCAGCCTGCTAGGGATGGCTTATTAAACTATCTGTTTCCACGTCATTTCTATGGGGCAGCAGCCTGTAAAGTGCAGGGTTGAGTAACTGGGTGGCAGCCTGCTAGGGATGACTTATTAAACTATCTGTTTCCACGTCATTTCTATGGGGCAGCAGCCTGTAAAGTGCAGGGTTGAGTAACTGGGTGGTAGCCTGCTAGGGATGGCTTATTAAACTATCTGTTTCCACGTCATTTCTATGGGGCAGCAGCCTCTAAAGTGCAGGGTTGAGTAACTGGGTGGCAGCCTGCTAGGGATGGCTTATTAAACTATCTGTTTCCACGTCATTTCTATGGGGCAGCAGCCTGTAAAGTGCAGGGTTGAGTAACTGGGTGGCAGCCTGCTAGGGATGGCTTATTAAACTATCTGTTTCCACGTCATTTCTATGGGGCAGCAGCCTGTAAAGTGCAGGGTTGAGTAACTGGGTGGCAGCCTGCTAGGGATGGCTTATTAAACTATCTGTTTCCACGTCATTTCTATGGGGCAGCAGCCTGTAAAGTGCAGGGTTGAGTAACTGGGTGGCAGCCTGCTAGGGATGGCTTATTAAACTATCTGTTTCCACGTCATTTCTATGGGGCAGCAGCCTGTAAAGTGCAGGGTTGAGTAACTGGGTGGCAGCCTGCTAGGGATGACTTATTAAACTATCTGTTTCCACGTCATTTCTATGGGGCAGCAGCCTGTAAAGTGCAGGGTTGAGTAACTGGGTGGCAGCCTGCTAGGGATGGCTTATTAAACTATCTGTTTCCACGTCATTTCTATGGGGCAGCAGCCTGTAAAGTGCAGGGTTGAGTAACTGGGTGGCAGCCTGCTAGGGATGGCTTATTAAACTATCTGTTTCCACGTCATTTCTATGGGGCAGCAGCCTGTAAAGTGCAGGGTTGAGTAACTGGGTGGTAGCCTGCTAGGGATGGCTTATTAAACTATCTGTTTCCACGTCATTTCTATGGGCAGCAGCCTCTAAAGTGCAGGGTTGAGTAACTGGGTGGCAGCCTGCTAGGGATGGCTTATTAAACTATCTGTTTCCACGTCATTTCTATTGGGCAGCAGCCTGTAAAGTGCAGGGTTGAGTAACTGGGTGGCAGCCTGCTAGGGATGGCTTATTAAACTATCTGTTTCCACGTCATTTCTATGGGGCAGCAGCCTGTAAAGTGCAGGGTTGAGTAACTGGGTGGCAGCCTGCTAGGGATGACTTATTAAACTATCTGTTTCCACGTCATTTCTATGGGGCAGCAGCCTGTAAAGTGCAGGGTTGAGTAACTGGGTGGTAGCCTGCTAGGGATGGCTTATTAAACTATCTGTTTCCACGTCATTTCTATGGGGCAGCAGCCTCTAAAGTGCAGGGTTGAGTAACTGGGTGGCAGCCTGCTAGGGATGGCTTATTAAACTATCTGTTTCCACGTCATTTCTATGGGGCAGCAGCCTGTAAAGTGCAGGGTTGAGTAACTGGGTGGCAGCCTGCTAGGGATGACTTATTAAACTATCTGTTTCCACGTCATTTCTATGGGGCAGCAGCCTGTAAAGTGCAGGGTTGAGTAACTGGGTGGCAGCCTGCTAGGGATGGCTTATTAAACTATCTGTTTCCACGTCATTTCTATGGGGCAGCAGCCTGTAAAGTGCAGGGTTGAGTAACTGGGTGGCAGCCTGCTAGGGATGACTTATTAAACTATCTGTTTCCACGTCATTTCTATGGGGCAGCAGCCTGTAAAGTGCAGGGTTGAGTAACTGGGTGGTAGCCTGCTAGGGATGGCTTATTAAACTATCTGTTTCCACGTCATTTCTATGGGGCAGCAGCCTCTAAAGTGCAGGGTTGAGTAACTGGGTGGCAGCCTGCTAGGGATGGCTTATTAAACTATCTGTTTCCACGTCATTTCTATGGGGCAGCAGCCTGTAAAGTGCAGGGTTGAGTAACTGGGTGGTAGCCTGCTAGGGATGACTTATTAAACAATCTGTTTCCACGTCATTTCTATGGGGCAGCAGCCTGTAAAGTGCAGGGTTGAGTAACTGGGTGGCAGCCTGCTAGGGATGACTTATTAAACTATCTGTTTCCACGTCATTTCTATGGGGCAGCAGCCTGTAAAGTGCAGGGTTGAGTAACTGGGTGGTAGCCTGCTAGGGATGGCTTATTAAACTATCTGTTTCCACGTCATTTCTATGGGGCAGCAGCCTCTAAAGTGCAGGGTTGAGTAACTGGGTGGCAGCCTGCTAGGGATGGATTATTAAACTATCTGTTTCCACGTCATTTCTATGGGGCAGCAGCCTGTAAAGTGCAGGGTTGAGTAACTGGGTGGTAGCCTGCTAGGGATGACTTATTAAACTATCTGTTTCCACGTCATTTCTATGGGGCAGCAGCCTGTAAAGTGCAGGGTTGAGTAACTGGGTGGTAGCCTGCTAGGGATGGCTTATTAAACTATCTGTTTCCACGTCATTTCTATGGGGCAGCAGCCTCTAAAGTGCAGGGTTGAGTAACTGGGTGGCAGCCTGCTAGGGATGGCTTATTAAACTATCTGTTTCCACGTCATTTCTATTGGGCAGCAGCCTGTAAAGTGCAGGGTTGAGTAACTGGGTGGCAGCCTGCTAGGGATGGCTTATTAAACTATCTGTTTCCACGTCATTTCTATGGGGCAGCAGCCTGTAAAGTGCAGGGTTGAGTAACTGGGTGGCAGCCTGCTAGGGATGACTTATTAAACTATCTGTTTCCACGTCATTTCTATGGGGCAGCAGCCTGTAAAGTGCAGGGTTGAGTAACTGGGTGGTAGCCTGCTAGGGATGGCTTATTAAACTATCTGTTTCCACGTCATTTCTATGGGGCAGCAGCCTCTAAAGTGCAGGGTTGAGTAACTGGGTGGCAGCCTGCTAGGGATGGCTTATTAAACTATCTGTTTCCACGTCATTTCTATGGGGCAGCAGCCTGTAAAGTGCAGGGTTGAGTAACTGGGTGGCAGCCTGCTAGGGATGGCTTATTAAACTATCTGTTTCCACGTCATTTCTATGGGGCAGCAGCCTGTAAAGTGCAGGGTTGAGTAACTGGGTGGCAGCCTGCTAGGGATGACTTATTAAACTATCTGTTTCCACGTCATTTCTATGGGGCAGCAGCCTGTAAAGTGCAGGGTTGAGTAACTGGGTGGTAGCCTGCTAGGGATGGCTTATTAAACTATCTGTTTCCACGTCATTTCTATGGGGCAGCAGCCTCTAAAGTGCAGGGTTGAGTAACTGGGTGGCAGCCTGCTAGGGATGGCTTATTAAACTATCTGTTTCCACGTCATTTCTATGGGGCAGCAGCCTGTAAAGTGCAGGGTTGAGTAACTGGGTGGCAGCCTGCTAGGGATGGCTTATTAAACTATCTGTTTCCACGTCATTTCTATGGGGCAGCAGCCTGTAAAGTGCAGGGTTGAGTAACTGGGTGGCAGCCTGCTAGGGATGACTTATTAAACTATCTGTTTCCACGTCATTTCTATGGGGCAGCAGCCTGTAAAGTGCAGGGTTGAGTAACTGGGTGGTAGCCTGCTAGGGATGGCTTATTAAACTATCTGTTTCCACGTCATTTCTATGGGGCAGCAGCCTGTAAAGTGCAGGGTTGAGTAACTGGGTGGCAGCCTGCTAGGGATGGCTTATTAAACTATCTGTTTCCACGTCATTTCTATGGGGCAGCAGCCTGTAAAGTGCAGGGTTGAGTAACTGGGTGGTAGCCTGCTAGGGATGACTTATTAAACTATCTGTTTCCACGTCATTTCTATTGGGCAGCAGCCTGTAAAGTGCAGGGTTGAGTAACTGGGTGGCAGCCTGCTAGGGATGACTTATTAAACTATCTGTTTCCACGTCATTTTTGCAGGGTTGAGTAACTGGGTGGTAGCCTGCTAGGGATGGCTTATTAAACTATCTGTTTCACGTCATTTCTATGGGGCAGCAGCCTCTAAAGTGCAGGGTTGAGTAACTGGGTGGCAGCCTGCTAGGGATGGCTTATTAAACTATCTGTTTCCACGTCATTTCTATGGGGCAGCAGCCTGTAAAGTGCAGGGTTGAGTAACTGGGTGGCAGCCTGCTAGGGATGGCTTATTAAACTATCTGTTTCCACGTCATTTCTATGGGGCAGCAGCCTGTAAAGTGCAGGGTTGAGTAACTGGGTGGCAGCCTGCTAGGGATGGCTTATTAAACTATCTGTTTCCACGTCATTTCTATGGGGCAGCAGCCTGTAAAGTGCAGGGTTGAGTAACTGGGTGGCAGCCTGCTAGGGATGGCTTATTAAACTATCTGTTTCCACGTCATTTCTATGGGGCAGCAGCCTGTAAAGTGCAGGGTTGAGTAACTGGGTGGCAGCCTGCTAGGGATGGCTTATTAAACTATCTGTTTCCACGTCATTTCTATGGGGCAGCAGCCTGTAAAGTGCAGGGTTGAGTAACTGGGTGGCAGCCTGCTAGGGATGGCTTATTAAACTATCTGTTTCCACGTCATTTCTATGGGGCAGCAGCCTGTAAAGTGCAGGGTTGAGTAACTGGGTGGCAGCCTGCTAGGGATGACTTATTAAACTATCTGTTTCCACGTCATTTCTATGGGGCAGCAGCCTGTAAAGTGCAGGGTTGAGTAACTGGGTGGTAGCCTGCTAGGGATGGCTTATTAAACTATCTGTTTCCACGTCATTTCTATGGGGCAGCAGCCTCTAAAGTGCAGGGTTGAGTAACTGGGTGGCAGCCTGCTAGGGATGGCTTATTAAACTATCTGTTTCCACGTCATTTCTATGGGGCAGCAGCCTGTAAAGTGCAGGGTTGAGTAACTGGGTGGCAGCCTGCTAGGGATGGCTTATTAAACTATCTGTTTCCACGTCATTTCTATGGGGCAGCAGCCTGTAAAGTGCAGGGTTGAGTAACTGGGTGGCAGCCTGCTAGGGATGACTTATTAAACTATCTGTTTCCACGTCATTTCTATGGGGCAGCAGCCTGTAAAGTGCAGGGTTGAGTAACTGGGTGGCAGCCTGCTAGGGATGACTTATTAAACTATCTGTTTCCACGTCATTTCTATGGGGCAGCAGCCTGTAAAGTGCAGGGTTGAGTAACTGGGTGGCAGCCTGCTAGGGATGGCTTATTAAACTATCTGTTTCCACGTCATTTCTATGGGGCAGCAGCCTGTAAAGTGCAGGGTTGAGTAACTGGGTGGCAGCCTGCTAGGGATGGCTTATTAAACTATCTGTTTCCACGTCATTTCTATTGGGCAGCAGCCTGTAAAGTGCAGGGTTGAGTAACTGGGTGGCAGCCTGCTAGGGATGGCTTATTAAACTATCTGTTTCCACGTCATTTCTATGGGGCAGCAGCCTGTAAAGTGCAGGGTTGAGTAACTGGGTGGCAGCCTGCTAGGGATGACTTATTAAACTATCTGTTTCCACGTCAT
Organism: Oncorhynchus nerka; assembly: GCF_034236695.1. Taxonomy (NCBI): domain Eukaryota; kingdom Metazoa; phylum Chordata; class Actinopteri; order Salmoniformes; family Salmonidae; genus Oncorhynchus; species Oncorhynchus nerka. The sequence goes on from NC_088411.1 coordinate 28,737,839, forward strand.
TTCTATGGGGCAGCAGCCTGTAAAGTGCAGGGTTGAGTAACTGGGTGGTAGCCTGCTAGGGATGGCTTATTAAACTATCTGTTTCCACGTCATTTCTATGGGGCAGCAGCCTGTAAAGTGCAGGGTTGAGTAACTGGGTGGTAGCCTGCTAGGGATGGCTTATTAAACTATCTGTTTCCACGTCATTTCTATGGGGCAGCAGCCTGTAAAGTGCAGGGTTGAGTAACTGGGTGGCAGCCTGCTAGGGATGGCTTATTAAACTATCTGTTTCCACGTCATTTCTATGGGGCAGCAGCCTGTAAAGTGCAGGGTTGAGTAACTGGGTGGTAGCCTGCTAGGGATGGCTTATTAAACTATCTGTTTCCACGTCATTTCTATGGGGCAGCAGCCTGTAAAGTGCAGGGTTGAGTAACTGGGTGGCAGCCTGCTAGGGATGGCTTATTAAACTATCTGTTTCCACGTCATTTCTATGGGGCAGCAGCCTGTAAAGTGCAGGGTTGAGTAACTGGGTGGTAGCCTGCTAGGGATGGCTTATTAAACTATCTGTTTCCACGTCATTTCTATGGGGCAGCAGCCTCTAAAGTGCAGGGTTGAGTAACTGGGTGGCAGCCTGCTAGGGATGGCTTATTAAACTATCTGTTTCCACGTCATTTCTATTGGGCAGCAGCCTGTAAAGTGCAGGGTTGAGTAACTGGGTGGCAGCCTGCTAGGGATGGCTTATTAAACTATCTGTTTCCACGTCATTTCTATGGGGCAGCAGCCTGTAAAGTGCAGGGTTGAGTAACTGGGTGGCAGCCTGCTAGGGATGACTTATTAAACTATCTGTTTCCACGTCATTTCTATGGGGCAGCAGCCTGTAAAGTGCAGGGTTGAGTAACTGGGTGGTAGCCTGCTAGGGATGGCTTATTAAACTATCTGTTTCCACGTCATTTCTATGGGGCAGCAGCCTGTAAAGTGCAGGGTTGAGTAACTGGGTGGCAGCCTGCTAGGGATGGCTTATTAAACTATCTGTTTCCACGTCATTTCTATGGGGCAGCAGCCTCTAAAGTGCAGGGTTGAGTAACTGGGTGGCAGCCTGCTAGGGATGGCTTATTAAACTATCTGTTTCCACGTCATTTCTATGGGGCAGCAGCCTGTAAAGTGCAGGGTTGAGTAACTGGGTGGCAGCCTGCTAGGGATGACTTATTAAACTATCTGTTTCCACGTCATTTCTATGGGGCAGCAGCCTGTAAAGTGCAGGGTTGAGTAACTGGGTGGTAGCCTGCCTTATTAAACTATCTGTTTCCACGTCATTTCTATGGGGCAGCAGCCTCTAAAGTGCAGGGTTGAGTAACTGGGTGGCAGCCTGCTAGGGATGGCTTATTAAACTATCTGTTTCCACGTCATTTCTATTGGGCAGCAGCCTGTAAAGTGCAGGGTTGAGTAACTGGGTGGCAGCCTGCTAGGGATGGCTTATTAAACTATCTGTTTCCACGTCATTTCTATGGGGCAGCAGCCTGTAAAGTGCAGGGTTGAGTAACTGGGTGGTAGCCTGCTAGGGATGACTTATTAAACAAACTGTTTCCACGTCATTTCTATGGGGCAGCAGCCTGTAAAGTGCAGGGTTGAGTAACTGGGTGGCAGCCTGCTAGGGATGACTTATTAAACTATCTGTTTCCACGTCATTTCTATGGGGCAGCAGCCTGTAAAGTGCAGGGTTGAGTAACTGGGTGGTAGCCTGCTAGGGATGGCTTATTAAACTATCTGTTTCCACGTCATTTCTATGGGGCAGCAGCCTGTAAAGTGCAGGGTTGAGTAACTGGGTGGCAGCCTGCTAGGGATGGATTATTAAACTATCTGTTTCACGTCATTTCTATGGGGCAGCAGCCTGTAAAGTGCAGGGTTGAGTAACTGGGTGGCAGCCTGCTAGGGATGGCTTATTAAACTATCTGTTTCCACGTCATTTCTATGGGGCAGCAGCCTCTAAAGTGCAGGGTTGAGTAACTGGGTGGCAGCCTGCTAGGGATGGCTTATTAAACTATCTGTTTCCACGTCATTTCTATTGGGCAGCAGCCTGTAAAGTGCAGGGTTGAGTAACTGGGTGGCAGCCTGCTAGGGATGGCTTATTAAACTATCTGTTTCCACGTCATTTCTATGGGGCAGCAGCCTGTAAAGTGCAGGGTTGAGTAACTGGGTGGCAGCCTGCTAGGGATGACTTATTAAACTATCTGTTTCCACGTCATTTCTATGGGGCAGCAGCCTGTAAAGTGCAGGGTTGAGTAACTGGGTGGTAGCCTGCTAGGGATGGCTTATTAAACTATCTGTTTCCACGTCATTTCTATGGGGCAGCAGCCTGTAAAGTGCAGGGTTGAGTAACTGGGTGGCAGCCTGCTAGGGATGGCTTATTAAACTATCTGTTTCCACGTCATTTCTATGGGGCAGCAGCCTCTAAAGTGCAGGGTTGAGTAACTGGGTGGCAGCCTGCTAGGGATGGCTTATTAAACTATCTGTTTCCACGTCATTTCTATGGGGCAGCAGCCTGTAAAGTGCAGGGTTGAGTAACTGGGTGGCAGCCTGCTAGGGATGACTTATTAAACTATCTGTTTCCACGTCATTTCTATGGGGCAGCAGCCTGTAAAGTGCAGGGTTGAGTAACTGGGTGGTAGCCTGCTAGGGATGGCTTATTAAACTATCTGTTTCCACGTCATTTCTATGGGGCAGCAGCCTCTAAAGTGCAGGGTTGAGTAACTGGGTGGCAGCCTGCTAGGGATGGCTTATTAAACTATCTGTTTCCACGTCATTTCTATTGGGCAGCAGCCTGTAAAGTGCAGGGTTGAGTAACTGGGTGGCAGCCTGCTAGGGATGGCTTATTAAACTATCTGTTTCCACGTCATTTCTATGGGGCAGCAGCCTGTAAAGTGCAGGGTTGAGTAACTGGGTGGCAGCCTGCTAGGGATGACTTATTAAACTATCTGTTTCCACGTCATTTCTATGGGGCAGCAGCCTGTAAAGTGCAGGGTTGAGTAACTGGGTGGTAGCCTGCTAGGGATGGCTTATTAAACTATCTGTTTCCACGTCATTTCTATGGGGCAGCAGCCTGTAAAGTGCAGGGTTGAGTAACTGGGTGGCAGCCTGCTAGGGATGGCTTATTAAACTATCTGTTTCCACGTCATTTCTATGGGGCAGCAGCCTGTAAAGTGCAGGGTTGAGTAACTGGGTGGCAGCCTGCTAGGGATGGCTTATTAAACTATCTGTTTCCACGTCATTTCTATGGGGCAGCAGCCTGTAAAGTGCAGGGTTGAGTAACTGGGTGGTAGCCTGCTAGGGATGACTTATTAAACTATCTGTTTCCACGTCATTTCTATGGGGCAGCAGCCTGTAAAGTGCAGGGTTGAGTAACTGGGTGGCAGCCTGCTAGGGATGACTTATTAAACTATCTGTTTCCACGTCATTTCTATGGGGCAGCAGCCTGTAAAGTGCAGGGTTGAGTAACTGGGTGGTAGCCTGCTAGGGATGGCTTATTAAACTATCTGTTTCCACGTCATTTCTATGGGGCAGCAGCCTCTAAAGTGCAGGGTTGAGTAACTGGGTGGCAGCCTGCTAGGGATGGCTTATTAAACTATCTGTTTCCACGTCATTTCTATGGGGCAGCAGCCTGTAAAGTGCAGGGTTGAGTAACTGGGTGGCAGCCTGCTAGGGATGGCTTATTAAACTATCTGTTTCCACGTCATTTCTATGGGGCAGCAGCCTGTAAAGTGCAGGGTTGAGTAACTGGGTGGCAGCCTGCTAGGGATGGCTTATTAAACTATCTGTTTCCACGTCATTTCTATGGGGCAGCAGCCTGTAAAGTGCAGGGTTGAGTAACTGGGTGGCAGCCTGCTAGGGATGGCTTATTAAACTATCTGTTTCCACGTCATTTCTATGGGGCAGCAGCCTGTAAAGTGCAGGGTTGAGTAACTGGGTGGTAGCCTGCTAGGGATGACTTATTAAAAACTATCTGTTTCCACGTCATTTCTATGGGGCAGCAGCCTGTAAAGTGCAGGGTTGAGTAACTGGGTGGCAGCCTGCTAGGGATGACTTATTAAACTATCTGTTTCCACGTCATTTCTATGGGGCAGCAGCCTGTAAAGTGCAGGGTTGAGTAACTGGGTGGTAGCCTGCTAGGGATGGCTTATTAAACTATCTGTTTCCACGTCATTTCTATGGGGCAGCAGCCTCTAAAGTGCAGGGTTGAGTAACTGGGTGGCAGCCTGCTAGGGATGGCTTATTAAACTATCTGTTTCCACGTCATTTCTATGGGGCAGCAGCCTGTAAAGTGCAGGGTTGAGTAACTGGGTGGTAGCCTGCTAGGGATGGCTTATTAAACTATCTGTTTCCACGTCATTTCTATGGGGCAGCAGCCTGTAAAGTGCAGGGTTGAGTAACTGGGTGGCAGCCTGCTAGGGATGGCTTATTAAACTATCTGTTTCCACGTCATTTCTATGGGCAGCAGCCTGTAAAGTGCAGGGTTGAGTAACTGGGTGGCAGCCTGCTAGGGATGGCTTATTAAACTATCTGTTTCCACGTCATTTCTATGGGGCAGCAGCCTGTAAAGTGCAGGGTTGAGTAACTGGGTGGCAGCCTGCTAGGGATGGACTTATTAAACTATCTGTTTCCACGTCATTTCTATGGGGCAGCAGCCTGTAAAGTGCAGGGTTGAGTAACTGGGTGGTAGCCTGCTAGGGATGGCTTATTAAACTATCTGTTTCCACGTCATTTCTATGGGGCAGCAGCCTGTAAAGTGCAGGGTTGAGTAACTGGGTGGCAGCCTGCTAGGGATGACTTATTAAACTATCTGTTTCCACGTCATTTCTATGGGGCAGCAGCCTGTAAAGTGCAGGGTTGAGTAACTGGGTGGTAGCCTGCTAGGGATGGCTTATTAAACTATCTGTTTCCACGTCATTTCTATGGGGCAGCAGCCTGTAAAGTGCAGGGTTGAGTAACTGGGTGGTAGCCTGCTAGGGATGACTTATTAAACTATCTGGTCATTTCTATGGGGCAGCAGCCTGTAAAGTGCAGGGTTGAGTAACTGGGTGGCAGCCTGCTAGGGATGATTTATTAAACTATCTGTTTCCACGTCATTTCTATGGGGCAGCAGCCTGTAAAGTGCAGGGTTGAGTAACTGGGTGGTAGCCTGCTAGGGATGGCTTATTAAACTATCTGTTTCCACGTCATTTCTATGGGGCAGCAGCCTGTAAAGTGCAGGGTTGAGTAACTGGGTGGCAGCCTGCTAGGGATGGCTTATTAAACTATCTGTTTCACGTCATTTCTATGGGGCAGCAGCCTGTAAAGTGCAGGGTTGAGTAACTGGGTGGTAGCCTGCTAGGGATGGCTTATTAAACTATCTGTTTCCACGTCATTTCTATGGGGCAGCAGCCTCTAAAGTGCAGGGTTGAGTAACTGGGTGGCAGCCTGCTAGGGATGGCTTATTAAACTATCTGTTTCCACGTCATTTCTATTGGGCAGCAGCCTGTAAAGTGCAGGGTTGAGTAACTGGGTGGCAGCCTGCTAGGGATGGCTTATTAAACTATCTGTTTCCACGTCATTTCTATGGGGCAGCAGCCTGTAAAGTGCAGGGTTGAGTAACTGGGTGGCAGCCTGCTAGGGATGACTTATTAAACTATCTGTTTCCACGTCATTTCTATGGGGCAGCAGCCTGTAAAGTGCAGGGTTGAGTAACTGGGTGGTAGCCTGCTAGGGATGGCTTATTAAACTATCTGTTTCCACGGGGGCAGCAGCCTAAAGTGCAGGGTTGAGTAACTGGGTGGCAGCCTGCTAGGGATGGCTTATTAAACTATCTGTTTCCACGTCATTTCTATGGGGCAGCAGCCTGTAAAGTGCAGGGTTGAGTAACTGGGTGGCAGCCTGCTAGGGATGACTTATTAAACTATCTGTTTCCACGTCATTTCTATGGGGCAGCAGCCTGTAAAGTGCAGGGTTGAGTAACTGGGTGGCAGCCTGCTAGGGATGGCTTATTAAACTATCTGTTTCCACGTCATTTCTATGGGGCAGCAGCCTGTAAAGTGCAGGGTTGAGTAACTGGGTGGCAGCCTGCTAGGGATGGCTTATTAAACTATCTGTTTCCACGTCATTTCTATGGGGCAGCAGCCTCTAAAGTGCAGGGTTGAGTAACTGGGTGGCAGCCTGCTAGGGATGGCTTATTAAACTATCTGTTTCCACGTCATTTCTATGGGGCAGCAGCCTGTAAAGTGCAGGGTTGAGTAACTGGGTGGCAGCCTGCTAGGGATGGCTTATTAAACTATCTGTTTCCACGTCATTTCTATGGGGCAGCAGCCTGTAAAGTGCAGGGTTGAGTAACTGGGTGGCAGCCTGCTAGGGATGGCTTATTAAACTATCTGTTTCCACGTCATTTCTATGGGGCAGCAGCCTGTAAAGTGCAGGGTTGAGTAACTGGGTGGTAGCCTGCTAGGGATGGCTTATTAAACTATCTGTTTCCACGTCATTTCTATGGGGCAGCAGCCTCTAAAGTGCAGGGTTGAGTAACTGGGTGGCAGCCTGCTAGGGATGGCTTATTAAACTATCTGTTTCCGTCATTTCTATTGGGCAGCAGCCTGTAAAGTGCAGGGTTGAGTAACTGGGTGGCAGCCTGCTAGGGATGGCTTATTAAACTATCTGTTTCCACGTCATTTCTATGGGGCAGCAGCCTGTAAAGTGCAGGGTTGAGTAACTGGGTGGCAGCCTGCTAGGGATGGCTTATTAAACTATCTGTTTCCACGTCATTTCTATGGGGCAGCAGCCTGTAAAGTGCAGGGTTGAGTAACTGGGTGGTAGCCTGCTAGGGATGACTTATTAAACTATCTGTTTCCACGTCATTTCTATGGGGCAGCAGCCTGTAAAGTGCAGGGTTGAGTAACTGGGTGGCAGCCTGCTAGGGATGACTTATTAAACTATCTGTTTCCACGTCATTTCTATGGGGCAGCAGCCTGTAAAGTGCAGGGTTGAGTAACTGGGTGGTAGCCTGCTAGGGATGGCTTATTAAACTATCTGTTTCCACGTCATTTCTATGGGGCAGCAGCCTCTAAAGTGCAGGGTTGAGTAACTGGGTGGCAGCCTGCTAGGGATGGCTTATTAAACTATCTGTTTCCACGTCATTTCTATGGGGCAGCAGCCTGTAAAGTGCAGGGTTGAGTAACTGGGTGGCAGCCTGCTAGGGATGGCTTATTAAACTATCTGTTTCCACGTCATTTCTATGGGGCAGCAGCCTCTAAAGTGCAGGGTTGAGTAACTGGGTGGCAGCCTGCTAGGGATGGCTTATTAAACTATCTGTTTCCACGTCATTTCTATTGGGCAGCAGCCTGTAAAGTGCAGGGTTGAGTAACTGGGTGGCAGCCTGCTAGGGATGGCTTATTAAACTATCTGTTTCCACGTCATTTCTATGGGGCAGCAGCCTGTAAAGTGCAGGGTTGAGTAACTGGGTGGCAGCCTGCTAGGGATGGCTTATTAAACTATCTGTTTCCACGTCATTTCTATGGGGCAGCAGCCTGTAAAGTGCAGGGTTGAGTAACTGGGTGGCAGCCTGCTAGGGATGGCTTATTAAACTATCTGTTTCCACGTCATTTCTATGGGGCAGCAGCCTGTAAAGTGCAGGGTTGAGTAACTGGGTGGCAGCCTGCTAGGGATGACTTATTAAACTATCTGTTTCCACGTCATTTCTATGGGGCAGCAGCCTGTAAAGTGCAGGGTTGAGTAACTGGGTGGCAGCCTGCTAGGGATGGCTTATTAAACTATCTGTTTCCACGTCATTTCTATGGGGCAGCAGCCTGTAAAGTGCAGGGTTGAGTAACTGGGTGGTAGCCTGCTAGGGATGGCTTATTAAACTATCTGTTTCCACGTCATTTCTATGGGGCAGCAGCCTGTAAAGTGCAGGGTTGAGTAACTGGGTGGCAGCCTGCTAGGGATGACTTATTAAACTATCTGTTTCCACGTCATTTCTATGGGGCAGCAGCCTGTAAAGTGCAGGGTTGAGTAACTGGGTGGTAGCCTGCTAGGGATGGCTTATTAAACTATCTGTTTCCACGTCATTTCTATGGGGCAGCAGCCTCTAAAGTGCAGGGTTGAGTAACTGGGTGGCAGCCTGCTAGGGATGGCTTATTAAACTATCTGTTTCCACGTCATTTCTATGGGGCAGCAGCCTGTAAAGTGCAGGGTTGAGTAACTGGGTGGTAGCCTGCTAGGGATGGCTTATTAAACTATCTGTTTCCACGTCATTTCTATGGGGCAGCAGCCTCTAAAGTGCAGGGTTGAGTAACTGGGTGGCAGCCTGCTAGGGATGGCTTATTAAACTATCTGTTTCCACGTCATTTCTATTGGGCAGCAGCCTGTAAAGTGCAGGGTTGAGTAACTGGGTGGCAGCCTGCTAGGGATGGCTTATTAAACTATCTGTTTCCACGTCATTTCTATGGGGCAGTAGCCTGTAAAGTGCAGGGTTGAGTAACTGGGTGGCAGCCTGCTAGGGATGACTTATTAAACTATCTGTTTCCACGTCATTTCTATGGGGCAGCAGCCTGTAAAGTGCAGGGTTGAGAACTGGGTGGCAGCCTGCTAGGGATGGCTTATTAAACTATCTGTTTCCACGTCATTTCTATGGGGCAGCAGCCTCTAAAGTGCAGGGTTGAGTAACTGGGTGGCAGCCTGCTAGGGATGGCTTATTAAACTATCTGTTTCCACGTCATTTCTAAAGTGCAGGGTTGAGTAACTGGGTGGCAGCCTGCTAGGGATGGCTTATTAAACTATCTGTTTCCACGTCATTTCTGGGGCAGCAGCCTGTAAAGTGCAGGGTTGAGTAACTGGGTGGCAGCCTGCTAGGGATGGCTTATTAAACTATCTGTTTCCACGTCATTTCTATGGGGCAGCAGCCTGTAAAGTGCAGGGTTGAGTAACTGGGTGGTAGCCTGCTAGGGATGGCTTATTAAACTATCTGTTTCCACGTCATTTCTATGGGGCAGCAGCCTCTAAAGTGCAGGGTTGAGTAACTGGGTGGCAGCCTGCTAGGGATGGCTTATTAAACTATCTGTTTCCACGTCATTTCTATTGGGCAGCAGCCTGTAAAGTGCAGGGTTGAGTAACTGGGTGGCAGCCTGCTAGGGATGGCTTATTAAACTATCTGTTTCCACGTCATTTCTATGGGGCAGCAGCCTGTAAAGTGCAGGGTTGAGTAACTGGGTGGCAGCCTGCTAGGGATGACTTATTAAACTATCTGTTTCCACGTCATTTCTATGGGGCAGCAGCCTGTAAAGTGCAGGGTTGAGTAACTGGGTGGCAGCCTGCTAGGGATGGCTTATTAAACTATCTGTTTCCACGTCATTTCTATGGGGCAGCAGCCTGTAAAGTGCAGGGTTGAGTAACTGGGTGGCAGCCTGCTAGGGATGGCTTATTAAACTATCTGTTTCCACGTCATTTCTATTGGGCAGCAGCCTGTAAAGTGCAGGGTTGAGTAACTGGGTGGTAGCCTGCTAGGGATGGCTTATTAAACTATCTGTTTCCACGTCATTTCTATGGGGCAGCAGCCTCTAAAGTGCAGGGTTGAGTAACTGGGTGGCAGCCTGCTAGGGATGGCTTATTAAACTATCTGTTTCCACGTCATTTCTATGGGGCAGCAGCCTGTAAAGTGCAGGGTTGAGTAACTGGGTGGCAGCCTGCTAGGGATGACTTATTAAACTATCTGTTTCCACGTCATTTCTATGGGGCAGCAGCCTGTAAAGTGCAGGGTTGAGTAACTGGGTGGCAGCCTGCTAGGGATGACTTATTAAACTATCTGTTTCCACGTCATTTCTATTGGGCAGCAGCCTGTAAAGTGCAGGGTTGAGTAACTGGGTGGCAGCCTGCTAGGGATGGCTTATTAAACTATCTGTTTCCACGTCATTTCTATGGGGCAGCAGCCTGTAAAGTGCAGGGTTGAGTAACTGGGTGGCAGCCTGCTAGGGATGGCTTATTAAACTATCTGTTTCCACGTCATTTCTATTGGGCAGCAGCCTGTAAAGTGCAGGGTTGAGTAACTGGGTGGCAGCCTGCTAGGGATGGCTTATTAAACTATCTGTTTCCACGTCATTTCTATGGGGCAGCAGCCTGTAAAGTGCAGGGTTGAGTAACTGGGTGGCAGCCTGCTAGGGATGGCTTATTAAACTATCTGTTTCCACGTCATTTCTATGGGGCAGCAGCCTGTAAAGTGCAGGGTTGAGTAACTGGGTGGCAGCCTGCTAGGGATGGCTTATTAAACTATCTGTTTCCACGTCATTTCTATTGGGGCAGCAGCCTGTAAAGTGCAGGGTTGAGTAACTGGGTGGCAGCCTGCTAGGGATGCTTATTAAACTATCTGTTTCCACGTCATTTCTATGGGGCAGCAGCCTGTAAAGTGCAGGGTTGAGTAACTAGCCTGCTAGGGATGACTTATTAAACAAACTGTTTCCACGTCATTTCTATGGGGCAGCAGCCTGTAAAGTGCAGGGTTGAGTAACTGGGTGGCAGCCTGCTAGGGATGACTTATTAAACTATCTGTTTCCACGTCATTTCTATGGGGCAGCAGCCTGTAAAGTGCAGGGTTGAGTAACTGGGTGGTAGCCTGCTAGGGATGGCTTATTAAACTATCTGTTTCCACGTCATTTCTATGGGGCAGCAGCCTGTAAAGTGCAGGGTTGAGTAACTGGGTGGCAGCCTGCTAGGGATGGCTTATTAAACTATCTGTTTCCACGTCATTTCTATGGGGCAGCAGCCTGTAAAGTGCAGGGTTGAGTAACTGGGTGGTAGCCTGCTAGGGATGGCTTATTAAACTATCTGTTTCCACGTCATTTCTATGGGGCAGCAGCCTCTAAAGTGCAGGGTTGAGTAACTGGGTGGCAGCCTGCTAGGGATGGCTTATTAAACTATCTGTTTCCACGTCATTTCTATTGGGCAGCAGCCTGTAAAGTGCAGGGTTGAGTAACTGGGTGGCAGCCTGCTAGGGATGGCTTATTAAACTATCTGTTTCCACGTCATTTCTATGGGGCAGCAGCCTGTAAAGTGCAGGGTTGAGTAACTGGGTGGCAGCCTGCTAGGGATGGCTTATTAAACTATCTGTTTCCACGTCATTTCTATGGGGCAGCAGCCTCTAAAGTGCAGGGTTGAGTAACTGGGTGGCAGCCTGCTAGGGATGGCTTATTAAACTATCTGTTTCCACGTCATTTCTATGGGGCAGCAGCCTGTAAAGTGCAGGGTTGAGTAACTGGGTGGCAGCCTCTAGGGATGACTTATTAAACTATCTGTTTCCACGTCATTTCTATGGGGCAGCAGCCTGTAAAGTGCAGGGTTGAGTAACTGGGTGGCAGCCTGCTAGGGATGGCTTATTAAACTATCTGTTTCCACGTCATTTCTATTGGGCAGCAGCCTGTAAAGTGCAGGGTTGAGTAACTGGGTGGCAGCCTGCTAGGGATGGCTTATTAAACTATCTGTTTCCACGTCATTTCTATTGGGCAGCAGCCTGTAAAGTGCAGGGTTGAGTAACTGGGTGGCAGCCTGCTAGGGATGGCTTATTAAACTATCTGTTTCCACGTCATTTCTATGGGGCAGCAGCCTCTAAAGTGCAGGGTTGAGTAACTGGGTGGCAGCCTGCTAGGGATGGCTTATTAAACTATCTGTTTCCACGTCATTTCTATTGGGCAGCAGCCTGTAAAGTGCAGGGTTGAGTAACTGGGTGGCAGCCTGCTAGGGATGGCTTATTAAACTATCTGTTTCCACGTCATTTCTATGGGGCAGCAGCCTGTAAAGTGCAGGGTTGAGTAACTGGGTGGCAGCCTGCTAGGGATGACTTATTAAACTATCTGTTTCCACGTCATTTCTATGGGGCAGCAGCCTGTAAAGTGCAGGGTTGAGTAACTGGGTGGCAGCCTGCTAGGGATGACTTATTAAACTATCTGTTTCCACGTCATTTCTATTGGGCAGCAGCCTGTAAAGTGCAGGGTTGAGTAACTGGGTGGCAGCCTGCTAGGGATGGCTTATTAAACTATCTGTTTCCACGTCATTTCTATGGGGCAGCAGCCTCTAAAGTGCAGGGTTGAGTAACTGGGTGGCAGCCTGCTAGGGATGGCTTATTAAACTATCTGTTTCCACGTCATTTCTATTGGGCAGCAGCCTGTAAAGTGCAGGGTTGAGTAACTGGGTGGCAGCCTGCTAGGGATGGCTTATTAAACTATCTGTTTCCACGTCATTTCTATTGGGCAGCAGCCTGTAAAGTGCAGGGTTGAGTAACTGGGTGGCAGCCTGCTAGGGATGGCTTATTAAACTATCTGTTTCCACGTCATTTCTATTGGGCAGCAGCCTGTAAAGTGCAGGGTTGAGTAACTGGGTGGCAGCCTGCTAGGGATGGCTTATTAAACTATCTGTTTCCACGTCATTTCTATGGGGCAGCAGCCTGTAAAGTGCAGGGTTGAGTAACTGGGTGGCAGCCTGCTAGGGATGACTTATTAAACTATCTGGTCATTTCTATTGGGCAGCAGCCTGTAAAGTGCAGGGTTGAGTAACTGGGTGGCAGCCTGCTAGGGATGGCTTATTAAACTATCTGTTTCCACGTCATTTCTATGGGGCAGCAGCCTGTAAAGTGCAGGGTTGAGTAACTGGGTGGCAGCCTGCTAGGGATGGCTTATTAAACTATCTGTTTCCACGTCATTTCTATTGGGCAGCAGCCTGTAAAGTGCAGGGTTGAGTAACTGGGTGGCAGCCTGCTAGGGATGGCTTATTAAACTATCTGTTTCCACGTCATTTCTATTGGGCAGCAGCCTGTAAAGTGCAGGGTTGAGTAACTGGGTGGTAGCCTGCTAGGGATGGCTTATTAAACTATCTGTTTCCACGTCATTTCTATGGGGCAGCAGCCTGTAAAGTGCAGGGTTGAGTAACTGGGTGGCAGCCTGCTAGGGATGGCTTATTAAACTATCTGTTTCCACGTCATTTCTATGGGGCAGCAGCCTGTAAAGTGCAGGGTTGAGTAACTGGGTGGCAGCCTGCTAGGGATGGCTTATTAAACTATCTGTTTCCACGTCATTTCTATTGGGCAGCAGCCTCTAAAGTGCAGGGTTGAGTAACTGGGTGGCAGCCTGCTAGGGATGACTTATTAAACTATCTGTTTCCACGTCATTTCTATTGGGCAGCAGCCTGTAAAGTGCAGGGTTGAGTAACTGGGTGGCAGCCTGCTAGGGATGGCTTATTAAACTATCTGTTTCCACGTCATTTCTATTGGGCAGCAGCCTGTAAAGTGCAGGGTTGAGTAACTGGGTGGCAGCCTGCTAGGGATGGCTTATTAAACTATCTGTTTCCACGTCATTTCTATGGGGCAGCAGCCTGTAAAGTGCAGGGTTGAGTAACTGGGTGGCAGCCTGCTAGGGATGGCTTATTAAACTATCTGTTTCCACGTCATTTCTATGGGGCAGCAGCCTGTAAAGTGCAGGGTTGAGTAACTGGGTGGCAGCCTGCTAGGGATGACTTATTAAACTATCTGTTTCCACGTCATTTCTATGGGGCAGCAGCCTGTAAAGTGCAGGGTTGAGTAACTGGGTGGCAGCCTGCTAGGGATGGCTTATTAAACTATCTGTTTCCACGTCATTTCTATTGGGCAGCAGCCTGTAAAGTGCAGGGTTGAGTAACTGGGTGGCAGCCTGCTAGGGATGGCTTATTAAACTATCTGTTTCCACGTCATTTCTATGGGGCAGCAGCCTGTAAAGTGCAGGGTTGAGTAACTGGGTGGCAGCCTGCTAGGGATGGCTTATTAAACTATCTGTTTCCACGTCATTTCTATGGGGCAGCAGCCTGTAAAGTGCAGGGTTGAGTAACTGGGTGGCAGCCTGCTAGGGATGACTTATTAAACTATCTGTTTCCACGTCATTTCTATGGGGCAGCAGCCTGTAAAGTGCAGGGTTGAGTAACTGGGTGGCAGCCTGCTAGGGATGGCTTATTAAACTATCTGTTTCCACGTCATTTCTATGGGGCAGCAGCCTGTAAAGTGCAGGGTTGAGTAACTGGGTGGCAGCCTGCTAGGGATGGCTTATTAAACTATCTGTTTCCACGTCATTTCTATGGGGCAGCAGCCTGTAAAGTGCAGGGTTGAGTAACTGGGTGGCAGCCTGCTAGGGATGGCTTATTAAACTATCTGTTTCCACGTCATTTCTATTGGGCAGCAGCCTGTAAAGTGCAGGGTTGAGTAACTGGGTGGCAGCCTGCTAGGGATGGCTTATTAAACTATCTGTTTCCACGTCATTTCTATGGGGCAGCAGCCTCTAAAGTGCAGGGTTGAGTAACTGGGTGGCAGCCTGCTAGGGATGCTTATTAAACTATCTGTTTCCACGTCATTTCTATTGGGCAGCAGCCTGTAAAGTGCAGGGTTGAGTAACTGGGTGGCAGCCTGCTAGGGATGGCTTATTAAACTATCTGTTTCCACGTCATTTCTATGGGGCAGCAGCCTGTAAAGTGCAGGGTTGAGTAACTGGGTGGCAGCCTGCTAGGGATGACTTATTAAACTATCTGTTTCCACGTCATTTCTATGGGGCAGCAGCCTGTAAAGTGCAGGGTTGAGTAACTGGGTGGCAGCCTGCTAGGGATGGCTTATTAAACTATCTGTTTCCACGTCATTTCTATGGGCAGCAGCCTCTAAAGTGCAGGGTTGAGTAACTGGGTGGCAGCCTGCTAGGGATGGCTTATTAAACTATCTGTTTCCACGTCATTTCTATTGGGCAGCAGCCTGTAAAGTGCAGGGTTGAGTAACTGGGTGGCAGCCTGCTAGGGATGGCTTATTAAACTATCTGTTTCCACGTCATTTCTATGGGGCAGCAGCCTGTAAAGTGCAGGGTTGAGTAACTGGGTGGCAGCCTGCTAGGGATGGCTTATTAAACTATCTGTTTCCACGTCATTTCTATTGGGCAGCAGCCTGTAAAGTGCAGGGTTGAGTAACTGGGTGGCAGCCTGCTAGGGATGGCTTATTAAACTATCTGTTTCCACGTCATTTCTATGGGGCAGCAGCCTGTAAACTAGGGATGACTTATTAAACTATCTGTTTCCACGTCATTTCTATGGGGGCAGTGCAGGGTTGAGTAACTGGGTGGTAGCCTGCTAGGGATGACTTATTAAACAATCTGTTTCCACGTCATTTCTATGGGGCAGCAGCCTGTAAAGTGCAGGGTTGAGTAACTGGGTGGCAGCCTGCTAGGGATGACTTATTAAACTATCTGTTTCCACGTCATTTCTATGGGGCAGCAGCCTGTAAAGTGCAGGGTTGAGTAACTGGGTGGCAGCCTGCTAGGGATGGCTTATTAAACTATCTGTTTCCACGTCATTTCTATTGGGCAGCAGCCTCTAAAGTGCAGGGTTGAGTAACTGGGTGGCAGCCTGCTAGGGATGGCTTATTAAACTATCTGTTTCCACGTCATTTCTATGGGGCAGCAGCCTGTAAAGTGCAGGGTTGAGTAACTGGGTGGTAGCCTGCTAGGGATGGCTTATTAAACTATCTGTTTCCACGTCATTTCTACGGGGCAGCAGCCTGTAAAGTGCAGGGTTGAGTAACTGGGTGGCAGCCTGCTAGGGATGACTTATTAAACTATCTGTTTCCACGTCATTTCTATTGGGCAGCAGCCTGTAAAGTGCAGGGTTGAGTAACTGGGTGGCAGCCTGCTAGGGATGGCTTATTAAACTATCTGTTTGTCATTTCTATGGGGCAGCAGCCTGTAAAGTGCAGGGTTGAGTAACTGGGTGGCAGCCTGCTAGGGATGGCTTATTAAACTATCTGTTTCCACGTCATTTCTATGGGGCAGCAGCCTGTAAAGTGCAGGGTTGAGTAACTGGGTGGCAGCCTGCTAGGGATGGCTTATTAAACTATCTGTTTCCACGTCATTTCTATGGGGCAGCAGCCTGTAAAGTGCAGGGTTGAGTAACTGGGTGGCAGCCTGCTAGGGATGACTTATTAAACTATCTGTTTCCACGTCATTTCTATGGGGCAGCAGCCTGTAAAGTGCAGGGTTGAGTAACTGGGTGGCAGCCTGCTAGGGATGGCTTATTAAACTATCTGTTTCCACGTCATTTCATTGGGGCAGCAGCCTGTAAAGTGCAGGGTTGAGTAACTGGGTGGTAGCCTGCTAGGGATGACTTATTAAACTATCTGTTTCCACGTCATTTCTATGGGGCAGCAGCCTGTAAAGTGCAGGGTTGAGTAACTGGGTGGCAGCCTGCTAGGGATGGCTTATTAAACTATCTGTTTCCACGTCATTTCTATGGGGCAGCAGCCTGTAAAGTGCAGGGTTGAGTAACTGGGTGGTAGCCTGCTAGGGATGGCTTATTAAACTATCTGTTTCCACGTCATTTCTATGGGGCAGCAGCCTGTAAAGTGCAGGGTTGAGTAACTGGGTGGCAGCCTGCTAGGGGATGGCTTATTAAACTATCTGTTTCCACGTCATTTCTATTGGGCAGCAGCCTGTAAAGTGCAGGGTTGAGTAACTGGGTGGCAGCCTGCTAGGGATGGCTTATTAAACTATCTGTTTCCACGTCATTTCTATTGGGCAGCAGCCTGTAAAGTGCAGGGTTGAGTAACTGGGTGGCAGCCTGCTAGGGATGGCTTATTAAACTATCTGTTTCCACGTCATTTCTATGGGGCAGCAGCCTGTAAAGTGCAGGGTTGAGTAACTGGGTGGTAGCCTGCTAGGGATGGCTTATTAAACTATCTGTTTCCACGTCATTTCTATTGGGCAGCAGCCTGTAAAGTGCAGGGTTGAGTAACTGGGTGGCAGCCTGCTAGGGATGACTTATTAAACTATCTGTTTCCGTCATTTCTATTGGGCAGCAGCCTGTAAAGTGCAGGGTTGAGTAACTGGGTGGCAGCCTGCTAGGGATGACTTATTAAACTATCTGTTTCACGTCATTTCTATGGGGCAGCAGCCTGTAAAGTGCAGGGTTGAGTAACTGGGTGGTAGCCTGCTAGGGATGGCTTATTAAACTATCTGTTTCCACGTCATTTCTATGGGGCAGCAGCCTGTAAAGTGCAGGGTTGAGTAACTGGGTGGCAGCCTGCTAGGGATGGCTTATTAAACTATCTGTTTCCACGTCATTTCTATGGGGCAGCAGCCTGTAAAGTGCAGGGTTGAGTAACTGGGTGGTAGCCTGCTAGGGATGGCTTATTAAACTATCTGTTTCCACGTCATTTCTATGGGGCAGCAGCCTGTAAAGTGCAGGGTTGAGTAACTGGGTGGCAGCCTGCTAGGGATGACTTATTAAACTATCTGTTTCCACGTCATTTCTATGGGGCAGCAGCCTGTAAAGTGCAGGGTTGAGTAACTGGGTGGTAGCCTGCTAGGGATGGCTTATTAAACTATCTGTTTCCACGTCATTTCTATGGGGCAGCAGCCTGTAAAGTGCAGGGTTGAGTAACTGGGTGGCAGCCTGCTAGGGATGACTTATTAAACTATCTGTTTCCACGTCATTTCTATTGGGCAGCAGCCTGTAAAGTGCAGGGTTGAGTAACTGGGTGGCAGCCTGCTAGGGATGACGTATTAAACTATCTGTTTCCACGTCATTTCTATGGGGCAGCAGCCTGTAAAGTGCAGGGTTGAGTAACTGGGTGGCAGCCTGCTAGGGATGACTTATTAAACTATCTGTTTCCATTTCTATTGGGCAGTCAGCCTTTCTGAGTAACTGGGTGGCAGCAGCTTATTAAACTATCTGTATGGGCAAAGTGCAGGGTTGAGTAACTGGGTGGCAGCCTGCTAGGGATGGCTTATTAAACTATCTGTTTCCACGTCATTTCTATTGGGCAGCAGCCTGTAAAGTGCAGGGTTGAGTAACTGGGTGGCAGCCTGCTAGGGATGGCTTATTAAACAAACTGTTTCCACGTCATTTCAATGAAAATGACCTTTTAACCAACATGAAATATACGTTGAATTGAATACTGTACGTGCCCAGTGGGTACCTAGCAGAACTCAAAGTGGTCCTGTAGGTGTACTATAGCTGATCACTCATTTGTTTATTTTTACTGATGAACCTTTTACTGTTGTGGGCTAAATTAGGGTGATTCTTGGTAGTCTAAATCAGGGTGATTATTGGTAGTCTTAACCAAATCTACTTTGAAACTAAAGTATACACCTCACACACATGGTTATGCTCTTTAAAAAAGAAGACATTGGTACCATGTCAGATATAGAGTTGAAATGTATTTCATTAAGAGTTTGTATCCAAATATTGACCTAAATGACTACATCCAAATTGGCTTCTTCCCACAAATGTGAAATTCATGGGCACTATAGTAGATTGCTTGTTGTACTGATCTGTGCTCAGCGGTGACAGAACGGTCATTATTGCACTGAGAATGACTGTTTACACACTACATTTATTTCAACACAGTAAAAACATCAGCTATCATAACAAAAGTCAGCCATATACATACAGTTGAAGTCAAGTTTACATACACCTTTGCCAAATACATTTAAACTTTAAATTCCTGACATTTATCCAAGTAAAAATTCCCTGTTTTAGGTCAGTTAGGATCACCACTTTATTTTAAGAATATGAAATGTCAGAATAATAGTAGAGAGAATGATTTATTTCAGCTTTTATTTCTTTAATCACATTCCCAGTGGGTCAGAAGTTTACATACACGTAATTAGTATTTGGTAGCATTGCCTTTAAATTGTTTAACTTGGGTCAAACTTTTTGGGTAGCCTTCCACAAGCTTCCCACAATAAGTTGGGTGAATTTTTGCCCATTCATCCTGACAGAGCTGGTGTAACTGAGTCAGGTTTGTAGGCCTCCTTGCTCGCACACGCTTTTTCAGTTCTGCCCACAAATTTGCTATAGGATTGAGGTCAGGGCTTTGTGATGGCCACTCCAATACCTTGACGTCCTTAAGCCATTTTGCCACAACTTTAAGTATTCTTGGGGTCATTGTCCATTTGAAAGACCCATTTCCGACCAAGCTTTAACTTCCTGGCTGATGTCTTGAGATGTTGATTCACTATATCCACATAATTTTCCAACCTCATGATGCCATCTATTTTGTGAAGTGCAGCAGTCCCTGCACCCCCACAACATGATGCTGCCACCCCCGTGCTTCACGGTTGGGATGGTGTTATACAGAACAATTCTACATAACAATGGTCATGATGGCCAAACAGTTCTGAAATGATGGAGTGGAGGACTGCAGGTTGATATTTCGCCTCTCACTATGCAGTGCAGAAAGATAAACGGTATCTGACTAATTGAGAGGGTGAGGTGCTTGATGAGCAGAGAGAGAGAGCGAGAGAGAGAGGGAACTCCACTCCTCATTACTGCTTACCACAGCACACATACAAACACAGCACTGCACCAAAGGACTACACATGTAGATGGAGGGAGTAAGGGAAAGAGTGAGAGTAGAGGGAGATGGGGGGGAGAGGGATATAGGGAGATATTTGTGTGAGAGAGAGAGCTCTTTAGGACATAGACCAGGGCTCTCCAACTCTGTTCCTGGAGAACTACCCTCCCTACTAACCTGATTCATCTTATCAGCCAGCTAATTATTAGAATCAAGTGAAACACTTGATTAGGTTTGGAGAGCCCCATTGGAGGCTGCTGAGGTGAGACCAGCTCATAATAATGTCTGGAATGGAGTGAATGGAATGGCATCAAACCATGTGTTTGATAACATTACACAAATTCTGCTCCAGTCGTTACCACGAGTAAAGGCATTGAGGTATTCAGTTACTGTTTGATTTAATGTTAGAATGGGTGAAACGAGTGACCTAAGCGACTTTGAGCATGGTCCATTAGGGGTCCTAATTATTATTGTTTACATATAACATTTGAATCTCACCCGTTCTTCAGTCTTTCTAGTGAGGATGATCAGGCCACACCTGAAAGTCAGAGTTCATTCAACCCCTTCAAGTGAGTGTTTCTCTCTTACTCTGACTCAAAGATATTTCAAACCTTTAACATTTTGTTAAAAAACATCAGGTTTTTCTTATTTTTTTATTCAGTTATGAACAAATTCTTATTTTCAATAACGAAATGGGAACAGTGGGTTAACTGCCTTGTTCAGGAGTAGAACGACAGATTTTTACCTTGTCAACTCGGGGATTCGATCTGGCAAACCTTCGATCTTGCAAACTTTTGGTTACAAGTCCAACGCTCTAACCACTAGGCTACCTGCCACCCCAAAATAATTTACATGTGTTCAATGAAAGCTCCGAAAATGAAAACTTCAGAAAATTCTGTGTGCCCTTTAAGGCGCATCCTTTCTAACCTTTGAAAAACCCACTAAACCAAATAAAATAGACCCCATACAATAAATAAAACATGGTATTAACACCACTAACAAATATTCAAAACGTAGGGTAAAAACTAACAAAAATAACCAGGCCTTATTTCATTTAGGAGCTCCCTTAACATACTGTGTAGTGGACTTCCGTCAGTCCTGGAAGAAAGAATCCTACTTAAGACACATCAGATAATACAGTGTCCCATTAAGTGAAATAGACACCTTAAAAAAAAATTCTCAGAGCCCCTTTCCGGTAATCTTATCATTTTAACCTGTTGCATTAATGTAGTCAAAATATAAAACCTGTTGTTTAAACAAATCTGTTAGTACCTTCAAAAAGTTGGTGCTGGTTTATCTGCTTAATATTCGGAACTAAAACATTTACTTAGATCTACCTTAATTTTAAACACTATTCCTCGTAATGGAAACAGATTATCTTAAGTGACATTACCTTCTTGCTTAAAAACTTCTTATGGATGGGGGACAGTATTGAGTAGCTTGGATGAATAAGGTGCCCAGAGTAAACTGCCTGCTACTCAGGCCCAGAAGCTATGCATATGCATATTATTAGTCAATTTGGATAGAACACTCTGAAGTATCTAAAACTGTTTGAATGATGTCTGTGAGTATAACAGAACTCATATGGCAGGCAAAAACGTGAGAAACAATCCAACCAGGAAGTGGGAAATCTGAGGTTTGTAGTTTTTCAAGTCTTTGCCTATCCAATATACAGTGTCTATGGGGTCATATTGTACTTCCTAAGGCTTCCACTAGATGTCAACAGTCTTTGAACCTTGTTTCTGTCACGTTCGTCATATGAATCGGAACAAGGCGCAGCGAGGTATGCGTACATTCTTTATTATATTAAGAATGAACACTGAACAAACTAACCAAAATAACAAAACAACACGTGAGGCAACTACACATAGACAAGAACCCACAAACACCAAAGGGGAAATGGCTACCTAAATATGATCCCCAATCAGAGACACCAATAAACAGCTGCCTCTGATTGGGAACCATATCAGGCCACCATAAACATACAAATACCTAGACCTACAAACCCTAGACATACAAAAACCCTAGACAATACAAAACCCTAGACAATACAAAAACTAGCATATCCACCCTAGTCACATAGAGGGTGACAGTTTCAGGCTTCTACTGTGAAGGGGGAGCGAATAAGAGCTGTTTGACTGAGAGGTCTGGCAGAATGCCATGAGCTAAATCATGCACACGGCCGTGAGAGCGAGCTGCGTTCCTTTTCATTTCAAAAGACAAAGGAATTGTCCAGTTGAAACATTATTGAAGATTTATGTTAAAAACATCCTAAAGATTGATTTTATACATAGTTTTACATGTTTCTACGAACTGTAATATAACTTTTTTGACTTTTCGTCTGGACTAAGTGCCCGTGCCTCGTGAATTTGGATTTGTGAACTAAATGCGTGAACAAAAAGGAGGTATTTGGACATAAATTATGGACTTTATCGAACAAAACAAACATTTATTGTGGAACTGGGATTCCTGGGAGTGCATTCCGATGAAGATCATCAAAGGTAAGTGAATATTTATAATGCTATTTCTGACTTCTGTTGACTCAACAACATGGCGGGTATCTGTATGGCTTGTTTTGGTGTCTGAGCGCTGAACTCAGATTATTGCCTGGTGTGCTTTTTCCGTAAAGCTTTTTGAAATCTGACACAGCGGTTGCATTAAGGAGAAGTATATCTTTAATTCCATGTGTAACACTTGTATTTTCATCAACATTTATGATTAGTATTTCTGTATATTGATGTGGCTCTCTGCAAAATCACCGGATGTTTTGGAAGCAAAACATTAGTGAACATAACACGCCAATGTAAACAGAGATTTTTGGATATAAATATGAACTTTATCGAACAAAACATACATGTATTGTGTAACATGAAGTCCTATGAGTGTCATCTGATGAAGATCATCAAAGGTTAGTGATTAATTTTCTCTCTATTTCTGATTTTTTTGACTCCTCTCTTTGGCTGGAAAAATGGCTGTGTTTTTCCGTGACTAGGTTCTGACCTAACATAATCACATGGTATGCTTTCGTCATAAAGCCTTTTTGAAATCGGACACTGTGATGGGATTAACAACAAGTTTATCTTTAAAATGGTGTATAATACTTGTATGTTTGAGGAATTTTAATTATGAGATTTCTGTTGTTTGAATTTGGCGCCCTGCACTTTCACTGGTTGTTGTCAAATCGATCCCGTTAACGGGATTTCAGCCGTAAGAAGTTTTAAATTCAGTGGTGTTACCGAAACTATAAAATGTAGTACTAATAATAGGAAATTGTAAAAAAAAAAAAAAAACGTCTCCCGTTC
Source organism: Oncorhynchus nerka (assembly GCF_034236695.1). Lineage (NCBI taxonomy): Eukaryota > Metazoa > Chordata > Actinopteri > Salmoniformes > Salmonidae > Oncorhynchus > Oncorhynchus nerka. Next base: position 28,760,468 of record NC_088411.1, read on the forward strand.
AACTATTCATACCTCTGCTCCAAATGTCCCATTTTGTCCCTTACTCGTGGCGTATCTATTTGTCAGTCTCAAGGCTCAATCCCTCTATTCATAATTTAACCTTGTATTGAAACCTCAACTTCTTCAATTTACTAAAATATGGCATTATTCGAGTGCTATCCAAAAACCACTAAAAAATATTACCATACACATACTGTCAACACTCATACAATTCCACATCAACCCTCTTTATCAATGTCTTTGTCACTGTCACTTAGTAAGGTTTAGAAAACAAAACAAACCAAACATGATAATTCTCTCCTTATTAGAAGGCATTGTTTTCATTGTAGTCTACCCTAACTGAAAGTTATCAATTGTGATCATGGTCACATGTCTATCACAATTGTCAATCAGCTGTTATTAGAATGCTTTAGATTTAGGTAACAGTCTGTAAGATTAGGCTACAGGTAATAAAACAAACACTGGCTGTTGTTGACAAGCATATATTCAGTTCATATCCATATTATTTATATTTGATTCAGTGATTGAAATTACGACCCCATTCTCAGTAGCCTTTTCCAGCAGGCTATTAGGCAACACAAGAACTCTGCACCTCGAAATCGCCTCACTATTCATGTTGAACAAATTTGTCTGTCAATTGGAACTAAGCAAACTGCTACAACGTTCAGCCCACATCCCACTGACATCTTACCCAGGCTACTGTAGGCTGTCTAAGCAAACCATGGCAAAGTTAAACCACAATCATAAACCCGATTTCAGTGAGTAACATAGACCCAATGCTTTTTAAATTACAAGTAAATCCCGCAAATAACCCAATTATAATGGTTTGTAGTCTTAACATCTGACACATAATAACGACACAATTACCAGAAAATACATTTACATTTACATTTAAGTCATTTAGCAGACGCTCTTATCCAGAGCGACTTACAAATTGGTGCGTTCACCAAATAGCCAAATCATTTTTTGAAGTTTGTCCAAGTGTTTCTTTGCAGAGATTTCACAAGCGTCAGGGGGATTTATTTACAGTCATAATAGTCAAATGAGTTGAATCGACATCCATTGATACAGAAAGATCTGGCGAGTTTAATAAAAGCAGATCTTCCCTCTTGAGACATATTGAAATTACAGGTTACGTCTATATTCTGTGTTAATTAGATCGAACTTCACGGAAAAAGGGTTTATTCGATGGAAAATCCCATAAGCGTTTATAGTTTTATTGGTATGGGGTAAGTCAATTCCCCATACTTTTACCAAAAGTGGACATACGCCAATCTTTTTCTGAGACTATTTCCCAGACCCTGTAGACAGTCAAATAATGCTTTAACCTTATCTCTATCAAATTATCCATAAAGGGACCCACTCAAAATACTTTTCACCAGTTTATACTGGTGTATCTTGTATTAAATACCTTCTCCACGCATCTCAGCTCTCCTACGCCTGACTCATTTCACCAGTTACCCATAGCCTTGAAAAAAACACGCACCCACTCGGAATGGATTCAGCAGGAGCAGGTGCCCCTGCAGTAGGGTTTGAGGAGCGAGTCCAGCAGCACGCTGCCATGCAACAGCATCTCGGCAGCGCCATTGGTCGTGTTCTACAAACCATGGAGCACTGGGAGAGAAGAGGAGTTCCTCCAGCGTCTCCACCAGCACCACCAGTCTCACCCTCACTCACCCCTCCTTCACCCGGGCCCAGCTAGAGCTGGAGGCTAAAGCCCGGGAGTGGGCCAACACCGTATGGGGAGAAGAAGAAGCGGTGTTGGACCACTTCGAGGATTTCACCCTCCGCTTCCGGGCAGTCTTTGACCACCCGACTGAGGGTAGAGCGGCGGGTGAGTGTCTTGTCTACCTGAGGCAGGGGACGAGGAGCGCACAGGAGTTTGCGTTGGAATTCCGGACCCTGACCGCCGGCGCGGGATGGAACGACAGGGCCCTGATCGATCACTACCGGTACAGTCTGTGCGAGGATGTCCGTCGAGGGTTGGCCTGCAGGGAAACCACTCTCACAATCGACCTGTCCATAACCTGCTGGCTACCCGCGGACGTCCAGATCAAGGTATGTCGGTTCCATCCCCCAGCACCACCACTCCAACGCCCATGGAGTTGGGAAGTGCTGCAATTAAGGCGACGGGAGGAGGGGCCATTCCATGCACCATCTGTGGCTGCAGAGGGCACACTGCCGGTTGGTGCCGGGGAGGTTCCTCTGGGAGTCGAGGCAGCAGGCAGGGTACTCTCGTGTCACCCTAGGTGAGTCAGCACCAGGCTCACCCAGAACCCCCTGTTGCTCACATGTCTTTGTTTATTACATTTCCAGATTTTTCTCCGCATTCCCAGCATAAGGCGCTCGTAGATTCAATGTTATTGACAGATCATTTGCCCATAGTTTAGGGATCCCCATTGTTCCTGTGGATATGCCCTTCCCTGTGCATGCCCTAGATAGTCGTCCATTAGGGTCAGGGCTAATTAGGGAGGCCACCGCTCCACTGGGCATGGTTATGCAGGAGGGTCATAAGGACAGAATCAGTCTCTTCCGTATTGATTCTCATCCCGGCCTGTCATGACCCCACTATTTTGTGGCAACAGAGGGCTCTCTCGGGGTGGGCATGAAAGTGCTCGGGGAGGTGTTTAGGGGTTCCCGTCGGTGCTATTACCGTGGAAAGTCCAGACCAGGTCTCCACCGTGCGCATCCCCTCTGAATATGCCGATGTGGCTCTCACCTTCTGTAAAAAGAAGTTGACTCAATTACCCTCCCATCGACGGGTAGATTGTGCGATAAATCTCCTGGTAGACGCAGCACTTCCCAGGAGTCACGTGTATCCCCTGTCGCAAGAGGAGAAGGCGGCTATGGAATCATATGTCTCCGAATCTCTGGGGCAGGGGTACATTCGGCCTTCCACTTCACCTGCCTCCTCGAGTTTCTTTTTTGTGAAGAAGAAAGATGGAGGTCTGCGCCCATGTATTGACTATGGAGGCATCAACCAAATCACAGTGAGGTACAGTTACCCGCTACCTGTCATAGCCAGTGCGATCAATGCACGGGGCGCGCTTCTTCACAAAATTGCATCTCAGGAGCGCTTACAACCTGTATCTGGGAGGGGGACGAGTGGAAGACAGCATTTAGTACCACCTCAGAGCAGTATCAGTACCTCATAATGCCGTACGGGTTGATGAATGCTCCATCAGTCTTCCAGGCCTTTGTAGACAAGATTTTCCAGGACCTGCACGGGCAGGGTGTGGTGGTGTATATCGACGACATTCTGATATACTCCGCTACGTGCACCGAACATTTGTCCCTGGTATGCAGGGAGCTTGGTCGACTGTTGGAGCATGACCTGTCTGTCAAGGTTGAGAAATGCCTGTTCTTTCAACAGTCCATCTCCTTCCTAGGGTACCGCATTTCCACTTCAGGGGTGGAGATGGAGAGTGTCCACATTTCAGCCGTGCGTATTTGGCCGACTCACACCACGGTAAAGGAAATGCAGCATTTTTTAGGCTTTGCTAACTACTACCAGAGGTTTATCGTTTTGGTCAAGTAGCGGCTCCCATTACCTCACTGCTGAAGGGGGGACTGGTGGGTTTGCAGTGGTCGGCTGAGGCGGACAGGGCTTTTGGTCACCTGAGGGCTCTGTTTACCTCGGCTCCAGAGCTGGCTCATACAGATCCCTCTTTGACGTTGATCGTGGAGGTGGACGCGTCCGAGGCTGGGATAGGAGCCGTGCTCTCTCAGCGGTCGGGCACTGAGCGCCCACTCCCCTCCAGTGTCCAGCTGGGCGTCTGTACGTTCCGTTTGCTGTCCGCGACCGTTTGATCTATTGGGCCCACACATCACCCTCCTCTGGTCATCCGGGCATCGGTCTTAGTGGGAAGTACTGGTGGTCCACCTTGGCTAAGGACGTGAGGGTTTATGTTTCCTCCTGCTCGGTGTGCGCCCAGTGCAAGGCCCCTAGGCACCTGCCGAGAGGGAAGTTACAACCCTTACCCGTTCCACAACGGCCGTGGTCGCACCTGTCGGTGGACTTCCTGACGGATCTTCCTCCCTCACAGGGGAACACCACGGTCCTGGTCGTTGTGGATCGGTTTTCTAAGTCCTGCCGTCTCCTCCCTTTGCCCGGTCTCCCTACGGCCCTACAGACTGCAGAGGCCCTGTTCACACACGTCTTCCGGCACTACGGGGTGCCGAAGGACATAGTATCTGTTCACGTCAAGGGTCTGGAGGGCTTTCATGGAACGTCTGGGGGTCTCTGTCAGCTTTACCCCAGGTTTTTACCACGAGTGTAACGGGCAGGTGGAGAGAGTAATCCAGGATGTGGGTAGGTTTCTGCGGTCTTATTGCCAGGACCGGCCAGGGGAGTTCATACCCTGGGCGGAGATGGCCCAGAACTCACTCCGCCACTCCTCTACCAACCTCGCCCCCTTCCAGTGCGTACTGGGGTACCAGCCGGTTCTGGCGCCGTGGCACCAGAGCCAGATTGAGGCTCCTGTGGTGTATGACTGGTTTAGGCGCTCGGAGGAGACATGGGACGCCGCTCTGGTGCACCTCCAGCGGGCCGTGAGGCGTCAGAAAGCCAGCGCTGACCGCCACCGCAGTGAGGCCCCGGTGTTGGAACCGGGTCTGGCTCTCAACCCGAAACCTGCCCCTTCGCCTGCCCTGCCGGAAGCTGGGTCCGTGGTTTGTGGGGCCATTCAAGGTCCTGAGGAGAGTAAACAAGGTTTGTTACAGTTTACAACTTCCCCCAGATTACTGTATTAACTTAACTCATCGTTCCATGCGTCTCTCCTCAGGCCGGTGGTGGCTGGGTCACTCCAGCAGTCTGAGTTGCAGGAGGTTCCTCCGCCCCCTCTGGAACTAGAGGGGACCCCGGGGTATGCAATCTGATCCATACTGGACTCGAGGCATTGGGCGACTGACCTTCAGTACCTCATGGAGTGGGAGGGGTACGGTCCGGAGGAGAGATGCCTTGTGCCGGTGGAGGACGTGTTGGACCCTTCGATGCTGCGGGAGTTCCACCGTCTCCATCCGGATCGCCCTCCGCCTCGCCCTCCGGGTCGTTCCCCAGGCCGGTATCGGTGCACTGCTGGAGCTGCGCGTCAAGGGGGGGGTACTGTCACGACTTCTGCCCGAGTCGGTCCCTCTCCTGCAGGGTGAAAATAAACATCCAGCCAGGACGGGTTGTGCCAGCGCTACGCTCCAGACCTCCAGTGCACCTCCACAGTCCAGTACGTCCTGTGCCTCCTCCCCGCACTCATCCTGAGGTGCGTGTCACCAGCCCGGTACCACCAGTGCCGGCACCACGCATCAGACCTCCAGAGCACCTCCAAAGTCCAGTACGTCCTGTGCCTGCTCTCCGCACTCGCCCTGAGGTGCGTGTCTTCAGCCCGGTGCCACCTGTACCGGTCCCACGCACCAGGCCTTCAGTGCGCCTCCACAGTCCAGAGATTCCGGCGACAGTTCCCAGTCCAGAGCTTCCGGCGACAGTTCCCAGTCCAGACCTCCAACGACGGGCCACATTCCGGAACCTCCAACGACGGGCCACAGTCCGGAACCTCCAACGACGGGCCGCAGTCCGGAACCTCCAACGACGGGCCGCAGTCTGGAACCTCCAGCGACGGGCCGCAGTCTGGAACCTCCAGCGACGGTCCCCAGTCCGGGGTCTCCACCGACGGTCCCCAGTCCGGAACCTCCAACGACGGGCCACATTCCGGAACCTCCAACGACGGGCCACAGTCCGGAACCTCCAACGACGGGCCGCAGTCCGGAACCTCCAACGACGGGCCGCAGTCTGGAACCTCCAACGACGGTCCACAGTCCGGAACCTCCGGAACGGTCCCCAGTCCGGGGTCTCTGGCGATGGTCCCCAGTCCGGGGTATCCGGCGACAGTCCCCAGTACGGGGTTTCCAGAAACGGTCTGCCTCTGGCGATGATCCGCAGTCCAGAGCCTCCGGCAATGATCCAAGGTCCGGTTCTACAAAGGCGGAGGGATCAGTATAAGGAGAGGGGCTGCGTCCAGAACCGGAGTCGCCACCGAGGGTAGATGCCCACCCGGACCCTCCCCTATAGGTTCAGGTTGCGGCTGGGGGGGCTGACCTGAGTTATCTCTGTTTTCTTTATATTTCGGTTAGGTCAGGGTGTGACTAGTGTGGGTATGCTGCTTTTTGTATTGTCTAGGGTTTTTGTATGTCTAGGGTTTTTGTAAGTCTAGGTGAATTTGTATGTCTATGGTGGCCTGATATGGTTCCCAATCAGAGGCAGCTGTTTATCGTTGTCTCTGATTGGGGATCATATTTAGGTAGCCATTTCCTTTTTGTGTTCGTGGGATCTTGTCTATGTGTAGTTGCCTGTCAGCACTCGTTTGTATAGCTTCATGTTTCGTTTTGTTATTTTGTTAGTTTGTTCAGTGTTCATTCTTTCAATAAATGAGAATGTGCGCAAACCACGCTGCGCCTTAGTCCGATCCTTATAACGAACGTGACTTATATTTTATCTAGTCACTGATTCTGCAGTGATACGCCATCCCATCTGGTTTGCACTTAGTGGGACTAAAATTTGCTTTTCAGCACGACAATGACCCAACACACCTCCAGGCTGTATAAGGGCTATTTGACCAAGAAGGAGAGTGATGGAGACCTGGCCTCCATAATCACCCGACCTCAACCAAAATTGAGATGGTTTGGGATCAGTTGGACCGCATAGTGAAGGAAAAGCAGCCAACAAGTGCTCAGCATATGTGGGAACTCCTTCAAGATTGTTGGAAAAGCATTCCAGGTGAAGCTGATTGAGAGAATGCCAGAGTGTGTAAAGCTTTCATCAAGGCTTTCATCAAGGCAAAGGGTGGCTACTTTGAAGAACCTAAAATATTAAAATGTATTTGTTTAATAAAATTTGGTTACTACATGATTCCATATGTGTTATTTCATAGTTTTGTTGTCTTCACTATTATTCTACAATGTAGAAAATAGTAAAAATAAAGAAAAACCCTTGACTGAGTAGGTGGAATGAAGAAGCCACAGCAAGGAAGAAGCCACTGCTCCAAAACCGCCATAAAAAGCCAGACTACGGTTTGCTGCACATGGGGACAAAGATCGTACTTTTTGGAGAAATGTCCTCTGGTCTGATGAAACAAAAATAGAACTGATTGAAAGGCAATGGTACAAAATACTAATTGAGTGTATGTTAACTTCTGACCCATATTCTTAAAATAAAGAGGTGATCCTAACTGACCTAAAACAGGGAATTTTTACCAGGATTAAATGTCAGGAATTGTGAAAAAAACTGAGTTTAAATGTATTTGGCTAAGGTACAGTGCCTTGCGAAAGTATTCGGCCCCCTTGAACTTTGCGACCTTTTGCCACATTTCAGGCTTCAAACATAAAGATATAAAACTGTATTTTTTTGTGAAGAATCAACAACAAGTGGGACACAATCATGAAGTGGAACGACATTTATTGGATATTTCAAACTTTTTTAACAAATCAAAAACTGACAAATTGGGCGTGCAAAATGATTCAGCCCCCTTAAGTTAATACTTTGTAGCGCCACCTTTTGCTGCGATTACAGCTGTAAGTCGCTTGGGGTATGTCTCTATCAGTTTTGCACATCGAGAGGCTGAAATTTCTTCCCATTCCTCCTTGCAAAACAGCTCGAGCTCAGTGAGGTTGGATGGAGAGCATTTATGAACAGCAGTTTTCAGTTCTTTCCACAGATTCTCGATTGGATTCAGGTCTGGACTTTGACTTGGCCATTCTAACACCTGGATATGTTTATTTTTGAACCATTCCATTGTAGATTTTGCTTTATGTTTTGGATCATTGTCTTGTTGGAAGACAAATCTCCGTCCCAGTCTCAGGTCTTTTGCAGACTCCATCAGGTTTTCTTCCAGAATGGTCCTGTATTTGGCTCCATCCATCTTCCCATCAATTTTAACCATCTTCCCTGTCCCTGCTGAAGAAAAGCAGGCCCAAACCATGATGCTGCCACCACCATGTTTGACAGTGGGGATGGTGTGTTCAGGGTGATGAACTGTGTTGCTTTTACGCCAAACATAACGTTTTGCATTGTTGCCAAAAAGTTCAATTTTGGTTTCATCTGACCAGAGCACCTTCTTCCACATGTTTGTGTCTCCCAGGTGGCTTGTGGCAAACTTTAAACAACACTTTTTATGGATATCTTTAAGAAATGCCACTCTTCCATAAAGGCCAGATTTGTGCAATATACGACTGATTGTTGTCCTATGGACAGAGTCTCCCACCTCAGCTGTAGATCTCTGCAGTTCATCCAGAGTGATCATGGGCCTCTTGGCTGCATCTCTGATCAGTCTTCTCCTTGTATGAGCTGAAAGTTTAGAGGGACGGCCAGGTCTTGGTAGATTTGCAGTGGTCTGATACTCCTTCCATTTCAATATTATAGCTTGCACAGTGCTCCTTGGAATGTTTAAAGCTTGGGAAATCTTTTTGTATCCAAATCCAGCTTAAACTTCTTCACAACAGTATCTCGGACCTGCCTGGTGTGTTCCTTGTTCTTAATGATGCTCTCTGCGCTTTTAACGGACCTCTGAGACTATCACAGTGCAGGTGCATTTATACGGAGACTTGATTACACACAGGTGGATTGTATTTATCATCATTAGTCATTTAGGTCAACATTGGATCATTCAGAGATCCTCACTGAACTTCTGGAGAGAGTTTGCTGCACTGAAAGTAAAGGGGCTGAATAATTTTGCACGCCCAATTTTTCAGTTTTGATTTGTTAAAAAAGTTTGAAATATCCAATAAATGTCATTCCACTTCATGATTGTGTCCCACTTGTTGTTGATTCTTCAAAAAAAATACAGTTTTATATCTTTATGTTTGAAGCCTGAAATGTGGCAAAAGGTCGCAAAGTTCAAGGGGGCCGAATACTTTCGCAAGGCACTGTAAATATATGCATTGCTGTTGAACCAGCCTTCAATATAGTAGGCCTACGGGAGGGCTTAGGTTTTGAATATATGAAATGGATAAGCAATTGTTACAGGTTACAGATAAATACGAAGTTCACCAGTATTCACCGAGTTCTTATTTCTCATTTCATGATTGGCAAGGACATGTAGCCTACATCATGCAGGGTGACCTGCACGACTATTATAATGTGGGCATGCCTACAAAGCATAGATAAAAAGAGAATGTCAGCTCACTGTTTACTCCTCTCAAATCGTATATATATACAGTATTAGTCAAAAGTTTGGACACCTATTCATTCAATTATTATTATTATTATTATTATTTTACTATTTTCTACATTGTAGAATAATAGTGAAGATATCAAAATTATGAAATAACACATATGTAATCTGACAGGCAGCTTTCTAAATCTGCCCATACCTTTTGGACTATAGCACTCTCAGAAGGCATGAATTATTGAGTCATTATTTGTTTTACACTAAAGACATGTCTCTGCCATTGTTCTGTAGAATTCGTGAATTTTGTCTCTTGTATAATACATTCTATACATTAGTTTACACTGGATTAAGAATACATTTTCATTAACTGTAATTTTGTTTGTTATGTTCCAACACTCCCTCCATCTTGTGGCAATATCAGTTATTTTTAAGTCTTGGTTAAAATAGTTTATAAGAGATTGTCAGTTGGATAGACTTCCCACCGTGAAGCATGGAGAAGGAGGTGTGATGGTGTGGGGGTGCTTTGCTGGTGACACTGTTTGTGATTTATTTAGAATTCAAGGCACACTTAACCAGCATGGCTACCACAGCATTCTGCAGCGATACACCATCCCATCCCATCTGCTCTGTGCTTAGTGGGACTATCATTTGTTTCACAACAGGACAATGACCCAACACACCCCCAAGCTGTGTAAGGGCTATTTGACCAAGAAGGAGAGGGATGGAGTGCTTCATCAGATGACCTGGCCTCCACAATCACCCGACCTCAACCCAATTGAAATAATTTGGGATGAGTTGGACCACAGATTGAAGGAAAAGCAGCCAACAAGTGCTCAGCATATGTGCGAACTCCTTTGAGACTGTTGGAAAAGCATTCCAGGTGAAGCTGGTTGAGAGAATGCCAATAGTGTGCAAAGCTGTCATCAAGGCAAAGAGTGGCTACTTTGAAGAAGTAGAAGCCCCCCCGGCCAAACCCTCACGACACTGGGCCAATTGTGGGCGGCAGGTGGTTAGAGCGTTGGACTAGTAACCGGAAGGTTGCCGGTTCAAACCCCTGAGCTGACAAGGTACAAATCTGTCGTTCTGACCCTGAACAGGCAGGGGCAGAACGACAGTGTCGGCCTGTTCCTAGGCTGTCATTGAAAATAAGAATTTGTTCTTAACTGACTTGCCCAGTTAAATAAAGGTAAAAAACAAAAAATTGTGCGCCACCCTGCGGGACTTCCAGTCATGGCTAGTAATGACACAGCCGAACCCCAGGCTGTAGTGATGCCACAACACTGCAATGCAGTGCCTTAGACCGCCTCAGACTTTAATAAAGCTTTGGTGATTAAGATTTATTTCCAAGCGGTCTCCGGAGCCAAACACGAAACTGACAGTCTTTGCGATTGCGTTGGGCAGGACAAAAATGTACTTAATTGATATGGGAGGTTTTTAACCAAATAAAACGAAATGGGAAAAAAACTGTTTTTTATGTTCCTAAATATCAAGCTTACAGGTACCATAAGCACATTAGGCTACTCTTGTTCCATGCGCAAATGGGCAGTGTGCATCATGGCTGGACAGGCTGCATTTCCACTTTCAAAACTGTGTTACTTCTAAAACCAGCTTTTTGGTTGTTCTTAAATATCCTTATTAGGGCTGTCTGAAACTAACACTTTGGATCATGTTTTTAAGGACACACCTCAAGTATTTCCATCCCTCCCATCTGAGTGCAAGGGAGTTGATATAAGACAGGTAAATTACCGAACCTAGCATTCGGGCTGGAAATCACCAGTGCGCCAGTTTTTACATGATGAAATTGCAAACTAACGTGCATTTTACACTAGCGCAGCCTTAATGCCAGCCGGAAATAGAGCACTTAGTCTACACTTGTTTACGAAGCATGTGACAAATATAATTGAATTCAATCTGATTGATTTGAGCAAATCATACCCCAAAATATTGTAATGAGACGCCACCCCTACATTTTAATTATCACTAAAAGAGGAAAGAACCCTTTTTTGAACCATCATCAAATCTAATTTTATTTGTCACATATGCATATTTAGCAGATGTTATTGCGGATGTAGCAAATTGCTTGTAAAATAACACAAAAAAAAAAAATTCTGCAAAGTGTCTTAGGAGCTAGAAGCACAGCTTCCATATCTGTCGGCACCATCTTACTAACCCCTTGTCAAGACTTCCGCCGAAATTGGTCCCTCTCCTTGTTCGGGTGGTGTTCAGTGGTCTACGTCACCGGTTTTCTAGCCGCCACCGATCCACTTTTAATTTTCCATTTGTTTTGTCTTCATTGTACACACCTGGTTTCCATTCCCATAATTATGTTCCTTATTTAACCCTCAGGTTCCCCCCATGGTTTTGTGCGTGTTTGTTCTGTGTTAAGTGGTCGCTTATATTTGTGAGCTGGTATATTTTCCCTGCGTGGAATATTTTGTTGCTTTGTTAAGTAAAGTCCGTTCTTATTCATTCTCTGTTTCCTGCGCCTGACTCCTTCCCACCTGCTGCACATTGACTCTTAACACCCCTTTTACTACTACTGAGGGGTCAAGGGGTTATTTGGATAATTATGGTTCCATATAGAACCATCAAGGAACCCTCCTTTTTTTGTGTCTCTAACCAGACCTGGTTTCAAATAGCAGTTATTTCCTTTCAGATATTTGCCTGGGATGCTGGATGGTTGGGGTTTGCACATTTAGGACTTATACATTGGCTCCATTACACTAGGCAAGCTCAATCAAGAGCAGCTAACGATATGTAAGACAAATACTGACCTCAACAGACAGATGATACTCCTGTGATTTGGCCCATAGAGAGTAGGACTAAGAAATGCCATTAACTCTAATTTGTCTTGCCTCACCCGGGATTCATTCAAACCCCTGAACACATGTATCAAGGCAGGCCAGGGAATTGTGATCTGTTTGTCTTCCAAACTTATATTAGAATTAGTCCCTCTCTGTCGTGTGTGTGTGTGTGTGTGTGTGTGTGTGTGTGTGTGTGTGTGTGTGTGTGTGTGTGTAAAACAATACTAGCAACACTAAAACACCCTATTCAAATATAGTTTTCTTAACTAAAGTTACATTGGAAAAAGGTAGTTCACTACATCCAAAAATACTTTGGGATCATATGTCAACAGAATGTATAATTTAGTCTATTAAATGACAACTATGTTTCAATGAGACTTAGGCAGGTCTGATTCTGAAAAAGAAAGGAAACTATTGCTTATTTCACCCAGATTTTTGCAAAAAAAGTAGAGTATTTCCAGTAGTTAGCTACACAACTACATGGCAAAAAAATAAGTAATTACCTATTAAAAACACTAATGAAAAATGTAGTTAAATTACTAGCTGAACTACATGTAGTTCACTACTCCCCAACATTGTCCAGCAGTCGACTACAAGTGTAGCCTACCACGGACAACGCTATCACTGTCAGCACCAGCAGAGCATGCCCTGCAAAACAACCAACCTGCCAATTGGACCGACGACCAGTGGGTTTGGCTGGCAACGGTGCCAATCGAACAAACGACCAGCCAGCTTGGTTGGCAACACTAGATTTTATATTCTTGTGGCGGGATGAAATAGTAGCTTATGAATACATTAGGAGTCTATTGACGCACCCTATGAAAATCCATCAGTTTAAGCTAGAGATGTTTTTTTTGCGTGGGCAAAAAACTAAAATGTCTGGTCTGGCCTATAAACTAATATGACCACTCTGTGAAAAGGGGAGAGTCTCACGTTTTGCCATGACTCCCACAAGTGTCACGGGACTTGTCTGAAGGTAATCCATACACATGAATGGTAGTAAGGAGGTCGTTTTTTAATGTGTCCCAAAATATTTAAATATTTCCTGGGCTTTCTTATATCTCCTAGATATAGGACAGACACTTCAAAACCTTATTCATTATGATTTATTTTTGTACTTTATTTTTTACCATTTATGGCTTGACTTTTTAAGAACCATGTTTCTTGAAGCCTGGTTAGTGTGGTTGCCCTGTGGTAATTTTGCATATAACCTTTCTGCAACATTCTGGAACCAAATGTGCTAGCTGGGCCTGATGCAGGACAAACCCCACAGTCCTGTGATAGTGATGGAGTCCCGTGATGATGCTATTGATTGTAGGATAAGAGGTGGTCAGTCAGCCTGAATACCCATTCAGTGTAAATCCACTTTGACACACACACGCACACGCACACACAATTCATTGAAAGAGCCTGGTTGAGTCCCAAATGTCACCCTATTCCCTACATAGAGCATTACTTTAGACCAAAGTCCTATGGGCCATTTGGGAGACGGCCTCTATCAATTGGCACTTCGTTAACAAGGACTGACAGAGAGAGTCTGTGTCAGAAGGACGCAGACAGAGAGACAGAGGAGAGAGAAGAGAGTGACATTGGGCTTTTAAAGTCAAAGTATTTGTTTTCTCCCAGGCATCCACACTGCAAAAACATGTACTCCTTCCTTTTGAACAACCACCTCCCAAGACAACATCTCAAGACTCGCACTCACTCACACATACACACAGATTTGTTTTACTAACCTTGTGGGGACACATTTCATTCCCATTCAAAGTCCTATTTTCCCTAACCCCAAAACCTCACTAAAACTGAACCCTTACCATTAACCTAACCCTAATTCTAACCCTAACACTAATTCTAACCTTAATCCCCCTCAAAATACTTTTTCCTTGTGGGGACTGGCAAAATGTCCCCAGTTGGTCTGGTCCCCACAAGTATATTTAAACAGGTCCACACACTCACACACACAGAACACTATCTCAGATCAGTGATTGATTGATTTGATTCCTGTTGATTACTCAATTAAAACATACTGTCGGGTCTCTCATCCATTCAGAGTCACCCTTAAATCCGAAATGACACCCCACTCCTAACGTAATACACAAGTATTTTATCTTTCATTTCCTCGTCCTCAGTACAGACACCACACGACACTATGTCACTTTTCTCATGTGGACATGGGTGACATGCAAGGACATCAACTGCACTTGGATTGTCCATCCATAGATACTCACCACATTGTAGACTATCAGTACCATGTCAACTGCTGTGTCAAATACACAACTCAATGTTCAATGTGTCTATATGAATGATCATAAAAACTCTTAAGCTGCCTGTGGCTACCAAGTCCCCCAAGACAAAACAAACCACACTATAGAATCATGGACTTCAGGGGAAAAACAGATATATTTTGCTTATAAATACATTTTTGTTTCAAACGCCGGAAAACTACATTCAGACATATAGTGTCTTCGGGAAGTATTCAGACCCCTTGATTTTTTTCCACATTTTGTTGTTACAGCCTTATTCTAAAATGTGTGAAATTGTTTTTTTCCCCCTCATTAATCTACACATTGTAACGGCTTTCTACTGGTGAAGGAGAGTCGGACCAAACTGCAGCGTGTAGATTTCGATCCATGTTTAATAAAACAACTTAACACGAATCAACACACAAACTCAACAAAACAATAAACGAAACGAAAACCGAAAACAGCCTATACATGTGTCTACAAACCTCTAACAAGGACATCAAGACACACAGGACAATCACCCACAATACAACCAAAGAATATGGCTGCCTAAATATGGTTCCCAATCAGAGACAACGGTAAACACCTGCCTCTGATTGAGAACCACTTCAGACAGCCATAGACTCTCCCAGAACACCCCACTAAGCTACAATCCCACTAAGCTACACACCACATACAAAAACCCATGTCACACCCTGGCCTGACCAAAACATAAAGAAAAACACAAAAAATACTTCAACCCCCCCCCCCAAGGTGCGGACTCCCGAACGCACCTCAAAACAACAGGGAGGGTCCGGGTGGGCGTCTGTCCATGGTGGCGGCTCCGGTGCGGGACACGGACCCCACTCAAACACTGTCTTAGTCCCTCTTCCTCGCGTCCCTGGACAGTCCACCCTCGCCGCCGACCATGGCCTAGTAGTCCTCACCCAGAACCCCACTGGACTGAGGAGCAGATCGGGACTGAAGGACAGCTCGGGACGGAGGCAGCTCGGGACTGAGGGGAAGCTCGGGAGTGAGAGAAAGCTCGAGAGTGAGAGAAAGCTCGAGAGTGAGAGAAAGCTCGAGAGTGAGAGAAAGCTCGAGAGTGAGAGAAAGCTCAGGCAGGTTGATGGATCTACCAGATCCTGGCTGGCTGGTGGTTCCGGCAGATCCTGGCTGACTGGCGGATCCTGGCTGACTGGCGGATCCTGGCTGACTGGCGGATCCTGGCTGACTGGCGGATCCCCTGGCTGACTGGCGGATCCCCTGGCTGACTGGCGGATCCCCTGGCTGACTGGCGGATCCTGGCTGACTGGCACTACTGGCAGATCCTGGCCGACTGGCACTACTGGCGGATCCTGGCTGACTGATGGATCTAACTGATCCTGACAGACTGGCGGCGCTGGGCAGACTGGCGGCGCTGGGCAGACTGGCGGCGCTGGGCAGACTGGCGATGCTGGGCAGACTGGCGGCGCTGAGCAGACTGGCGGCACTGGCGGCGCTGGGCAGACTGGCGGCTCCTTGCAGACTGACAGCTCCTTGCAGACTGACAGCTCCTTGCAGACTGGCAGCTCTGGCTGCTTCATGTTGACTGACAGCTCTGGCTGCTCCTTGCAGACTGGCTGCTCCATGCAGACTGGCAGCTCCTTGCAGACTGGCAGCTCCTTGCAGACTGGCAGCTCTGGCTGCTTCATGTTGACTGACAGCTCTGGCTGCTCCTTGCCGACTGGCAGCTCTGGCTGCTCCATGTAGACTGACAGCTCTGGCTGCGCTGAACAGGCGGGAGACTCCGGCAGCGCAGGAGAGGAGAAAAGCGCTGGCTGCGCTGAACAGGCGAGGCGCACTGAAGGCCCGGTGCGTGGTGCTGGAACTGGTGGCACTGGATCGAGGACACGCACAGGAAGCCTGGTGCGGGGAGCTGCTACCGGAGGACTGGAGTGTGGAGGTGGCACAGGGCAGACTGGCGGCGGTGGGCAGACTGGCGGTACTGGCGGCGCTGGGCAGACGGGTAGCTCAGACGGCGCTGGGCAGACTGGAGAAAAAGGCTCTGGCAGCGATGGACTGAGGAGTACTGGTGCCTCTGGAATGAGGGGCTCTGGCGCCTCTGGCATTAGGGGCGGTAGCTCTGACAGCGCCGGACAGGCGGGAAGCTCCGGCAGCGGTGCCGGACATGCGGGACGCTCCGGCAGCGGCGCCGGACAGGCGGGAGGCTCCGGCAGCGGCGCCGGACAGGCGGGAGGCTCCGGCAGCGGCGCCGGACAGGCGGGAGGCTCCGGCAGCGCTGGACAGGCGGGACGCACTGTAGGCCTGATGCGTGGTGCTGGCACTGGTATGCCGTGCATACTATGCCACGCCAACAGCTTTCTTTCTACTCTGTCCACTACATCCTCCACACTCTCAGACTCAGCACTCTGCTTCGCCGACAGCTCCAATTCCATCCATGGCTCTGCCCAGGGTCCTTTTCCGTCAAGGATCTCCTCCCAAGTCCATTTATCCAAAGAGTGCAGCCTCTCCCACTGCTGCTGCTGCTTCTGTTGCTTCTCCTGCTGCTGCCTTTGCTGCTGCTGCTGTTTCTCCTGCTGCACCTGTCGCTTCTCCTGTGGCTCCTGCCTGTTGACACGCTGCTTGGTCCTGTGGTGGGTGATTCTGTAACGGCTTTCTACTGGTGAAGGAGAGTCCGACCAAACTGCAGCGTGTAGATTTCGATCCATGTTTAATAAAACAACTTAACACGAATCAACACACAAACTCAACAAAACAATAAACGAAACGAAAACCGAAAACAGCCTATACATGTCTACAAACCTCTAACAAGGACATCAAGACACACAGGACAATCACCCACAATACAACCAAAGAATATGGCTGCCTAAATATGGTTCCCAATCAGAGACAACGGTAAACACCTGCCTCTGATTGAGAACCACTTCAGACAGCCATAGACTCTCCCAGAACACCCCACTAAGCTACAATCCCACTAAGCTACACACCACATACAAAAACCCATGTCACACCCTGGCCTGACCAAAACATAAAGAAAAACACAAAATACTTCGACCAGGGCGTGACAATACCCCATAATGTCAACATGGAATTTTGTTTGTATAACATTTTTGAAAGTTAATAAAACATTTCAAGCTGAAATGTTGTGAGTAAATAAGTATTCAACCCCTTTGTTAAGCCTAAATAAGTTCAGGAGTAAGAATGTGCTTAACAAAGTGCATTATAGTTGCATGTACTCATTCTGTGTTCAATAATAGTGGTTAACATTATTATTTTGTAACTACCCCATATCTGTACCCCATATACACAATTTTCTGTAAGGTCCTCAATAGTACTGAATTTCATGCACAGATTCAATCACAAAGACCAGGGAGTTTTTTCCTATGCCTCATAAAGAAGGGCATCGATTGGTAGATGTGAAGAAAAAAATGATGCTAGTGTACTGTACACCCAATCACTACAAAGATACAGGCATCCTGCCTAACTCAGTTGCTGGAGAGGAAGGAAACTGCTCAGAGATTTCACAACGAGGCCAATGGTGATTTTACAACAGTTACAGAGTTTAATGGCTGTGATATGAGAAAACTGAAGATGGCTCAACAACATAGTTACTTCACATTACTAACCTAAATGACAGAGTGAAAAGAAGGAAGTATTCCAAAACATGCATCCTGTTTGCAACAAGGCACTGCAAAAGTTGGCAAAGAAATGAACCTTTATTTTAATTTTATTTGAGTCATTTGGCAGACACTCTTATCCAGAGTGACTTACAACGGCGAGTGAATACATTTTCATGCTTTTTTCATACCTTTTCCAACACATACCTTTTCCAACACAACACATCACTGAGTACCACTCAAACTGAGGATGGATCAACAACATTGGAGTTATTCTACAATACTAACCTAAATGAGAGAGTGAAAATAAGGAAGTCTGTACAGAATAAAAAATATTCTAAAACATGCATCCTGTTTGCAATAAGGCACTAAAGTAACACTGCAAAAAATGTGGCAAATAAATTAACTTTTTGTCCTGAATACGAAGCATTATGTTTGGGTCAAATCCAACACAACACTTCACTAATCTTCATGTTTTCAGGGATGGCAAAATCCTAGAGGAAAATTTGCTTCAGTCTGCTTTCCAACAGAGACTGGGAGACAAATTCACGTTTCAGCAGGACAGTAACCTAAAACACAAAGCTAAATCTATGAGTTGCTTCCCAAGACGATACTGAATGTTCCTGAGTGGCCTAGTTATAGTTTTGATTTAAATCAGCTTGAAAATCTACGGAAAGACATGAAAATGGCTGTCTAGCAATGATCAACAATCAACTTGACAGATCTTGAAGAATTTTTTAAAGATAATGGTCAAATATTTTACAATTCGGTTGTGAAAAGCTGTAATCTCCACCAAAGGTGCTTCTAAAAAGTATTGATACCTGTGTACATTTGATATTTCTGTATTTCATTGTCAATCAATTCGCAAACATTTCTACAAACATGTTTTCACTTTGCCATTATGGGGTATTGTGTATAGATGCATTTTGAATTCAGGCTGTAACACAACAAATTGTGGAATAAATCAAGGTGTATGAATACTTTCTGAAGGCACTGTATTTAGGGATTAGGGTGCCATTTGGGATGCAACCGTACCCAGTCCTTGCATCAACCTCATTTGCATACAGGCTGTTCCATTTTAGAACATTTTGACAGTCTGATGCTCTAAGCGACAGTCATGGAACTCATTTAGGGAGCAGATAGCTGTACTTGCAATGAGTATGAACATACAATCTGCATGTACGGTAAAGCAATGAGAGGCTAGATCTTCTCAATTATCTTTGTATACTGAATATGAAATAGAAATGTACATGGTGATAGGTCTGGGATTAGTAAAGAACACTTCAATCCATGCAAATAGTCAGTGTTTGAATGTGCCAAGCTCTCGGTCACCACGACCTTCATCAGAGCAAGGTTACAACAGGATCTAAACGTCATCATAGTTACAGCAGCTAATTGACAGACAGACCGCGCAAGCATGCACACACACATACACACACACACACTCACACTCACACACACATTCAGTAGCTAATTTTGAGTTAGTCGAATCCTGTCACATGACAACAGCATATCCCAGCCAGCCTAATGTCAGACCATGTTTGTCAATCAATCAATCAAACGTATTTATTACATGCACTTTTATATCAACAGCTACCCAGCCTAGACGCCAGCAGAAGAGAAAGCTGAAGCAGTGGCAAGAAAGACACTCCCCAAAAGGAAGAATCAATCATGTTTGTGAATTACTATAACAGTGTATATGCAAAGTAGTTCCCTACCACTGAGTAAAACCATATCTCTACCCTATCATGCATGATATTTAATATGATGTTAATGATATTTCTATCACCCACATACCATATGGTTACCGAGTGGGAGGATGGTAACTTGGCATAACAAGATGTTCAAGGTTAGGTGCTGGCGTGCATCTGGACTGCATAATACAAAACTATATGTCCTACAGTAGGTAGCATCCCAAATGGCACCCTATTCCCCACATGGTGCAGTACCCTATGGGCCCTGATCAAAAGTAGTGCACTACAAACAGTGCTTGACTTGGACGGAAATAGGTTCCGGTACTCATTTTGGGTGCAGGTACAGTTAATATGTAGGTGCAGGAGCTCCACAATGCTTTTGAGCTAATATTCGACAAGAGGAACAGCAGCTCAAGCAGGAGAACATTTGAGGTGCCAGTACTCAGCTCTGGTGAGCTTCTGCCCAAGTCAAGCACGGACTATAAAGGGAATAGGGTGCCATTTGGGACGCATACCTTTACTGCAAGAAATGTCCAAGGAAGGTGTTTCATTTCATTGTTTTGTTCAGAGAGAGAGAGAGAGAGAGAGAGAGAGAGAGAGAGAGTACGAGTGCAAGAGAGAGAGAGAGAGAGAGAACGAGAGAGAGAGTGTGTGTGCGTGTGTGCAACCTTCCTCTCTCTCGCTCTCGCTCTCTCTTTCTCTGATTTAATTTCTCACAAATGGATGTGGGAGACATTCATTTGGAATGCAAGGTGATCAATCTCAGCACAACATGACTGGAAATATATACATATATACAGTCAGTGGACCATTTAATATTTATCCGCCTATATTGGATTCCTGCAAGTTCTAACATGTTGCATGAAGATTATATGCTGCATGATACCATGTAGGTTGGAATAAACCACAGGGGTAATTCTATATTTCATTTAACTCTATGGAGGACACTGTGTCTACCTAGGTGTCTGGTTAGACTGTAAACTCTCCTTCCAGACTCATATTAAACATCTCCAATCCAAAATTAAATCTAGAGCTTCCTATATCGCAACAAAGCATCCTTCCCTCATGCTGCCAAACATACCTTCGTAAAACTGACCATCCTACCGATCCTCGACTTTGGTGGTGTCATCTATAAAATAGCCTCCAACACTCTACTCAACAAATTGGATGCAGTCTATCACAGTGCCATCCGTTTTCTCACCAAAGCCACATACACTACCCATCACTGCGACTCGTTGATTGGCCCTCGATTCATGCTCGTCGCCAAACCCACTGGCTCCAGGTTATCTACAAGTCTCTGCTAGGTAAAACCCCACTTATCTCAGCTCACTGGTCACCATAGCAGCACCCACAAGTGGCATGCGCTCCAGCAAGTATATCTCACTGGTCACCCCAAAGCCAATTCCCCCTTTGGTCGCCTCTCCTTCCAGTTCTCTGCTGCCAATGACTGGAACGAACTGGAAAAATCACTGAAGCTGGAGACTCATATCTCCCTCACTAGCTTTAAGCACCAGCTGTCAGAACAGATCACAGATCACTGCACCTGTACAAAGCCCATCTGTAAACAGCCCATCTATCTACCTCATCCCCATACTGTATTTATTTATTTATCTTGCTCCTTTGCACCCCAGTATCTCTACTTGCACATTCATCTTCTGCACATCTACCATTCCAGTGTTTAATTGCTATAATTCCTTTGCCACCATGGCCTATTTATTGCCTTAAAACTTCTTACGGATAGATAGGCGGGACAGTTGCATCCCAATAGGGAAAATGCAGCGTGGCAATTTTTTTTAAATGATATAAAAATCTAACTTTCATTAAATCACACATGTAAGATACTAAATTAAAGCTACACCCGTTGTGAATCCAGCCAACATGTCATATTTTTAAAAGGCTTTTCGGCGAAAGCATAAGAAGCTATTATCTTATGATAGCACAACCAGTAAACAAAGAGGGTAGCATATTACCTTTGACGAGCTTCTTTTTTTGGCACTCCAATATGTCCCATAAACATCACAATTGGTCCTTTTGTTCGATTAATTCCGTCCATATATATCCAAATGTCAATTTATAAAGCGTGTTTGATCCAGAAAAAAACAGCTTCCAAAAAACGCAACGTCACTACAAAATATTTCAAAAGTTGCCTATAAACTTTGCCAAAATATTTCAAACTACTTTTGTAATAGAACTCTAGGTATTTTTAAATGTTAATAATCGATCAAATTGTAGACGGGTCTATCTGTGTTCAATACAACAAACCAACAAACCAACGCTACTTTTCACGTCTTGTGCAACTCTCAACAGTGTTACCCAGTTCCTAGTTGGCCAACTTCTTCATTGCACAAATGAATAACCTCAACCAAATTCCAAAGACTGGTGACATCCAGTGGAAGCGGTAGGAACTGTAAACCAGTTCCTAAGAAATATTGTTTGCCAACGAGATATCACTGAACAGACAGAGACCTAAAATAAATTAAATTCTGAACGCTTAGTCCTCAGGGTTTTGCCTGCTACATAAGTTCTGTTTATACACACAGACATGATTCAAACAGTTTTAGAAACTTCAGAGTGTTTTCTAAATCTACTAATAATATGCATATCTTGTATTCTTGGCATGAGAAGCAGGAAGTTGAAATTGGGCACGCTATTTATCCAAAAGTGAAAATGCTGCCCCCTAACCCCAAGAGGTTTTAACTCCCTTATCTTACCTCATTTGCACTTTTTTTCTCCTACTGTATTATTGACTGTGTGTTTTGTTTATTCCATGTGTAACTCTGTGTTGTTGTATGTGTCGAATTGCTATGCTTTATCTTGGCCAGGTTGCAGTTGCAAATTTTAACTTTTTCTCAACTAGCCTACCTGGTTAAATAAAGGTGAAAAAAACGTCTTTATGTCCCAGTTGTAGAAGAGCCAGGGTATTGAAAATGGTAACCATCAATGATGTGTGACAGAGTTAGATCAGACCAGTAAGCACACTCAACAGTTTGAAATGTTGCCAATGGAGCTGCCTTTTTGGTGGTGCAACTGATTAGAACGGTGTCAAGCAGGGTGGTCACGTGTGCTTCCTAAGCAAAGGACCACTAGTTCCAGTCCCTGTACAGACAGGGGCAGTGGAGTAGCCAAACTGTTAGCACCACAGTATCATAAGGAGAATGAGATACAGTAGTGATACCTCTTCAAAACTGATAAGGCAACTGTATCAATACAAGCTTCTGCCTTTCAACTGTATCAATACAAGCTTCTGCCTTTCAACTGTATCAATACAAGCTTCTGCCTTTCAACTGTATAAATACTGTCATGTATACTCCCTCTCCGGCCTCTAGGTCAGCAGGCTGCTGACTATCCCGCACACCTGTCACCATCGTAAAGCGCACCAGTGTCTCATGACTCCATCACCTCCTTGATTACCTTCCCTATATCTGTCACTCCCCCTGGTTCTTTCCTCAGGTGTTATTGACTCTGTTTCATGTCGGTACGTTTTTTGTGTTTATTGTTTTGTTTATTTATTAAAACACTCATTCCCTGAACTTGCTTCCCGACTCTCAGCGTACATCGTTACAAATACAAGCCTCTGCCTTTCAACTGCATCAATACAAGCCTCTGCCTTTCAACTGCATCAATACAAACCTCTGCCTTTCAACTGTATCAATGCAAGTCTCTGCCTTTCAGCTGTATCAATACAAGCCTCTGCCTTTCAACTGTATCAATACAAGCCTCTGCCTTTCAACTGTATCAATACAAGCCTCTGCCTTTCAACTGTATCAATACAAGCCTCTGCCTTTCAACTGTATCAATACAAGCCTCTGCCTTTCAACTGTATCAATACAAGCCTCTGCCTTCCAACTGTATCAATACAAGCCTCTGCCTTTCAGCTGTATCAATACAAGCCTCTGCCTTTCAACTGTATCAATACAAGCCTCTGCCTTTCAACTGTATCAATACAAGCCTCTGCCTTTCAACTGTATCAATACAAGCCTCTGCCTTTCAACTGTATCAATGCAAGCCTCTGCCTTTCAACTGTATCAATACAAGCCTCTGCCTTTCAACTGTATGAATACAAGCCTCTGCCTTGCAACTGTATCAATGCAAGCCTCTGCCTTTCAACTGTATGAATACAAGCCTCTGCCTTTCAGCTGTATCAATACAAGCCTCTGTCTTTCAACTGTATCAATACAAGCATCTGCCTTTCAACTGTATCAATACAAGCATCTGCCTTTCAACTGTATCAATACAAGCCTCTGCCTTTCAACTGTATCAATACAAGCCTCTGCCTTTCAACTGTATCAATACAAGCCTCTGCCTTGTATTGTATCAACTGTATCAATACAAACCTTTCAACGATATCCTGATCCTGGGCACTTTTATCCAATTAGTGGAAAGGAGGATATCCCTTTGAGCTTTAAGTGTGTTGAAATTACTTAAATCTGTCTAAGAGGTGAATCCCAACTTCTACTCAAGTCAAAGTTTCACTTAGTCTAACATTGACATCAGTGCATTACTGAGTAAAAATAAGACTATTGTGGAAGGTAGGATTCACCCTCATCTGAATAACCTGTCCATATCATTGTATATAGACTTGTTTTTTTTTTGTTTTTAAAAAAAAAAAATTTTTTTACTGTATTATTGACTGTATGTTTGTTTTACTCCATGTGTAACTCTGTGTCGTTGTATGTGTCGAACTGCTTTGCTTTATCTTGGCCAGGTCGCAATTGTAAATGAGAACTTGTTCTCAACTTGCTTACCTGGTTAAATAAAGGTGAAATTATTATTTTTTTTTTTTAAATCAACACAAAGGCAATGTGTCTCAGAGACAATTGTCTCACATACACACACACACACACACACACACACACACACACACACACACACACACACACACACACACACACACACACACACACACACACCCTCCCTCTCTCTTTTTCTCTCTCTCACTCTCTCTCTCAAACAAACACACACACTCACTTTCTCTCTCTGCAATGTGTCACAGAGATAGTAGTTTATATATCATTAGGAGGATTCCTGACTGGAAACACAACGGTCTGCAATCAGACAGGAAAAAAAGAAGGAGAGATGGTGTGTGTGTGTGTATGTATGCGTATGTACGTGCATGTGTGTACTAATTGTAAGTTGCTCTGGATAAGAGTGTCTGCTAAATGACAAAATAAAATATGTGCGTGTGTGTGTGTGTGTGTGTGTGTGTGTAGGAACATCCACCCCTGGCTGTCTAGTGTTCAACATCAGGTTTATCTCCTTGATTCCTGTTCTTATTGCCTCCCACACCTGCACCAGTTCCCCATCAATCACAGCTGTCATGGGCTGCGCCCCAAATAGCACCCAATTCCCTATTCAGTGCACTACATTTGGCGCTCCGGTCAAGAGAGGGAGAGTGCACTACTTTTGACCACGGTCCATAGGGTCTATATAGGGAATAGGATGCCGTTAGGGTTATGGTCATAAGGCAGAGTCAGCAGCCTGAATGAAATCTATCATTTATCTGTCGAGCTACATAACTAGCCAAAGTTAGGGTCAGAGGCTTGGAAAGCAGCATTGGGAAATGGGAGATCAAGGCAATTTCTTTCTATTGCAGTTTTTTTTATGGGGGACTTTGACACAAGTGAAAGTAACGAGAGAAGAGGAGAGGTGTAAGGAGGGAGGAGAGGAGGTAATTGAGAAAGGCAAGTGTTACCTTGTAAATTATAATTTTGTTTTATCTCACATTTACATTATCATAAGGCCCTAGTTATAGACGAAAACATCCTCAATGATCACACTCTTCGAATGATAGACCCTCATAGACTGCTAGAGGGTAGAGTTAATATAGTATTAATGATTGAAGAAAGAGCGAGAGCAAGAGAGAGAGAGAGAAAGAGAGGGAGCGAGAGAAAGAGAGAGAGACAGAGAGAGAGAGAGAGACAAACACACAGCGATCCAGTTACAGAAGATATAGAGAGGGCACACAGGTCTTAATCCTGGGGCTGATATGTCACATTAACTGTAATTACACTTGTTGAGCTTTAATGAGAGTGGAGCTGAGGCAGGGGGCCCTTATGGCCCTGATCAAAAGTAGTGCACTAAATAGGGAATATGGTGCCATATGGAACATGTCCAAGCCCTTATGGAAAAAAAGTTTTCATGTGATCACGTGACATCAAATCAAATCAAACTTTATTTGTCACATGCGCCGAATACAGCAAGTGTAGACTTTACCGTGAAATGTTTACTTACAAGCCCTTAACCAACAGTGCAGTTCAAGAAGAGTTAAGAAAATATTTACCAAGTAGACTAAAATAAAAAGTTATAATAAAAAGTAGCACAATAAGAATAACAATAACGAGGCTATATACAGGGGGCACCGGTACCAAGTCAGTGTGCAGGGGTACAGGTTAGATGAGGTAATCTGTACATGTAGGTGGGGGTGTAAAGCAACATGTGATAACATGTTTTTCACATGATTTAGCATGTGAAATAATGTTTTTTTTTGTGAGGTAGGTCTCTCCCTGCTAGCAGCATGTCATTTTCCCTTCACAACGACAACACAACAGCATCTAGCACCAACAGTATCTAGCACCAACAGCATCTAGCACCAACAGCATCTAGCAGCAACATCTAGCAGCAACATCTAGCACCAACAGCATTTAGCAGCAACATCTGGCACCAACAGCATCTAGCACCAATAGTATCAGCAACATCTAGCTGCATCATCTAGCAGCAACATCTAGCAGCAACAGCAACTAGCAGTAGTAGCTCTTTCAGCCCAGCCAATCAACCAAAGATGGAGTTGGTCTCCTCTCCTCTCCTGTGCATACACACACAAACACACGCTTGCACGCACACATGTGCGCACTTACACATTCCCGTCCATCTCCAGCAGGTCTCATCCAGGATGCGATGCAGTCAAGAAAATGACCTGTCAAGTATATGAGGAGGGGGAGGGTGGTATATGTGGAGGGGGATATATTTGGAGGTGGAGGGGGGTATTTGAGGAGGGGGTATATGTGGAGGGGGAGGAAGGGTATATGTGGAGAGGTGGGGTATGTGGAGGTGAAGGGTTGCAAGTTCAAATCCCCGAGCTGACAAGGTACAAAATCTGTCGTTCTGCCCCTGAACAGGCAGTTAACCCACTGTTCCTAGGCCGTCATTGAAAATAAGAATTTGTTCTTAACAGAATTGCCTAGTCAAATAAAGGTTAAAAAAATATATTTAAAAAATATGTATGTGGAGGAGGAAGTCAGGGTATATGTGGAGTAGGAGGACAGGGTAAATGTGGAGTAGGAGGACAGGGTAAATGTGGAGCGGGAGGACAGGGTATATGTGGAGCGGGAGGACAGGGTATATGTGGAGTAGGAGGACAGGGTATATGTGGAGCGGGAGGACAGGGTATATGTGGAGTAGGAGGACAGGGTATATGTGGAGGGGGAGGACATATATGTGGAGTGGGAGGACAGGGTATAATGTGGAGGGGGAGGACAGGGTATATGTGGAGTAGGAGGACAGGGTATATGTGGAGTAGGAGGACAGGGTATATGTGGAGGGGGAGGACATATATGTGGAGTGGGAGGACAGGGTATAATGTGGAGGGGGAGGACAGGGTATATGTGGAGCGGAAGGACAGGGTATATGTGGAGGGGGAGGACAGGGTATATGTGGAGCGGAAGGACAGGGTATATGTGGAGGGGGAGGACAGGGTATATGTGGAGTAGGAGGACAGGGTAAATGTGGAGGGGAGGACAGGGTAAATGTGGAGTAGGAGGACAGGGTATATGTGGAGTAGGAGGACAGGGTATATGTGGAGTAGGAGGACAGGGTATATGTGGAGTAGGAGGACAGGGTAAATGTGGAGGGGGAGGACAGGGTATATGTGGAGTAGGAGGACAGGGTATATGTGGAGTAGGAGGACAGGGTAAATGTGGAGGGGGAGGACAGGGTATATGTGGAGTAGGAGGACAGGGTATATGTGGAGTAGGAGGACAGGGTATATGTGGAGGGGGAGGACATATATGTGGAGTGGGAGGACAGGGTATAATGTGGAGGGGGAGGACAGGTTATATGTGGAGCGGAAGGACGGGGTATATGTGGAGTAGGAGGACAGGGTAAATGTGGAGGGGGAGGACAGGGTAAATGTGGAGTAGGAGGACAGGGTATATGTGGAGTAGGAGGACAGGGTATATGTGGAGTAGGAGGACAGGGATATGTGGAGTAGGAGGACAGGGTATATGTGGAGTAGGAGGACAGGGTAAATGTGGAGGGGGAGGACAGGGTATATGTGGAGTAGGAGGACAGGGTATATGTGGAGCAGGAGGACAGGGTAAATGTGGAGGGGGAGGACAGGGTATATGTGGAGTAGGAGGACAGGGTATATGTGGAGCGGAAGGACAGGGTATATGTGGAGCGGGAGGACAGGGTATATGTGGAGTAGGAGGACAGGGTATATGTGGAGGAGGAAGTCAGGGTATATGTGGAGTAGGAGGACAGGGTATATGTGGAGTAGGAGGACAGGGTATATGTGGAGTAGGAGGACAGGGTATATGTGGAGTAGGAGGACAGGGTGTATGTGGAGTAGGAGGACAGGGTAAATGTGGAGGGGGAGGACAGGGTATATGTGGAGTAGGAGGACAGGGTATATGTGGAGCGGAAGGACAGGGTATATGTGGAGCGGGAGGACAGGGTATATGTGGAGTAGGAGGACAGGGTATATGTGGAGTAGGAGGACATGGTAAATGTGGAGGGGGAGGACAGGGTATATGTGGAGCGGAAGGACAGGGTATATGTGGAGTAGGAGGACAGGGTATATGTGGAGTAGGAGGACAGGGTATATGTGGAGTAGGAGGACAGGGTAAATGTGGAGGGGGAGGACAGGGTATATGTGGAGTAGGAGGACAGGGTATATGTGGAGTAGGAGGACAGGGTAAATGTGGAGGGGGAGGACAGGGTATATGTGGAGCGGAAGGACAGGGTATATGTGGAGTGGGAGGACAGGGTATATGTGGAGTAGGAGGACAGGGTATATGTGGAGGAGGAAGTCAGGGTATATGTGGAGTAGGAGGACAGGGTATATGTGGAGTAGGAGGACAGGGTATATGTGGAGTAGGAGGACAGGGTATATGTGGAGTAGGAGGACAGGGTATATGTGGAGTAGGAGGACAGGGTAAATGTGGAGGGGGAGGACAGGGTATATGTGGAGCGGGAGGACAGGGTATATGTGCGGGAGGACAGGGTATATGTGGAGGAAGTCAGGGTATATGTGGAGTAGGAGGACAGGGTATATGTCGAGGGGGAGGACAGGGTATATGTGGAGCGGAAGGACAGGGTATATGTGGAGGGGGAGGACATATATGTGGAGTGGGAGGACAGGGTATAATGTGGAGGGGGAGGACAGGGTATATGTGGAGCGGAAGGACAGGGTATATGTGGAGGGGGAGGACAGGGTATATTTGGAGGGGGAGGACAGGGTATATGTGGAGGACAGGGTATATGTGGAGGACAGGGTATATGTGAAGGGGGAGGACAGGGTATATGTGGAGGGGGGGGAGTATGTGGAGGGGAAGGGGGTATATGTGGAGGAGGGAAGGAGACAGGCATTTACTTCATCCGAGGGAAGGAGACAGGCATTTACTTCATACAAGGAGAGAAGGAGACAGTCATTTACTTCATACGAGGGAAGGAGACAGGCATTTACTTCATACAAGGAGAGAAGGAGACAGGCATTTACTTCATACGAGGAGGGAAGTAGACAGGCATTTACTTCATACAAGGGAAGGAGACAGGCATTTACTTCATACAAGGAGAGAAGGAGACAGGCATTTACTTCATACGAGGAAGGAAGGAGACAGGCATTTACTTCATACGAGGGAAGGAGACAGGCATTTACTTCATACGAGGAGGGAAGGAGACAGGCATTTACTTCATACGAGGGAAGGAGACAGGCATTTACTACATACAAGGAGAGAAGGAGACAGGCATTTACTTCATACGAGGAGGGAAGGAGACAGGCATTTACTTCATACGAGGGAAGGAGACAAGCATTTACTTCATACGAGGAGGGAAGGAGACAAGCATTTACTTCATACGAGGAGGGAAGGAGACAGGCATTTACTTCATACGAGGGAAGGAGACAGGCATTTACTTCATACGAGGAGGGAAGGAGACAGGCATTTACTTCATACGAGGGAAGGAGACAAGCATTTACTTCACACAAGGAGAGGAGACAAGCATTTACTTCATAGCTCTGGGTGTTTCAGTGCTGCTGCTCAAGCTTTTCTCTCTCTCTCTCTCTCTCTCTCTCTCTCTCTCTCTCTCTCTCTCTCTCGCTCTCTCTCGCTCTCTCTCGCTCTACATTTAAGGGATTGAGAGTTTGAGTGACAAGGGATTTTCAGTGTGGACAGGAGTTTGTAGTGCTGTCGTAACATAGCAGAGGCCAGTCCAAAAATAACAGTAAACAGGAGGGGGGGGGGTGAGAGAGAGAGGCGGGGGGGTGAGAGAGAGAGAGATAGGAAGTGAGAGTAGAGAGAATGAGAGAGAGAGGTGAACAGCGAGAGGATTAGTGAGAGTAGAGAAAGACACACAGAGAAGTAGAGAGAGTAAGAGTGAGAGAGAGAAATTAAGAGAGAGACAGGGTGAAAGAAACCGAGAGAGAGAAAGAGAGCAGTGCAAATGTATTGCATTGAGGAATGTATTGCATTGTCAGTATCAACAACAGCTCTGGAGGACTAGCTAATAGTGAGTTTGAGCTCTTTAAGAAGCCACAAAGAGTGGCAC
Organism: Oncorhynchus nerka; assembly: GCF_034236695.1. Classification (NCBI taxonomy): domain Eukaryota; kingdom Metazoa; phylum Chordata; class Actinopteri; order Salmoniformes; family Salmonidae; genus Oncorhynchus; species Oncorhynchus nerka. The sequence continues at coordinate 28,790,724 of NC_088411.1, forward strand.
CCTGACTGACACACACAGAGAGAGAGACACAGAGAGAGAGAGAGACACAGAGAGAGAGAAAGAGAGAGAGAGAGAGAGAGAGAGAGAGAGAGAGAGACACAGAGAGACAGCGAGAGAGAGAGAGAGAGAGAGAGAGAGAGAGAGAGAGAGAGACACATAGAGAGACACAGAGAGAGAGATGCTGCCAGATGAAAGCTATGAAAGCTATGATCCCTTATTGATGTCACTTGTTAAATCCACTTCAATCAGTGTAGATGAAGGGAGATTGGTAAATTAAGGATTTTTAAGCCTTGAGACAACTGAGGGACTGTGCACTGGTTTGTGTCAAGAACTGCAACGCTGCTGGGTTTTTCACGCTCAACAGTTTCCTGTGTGTGTCAAGAATGGTCCACCACCCAAAGGACATCCAGCCAACTTGACACAACTGTGGGAAGCATTGGAGTCAACATGGGCCAGCAACCCTGTGGAACACTTTCTACACCTTGTAGAGTCCATGCCCCGACAAATTGAGGCTATTCTGAGGGCATACAGAACCTTTTCTTCTCTAAACATACAGTACCCTTTCCTTTCGTAATGCCCTGCCTGCCGTTTCCGGGATGCCTTCATCCATGGTTGCTTGATTAAATTATGGCCCTGACTTGTTCCCAGAGAAAATTGTCTGTCTAATACTTAGAAATATAAACGCTTTTCATTTAAAGCATGTAGGCTGCATTTACACAGGCAGCACAATTCTGACCTTTTTGCCCAATTATTGGCAAAAGAGCTGATCTGATTGGTCAAAATAGCAATTAGTGGGGAAAAATCTGAATTGGGCTGCCTGTGACAATTAGGCTACCACATTGCATAATTATGTATAATTTTACAGCAGAGAGAGCTATTTTATTTAATGAATCATTTTCCAATGGAGGTGATAAGGCTGACTCATCACTAGGGCCAGTTGTTTTGGTCATTTTTTCTTTGACTGGTAGTTCCAGCATTATCCACTAGGTTTGCTGCAGGTTGAAAATCCAATTGAAAATGTTATTTAATTGACACAAGCTGTCTCCAATCAGTCAATTAACCAATGTCTGCTTGTGCATGAGTGTTTGGTGGGGGGATTGCCTAAGTCAGGGGAGGCATAGCTTTACCAATATTAATTGCACAAAGTCTATTATTCGGCAGGGAAAACCTTTTTCAAGCTGATCCTCTCCAACGGATGAAACCAACCATGGAAGTATGTTGTAGCTAACTCGGGGGTAGCCCTGCCCGGGAAACAAACTCTGGTCCAGGATGAAAAACCAAACTGTTGGTAACCAGGATGAAACCAACCATGGAAATGTTGTAGCTAACCGGGGGTACCTGCCCGGGAAACAAACTCTGGTCCAGGATGTATGGAAGTATGTTGTAGCTAGCCCTGCCCGGAAACAAACTCTGAAACCAACCATGGAAGTATGTTGTAGCTAACTCGGGGGTAGCCCTGCCCGGGAAACAAACTCTGGTCCAGGATGAAACCAACCATGGAAGTATGTTGTAGCTAACTCGGGGGTAGCCCTGCCCGGGAATCAAACTCTGGTCCAGGATGAAACCAACCATGGAAGTATGTTGTAGCTAACTCGGGGGTAGCCCTGCCCGGGAAACAAACTCTGGTCCAGGATGAAACCAACCATGGAAGTATGTTGTAGCTAACTCGGGGGTAGCCCTGCCCGGGAATCAAACTCTGGTCCAGTGACTTTCAAGCCAACACCTTAACTGTTACACCAAGAGGTCCAAACCTTTTGTCCAGTGCCTTAAAGAGATACTTCAGGATTTTGGCAATGAAGCCCTTTATCTACTTCCTCAGAGTCAGATGAACTCATGGATACCTTTTTAATGTCTCTGCATCCATTATGAAGGAAGTTAGAGGTAGTTTTGCGAGCCAATGCTAACTAGCGTTAATGCAATGACTGGAAGTCTATGGTATCAGCAGTTACCATAGACTTCCAGTCATTGCACTAATGCTAGTTAGCAACTTCCCTCAACCTGCAGTCAGCGACTTGAAAATGGTATCCATGAGTTCATCTGACTCTGGGAAAGTAGATAAAGGGCTTCATTGCCAAAATCCTGAGGTATCCTTTTAACCGTTATGCCAAGAGTCCAAACTGTCGGCATAACAGTCACTGGACCTGGGTTTGAGTACAACGTACTTCCATGGTTGGTTTTATTGACTCTCCGCTTACACTGCCTCTAATTTACCTATTTTTAGCAACAACTTCCGAGTATGTTGGATAGGATTAGCTTGAGCAAAATGAGGTATAGAATCACTGATCTACAAAACGTGTTCCCCGCCAAACAATAGACTTGGTGCAATCAAGATTTGTAGAGCTTCGCAACCCCTGAGTCAGGCAATCCATCCACCAAACATTCACGCACAACCAGACATTGATTGATTGATTTCAGACAGGTTGTGTCCATTAAATACAATTTTCTAGTATTTTCTACCTGCAGCAAACCTAGTGGATAATGCTGGAAGTCAAAGAAAAAACAACCAAAAAAACTGACCCTACCCATCACATACTGTAGGCTGTGTTTACACAATCATACCAATTCTGATCTTTTTTTACCTCTCATTGGTATTTTGACCAATCACATCAGATCTTTTCACATCAGATCTTTTTCAAAATACCAATTAGTAAAACATAAAATAGATTTGTGCTGCCTGTGTGACGCAGCCATCGTTACTGTAGTTAGTTTCATGCATACCTGGGTCAAAATACTATTTGAAATCTTTGAAATACTTTGACAGTTTGGTTTAGCCTTCCTGAAGTGCCAGGTGTGTGGGGTTTGAACTTTTGAGGCTTTTCTATTGGTTTCATTGCAACAGGCAAGCTCAATCAAGCTCAATTATTTAAAATAGTATTTGAAACCAGATATGGTTTTATGCACTGTGTTTTACATTGTTAATTTGAGATGACACAGATGTGAGAACACTGAACAGCTAACACGGGACCCAAACCGGCTGCGTGTGTGCACTATCGTGCACTATCGTGCATAAATACATTTTGTCCCCTTACACCAAACGCGATCACGACACGCAGGTTAAAATATCAAAACAAATTTTACCTGAAATTTTACCTGAAATGCACAAGGTCCTCTACACCGACAATTAATCCACACATAAAATGGCCAACCGAATCGTTTCTAGTCATCTCTCCTCTTTCCAGGCTTTTTCATCTTTGAATTTATATGGTGATTGGCATCTACACTTTCATAGTATTACCACGACAACCGCCAAAAAATGTCATCTTTCAATCACCAACGTGCGTATAACCAATGTGGAGATGGCACATGGGTACCTGCTTCTATAAACCAATGAGGAGATGGGGGAGGCAGGACTTGCAGCGCGATCTGCGTCAGAAATAGGAATTACTTCTATTTTACCCCTTGGCAACACAGACGTTCGTCGGCGCGCGCGAGCAGTGTGGGTGCAATAATTGAATAACATGGATTTCTAAAATGATTTTGTGACGCTCGTGCACGCGACGTGTCCGGTCTGGTCAGCAGGTTGGCTCCAAGGACAAGGGAGCTGGTGTAATTAATAGGTGCAATTTGGTGTAATTATCCAAAATAACTATTAGTTCAGAGTGTTATGAGCAATGATGCCCTCAAACAGAGATGTGCATTATGAGAAATAGTGAGCATTATTTCGGTCTGAGGCTGCATCCTAATTGGCACTCAATTCTCTATACAATGCACAAATTTTTACCAGAGTCCTGGTCAAAAGTAGTGCACTGTATAGGGAATAGGGTGCCATTTGGGATGCAGGTTTTGGTCTGAGTGTAGAGATGAATCATGTTCAGGGGGACATCATAATAGTCGTAATAATATAGGAATGGTCTAGACTATGACTTTGACTAGGAGTGTAGAGGGTATTACATAGTAGTAGGCTACTACTACTACTACAACCCACACACGCAAACAACACACACACACACACAACACACACACACACACACACACACACACACACACACACACACACACACACACACACACACACACACACACACACACACACACACACACACACACACACACACACACACACACACACACACACAGACCACACTCTGCAATGGTGTTCTTCTAACCTCTACCTTGATACTGGATACTCTCAAATCATCAATATTCACCCCAAAAAGGCAACACTTTCTGTGAGGTAAAACCCAAAGTACAAGACTATTGCACCATAGTGAGACAGAAATGTCAGCAGAGGAGAGTTGAGAAGGGCTAGAACGTCTAAAATGTCTCTCTCTCTCTCTCTCTCTCTCTCTCTCTCTCACACACACACACCAGTTTCTTACAGTTTCCAAAGACACCACAGACAGCAAGCATGGGGTTTTGCAAATGAAACCATTTTTTATTATAATTAAATGAATAAACACAGTACAGTTCATAGAGCGGATTACATGAGACTCTGTCAGAGGGGAGATGACAAACATGGGACTTACAGGTTGATACAGGCAATCTGGCAACCTAAGTCCTTTTTTCTCCCACAGAATATCACTACAAACGTGCTCAAATTTGAATCGTTTCAAATTCCACAGCAAACGGTAGCCTATACATCCCTCCCAGGTTTAGGGGTTTAAAGCTCATCTCAAATACTTTCCACTCAATTATTATGCATGCATAGCAGAGCTTCAATGATCATGCATTCAGTAGGCGCTTCAAAAAGCATGTAATACACAGTCAAGCTAAACACACATGCTCTATGGTTGCTGCCAAGGAAATTAAATCAGTGAGAAACCAGACTTAGTACGAAGGTTTGGAAGTGAACATTGCTCAACAGTAGAGGTATAAGGAGTGTTGTGTGATAAACACATAGAACCTACAAATAGGGAGAAGGGGAGAGGATTAGAACCCCCCAAAAATATGGAGAGACGTGCAATGAGAAACACATAACCTAAAAATGGGAAAAAGGGGAAGAAAATCCTACAATATGGAGGAAGTGAGAAACAGGCAGAACCAAAACAATAGGGAGCACAGTGATGTAATTCATTTGCAGGAGGGAGAGAAGAAGAACAAGAAGTGAGTGGGAGAGACAAAGGTGAGAACAAAGCAAGTGAGAACTTACCATGAGAAGACAAATGACTGCAGCTGGGCTGCAACATACTGTAGTAGGCTATTGGCATGGTGCTCACAACACAACATACTGTAGTAGGCTATTGGCATGGTGCTCACAACACAACATATTGTAGTAGGCTATTGGCATGGTGCTCACAACACAACATACTGTAGTAGGCTATTGGCATGGTGCTCACAACACAACGCTCACAAAACAAGGCCCAGGTGGACAACTTGCACAACTTGTCCTCTCTCCCCTACACGGGAATTGAACATGTGAAATTTCCATGTAGAGAGGGCGATATTGACAATTTCCCCTTAGATGAGAATCCTTTTCGATACCTTTCCTCAACACTCTGTCTCCAAGTGGTCTAAATGAGAAACAAAATATAAAACCTTCTATAAAATGTGTTCTGCTCACAGGGGAACTTTTCCATTTTCCCTATATAATATTGTTTACAAAATTATTGACTCATTTGTCTTAAGTTTTTAATCTATTGTGCTCCAATATCAATAGAAATGGATAAACAAACCAAAATGCATTCACGTCTCCTATGTAATATTTATTATAACGTTAATGTATTATATGTTTTCAGTTGACCGGATGTACATGCCTCTAGAGGTTATTTAAGTACAGTAGGTGTGTTTCATAGTAGTGTGTGACAGAGGTGGGACCAAGTCACTATTATTCAAGTCACAAGCAAGTCACAAGGTCCAAGTCTCAAGTCGAGTCCCAAGTAGAATGTTTTAAGTCTCGAGTCAAGTCCAAGTCGTGGATTCTAAGAGCTAGTCAAGACAAGTCTCAAGTCAAGTAAAAACATAACTACAGGCAATGACTTGTTCAACTACAAATCTTTGTCTACTTATTGAGGTTATCAGTCAGCCATTTTCATTATTTTGTCTACAACACATTTTTATTATGTAGTAATACATTTTAACAACAAATTTCAAATGCAAGCTTCAAAAGTAAATGATCAATTTCAAGCAATTTTGACGTACCAAAAGACCAGTAGGCCAATGCTAGTAATTGGTGCCCCATTGCTGTTGAGCTTGCAAAGTAAATGTTTCATATTCTTGATCACCATACTAAACTCAGCAAAAAAATAAACGTCCTCTCACTGTCAACTGCGTTTATTTTCAGCAAACTTAACGTGTAAATATTTGAATGAACATAACAAGGTTCAACAACTGAGACATAAACTGAACAAGTTCCACAGACATGTGACTAACAGAAATGGAATAATAGGTCCCTGAACAAAGGGTGGGTCAAAATCAAAAGTAACAGTCAGTATCTGGTGTGGCCACCAGCTGCATTAAGTACTGCAGTGCATCTCCTCCTCATGGACTGCACCAGATTTGCCAGTTCTGGCTGTGAGATGTTACCCCACTCTTCCCCCAAGGCACCTGCAAGTTCCCGAACATTTCTGGGTGGAATGGACCTAGCCCTCACCCTCCGATCCAACAGGTCCCAGACGTGCCCAATGAGATTGAGATCCGGGCTCTTCGCTGGCCATGGCAGAACACTGACATTCCTGTCTTGCAGGAAATCACTCACAGAACGAGCAGTATGGCTGGTGGCATTGTCATGCTGGAGGGTCATGTCAGGATGAGCCTGCAGGAAGGGTACCATATGAGGGAGGAGGATGTCTTCCCTGTAACGCACAGTGTTGAGATTGCCTGCAAAGACAACAAGCTCAGTCCGATGAAGCTGTGACACACCACCGCAGCCCATGACGGACCCTCCACCTCCAAATCGATCCCGCTCCAGAGTCCAGGCCTCGGTGTTAATCTCATTCCTTCGACGATAAACGTGAATCCGACCATCACCCCTGGTGAGACAAAACCGTGACTCGTCAGTGAAGAGCACTTTTTGCCAGTCCTGTCTGGTCCAGCGACGGTGGGTCTGATCCTGTGCTGATGTTGTTACACATGGTCTGCCACTGCGAGGACGATCATCTGTCCGTCCTGTCTCCCTGTAGTGCTGTCTTAGGCGTCTCACAGTACGGACATTGCAATTTAAGGCCTCTTTAGTTTCCTAAGCTTTCATAACTGTGACATTAATTGCCTCCTGTCTGTAAGCTGTTAGTGTCTTAACGACCGTTCCACAGGTGCATGTTCATGAATTGTTTATGGTTCATTGAACAAGCATGGGAAACAGTTTTTAAACCCTTTACAATGAAGATCTGTGAGGTTACTTGGATTTTTACGAATTATCTTTGAAAGACAGGGTCCTGAAAAGGGACGTTTCTTTTTTTGCTGAGTTGATTTACAGAAATAAAATGTGTTTTATGCCTGCATTTTCAGCTGGAAGTCATTCATGTTAGCAGTCAATGTTTACTAGGAATATCATGTCACATTGTTACTTCTCTGGATTCCAGAGCAAGCATGATCCTATGTCTGGGGTGTTGCAGTATCAGATGGAAAGCATGATCCTATGGCTGGGTGTTGCAGTATCAGATGGAAAGCATGATCCTATGGCTGGGGTGTTGCAGTATCAGATGGAAAGCATGATCCTATGGCTGGGTGTTGCAGTATCAGATGGAAAGCATGATCCTATGGCTGGGGTGTTGCAGTATCAGATGGAAAGCATGATCCTATGGCTGGGTGTTGCAGTATCAGATGGAAAGCATGATCCTATGGCTGGGGTGTTGCAGTATCAGATGGAAAGCATGATTTGTCTGTAGACTTGTTTTCTTCCTCACAAATATCCTAGTTAATTCGCCAGAATGTTACATCTTCATCCCATGAGTATTGCAGGTAGTACTATGTTACAGCTATCTTTAGACATATGCAGTACCACCACTGAGTTATATAATTATAACACACACAAACTAGGCCTATCTGAAATATGAAAATGGTCAATGAAATCACCAGGGTTGCTAAACGTTACTTTATATGGAAAATATTAACGTAGGTAAACTACTCTGTTTTTGCTATGCAAAGCGCTTTCTGGTCATTAGTTTTTTCCAACTGCTTGCACACGTTTTCAAAACGGTCTCCTTTTTTCAAAACTCTACACACAATTCCCAAAACTGCACACACAAATGCAAAATGCCTCACATCTCCTTCAAAATGTAACACTGCATTCAAAATGCCATAAACACATGTCAGAATGAAGCATTTGCATCAAATGGCAAACACTGCTTTCATAATAGTACATTTTTGGATATACCATGTAAACACTGTTGTTCTAAATCGAAAGCTCTTTCATAGGCTTATATCTACATTTCAATACAATGTTCTACAGTGAAAGTAATCTGCTGAGAGAGGTAGCAAGTACACTGTAAACACCAATGCAATGTAGAAACAGAAAATATTTATTAGGCCAAACATTACTGTTGTATACAGTAGCATACAACAAAACCATAAACATATGTAAACCAAAAGTATATTCTTTAGAATACAGTGAATACGCTGTCCAGGGACATTGGTAATTGCCCTCTGTCCTATTATATTTCTTCAGCAGCGCCTGGTTTTGGTGAGGTTGAAGCCAACCTCATCCACATAAATAAATTCATGGTGGATTACATGGGCATCCAGCTCCAATACTCTCTGTAACAGACAAAAGGATATACAGATGAGTAAATATGGTATGTCTGAAGTACTGGAAGTAGTGTTGCATACATACCTCTACAAAGTCATGTCGCATATTCTTGACTCTGTCAGAGTTTCCCTCAAATGGCACCTTGTAAAGTTGTTTCATCGTCACTCGGTGCCGTTGGAGGATGCGTTGTATGGTCGACAGTAAAGTTGTTTCATCGTCACTCGGTGCTGTTGGAGGATGCGTTGTATGGTCGACAGGCTTACAGCATTGATGTTGTTAAATATGGTGTCATTATTCAAGATATGCTCTCTTATCTCTCGAGTCCTAATTGCATTGTTGGCCAAAACCATATTTATAATTGTATTCTCTCGTACATCTGTAAACAAGCGTCCTCGTCCTCCAAGTCTTTGCCTTTCCACTCTGTACAGAATTCAAACACAGTATGTGTTCAGCATAGGAACTGTAAACAATGTACAAAAAAGGTAGTACAGCATGATAACCAACCTCATTCATTCAATGCAGTGCAGTAAATGGATGGCTTAGAGTTAAAAATGTTTATGCAATACTATGCAGTCATATGTATTTTACAGTACATTACTGTAATGCTAAAATAGTCATTTCTGAAGGTTTGAATTATGGACGCCACTGTAAATCGACTCAAGTTGGGCTGGACTCTCAGTCCAGCCTCCCTCATGGTCAAACCGTGGGTGATCACATGATCAACAAGTGTTGCCCTAATCTCATCATAGATGGCTCTCCTTCCTTCTCTTCTTTGCCCTCGTCCTCTTCTTCCTCTTACTCCTCTTGCTCTCTGTCCATTGTTGGCATCCATTGTTCAAAACAGGTCATCTGACCTTTGACCTATTTATAGGCCAATACTACAGTAAAGCAGTGATTGGTTAGTGATCAGTTAAGCTATTAGTGTTTGCACATGTGAGGAGTGTGTGTGTGACCTGGTGAATAAGTGTAGCATTTTGATTGGTTGTGTTTGGAAAAGGAAAGCAAGTCACTTCCTGTTAGATTTTTGTGTTTTAGGTAGAGAATTGTGTGTAGTGTTTTGAAAAAAGTGTTTTATGCAATTGACAACTGAGTCAGGCTGAGAAATAGCTTATGGTTTTGGATATTTGGTGTGTAGTTTTGCACTTTGAGTGAGAGGTTTCAAAAATCTGGTGACATGAAAAGATTTTGTGTAAGCAGTTGGAAAAAACTGTAATCTGGATACCTGCGACTGCCTTTGCGCGCCAATGGTGATTACGCGTCACTGGTCACTGGTCAACAATCAACTTTTTGGTTCTGAAGCACCGATTGATAGATGTCTTTGAAACAATAATTTGGTGCATTTCCGTAGGCCTATGTTAGTGACCTGATCAAATAAGCTAAGGTATACATATAAAATATAAATGGTAGGCCACCTATGTAACCTATTCAAATACATATTCAGTTTCATGCTTGCAAGTCCAAATCAAATTTGTGACTCGAGTCAGACTCAAGTCCAAGTCATGTGACTCCAGTGGTTTGACCTGATGATTAAATCACCATGGGAACATACCAGAGTTGTGGACGTTCCTTTTTTAAAACCTGCCTCTGTTCTGCACCTGTTAAGTTGGATGTGTACATTTTGTATATATTTTTCTGACTTAAAAATTCACATTCTCATACATAAAAAATGCATATTCTCATATATATATATATATATATATATATGTCTCTCCTCACCACTTCTAAAACCAAAGTTGTGCCTGGTAAGATATGAGATGTTTTACAAATCTGTGCTGTTTAGTTTGATGGGAGGGTACTCTCAATAAAAACATATCACCAGATATTTTTTGGGGTGTGGTTAGTTTACACCAGTTTGTTTCCAACAACCAGGTAGAAAAATGAGGGTCCCGGTCCTCATACTGGGAAAGAGTAGAGTGAAAGTGTAGTGATGAAAATATTAGAATGGTAAATCAAAATATAAGGGAAACTCACAGTTTGTGAAATGGGACGAACAATTCACAGGGTGAATTCCAAAGTTATCTATGATGAATGATTACACGTTAGGTTTACACACGTCTCCCATAATCTGCAATCAGTTATACAAATACCACGACTGCACTCTGCTGGTGATGTGGCTATCGGTCTGTATCATGATGAAATGTAACTCCTAAATAAATACAAATATGTATTAACTTATTCTTACTCAGGAAGAGAAAATACATGTTTTAATTGTTTGACATGAACCAGTATGAACCCCAAAATATTTATTTGATTAATAAATACCAAGAATAAAGATGGTTTGCCATTGGCTGAATTCCCTTGGAGCCACTCCCACATGACCTTTTACCTTCTGAGAATTTCCCGCGAACAGTGCACGAGCACTGATGCCTGCAGACCAGACAGAGTTAGCAGACTCTAAACATTTGATGAACTAAATCACTTTATTATAATTTTTTCCATAAACAGGCTTTATGGCGAAGCAAAGCAGCATTTTCAATTTTTTCAATAAGTCTCCGCCACCGGTTCTGAAGGCGAAACCGAGTCCCTCGCCTGCAGAAGCCGACTTGCCATCCTCAGTTCGAAAAAAGAACAGCTCTCCAAAAGAAGAAGCTAAGCATGCATCTCAAACTCCCACCACCAAAAAGACTCCTGCAAAACCCCGTAATGCAAATGCGAGCAAAGGCGGATTCGGCAAACTCTTTGGGAATAAGACACTAACAATAAAGGAGAGGTAAGACAGGTGGCTCAAATTAGTTAGCTAGCACAAATAACGAGTTGCTTTGTTGTGGCTAGTGGTTTTAGCGGTAGCTAGCCACGGTAGCTAATTATAACTCATGCAGAAATGCTCATTGATTTGTGAAATGGCTAACTCTCGTCTACACAGGACAGACGTTATGTAAATGCAATACGATTTAGACAGATTAGTAGCTGGATAAAACTGGCTAACCAGTCAGCGGATTACTTAACTAGTAACGTTTAATGTTATTTGTGTCTCAACCCTTCAACACACTTCCTTGTGTATCTGTTGTCTGACAGTGTTGGAGTAATGATACATTTTGATCAAGCATGTCAAAGTGCACAGTAACATGCATGCGTCCTCATTTGGCGGGAGAACGTGTCATGTAATTCAACACTTTCGTGACTGGCATGATGCGGGTGGTCGTAGACCCAGGGGGACCAATTATATTCAAAGGGGAAAGGCATCATACCATATCTTCAGGTCTATGTGAAACTAGGTTTATTAAGCCTCGATCAGTGTCATTGCATTTTGGAACACCAGAAGTACCAATGATTGTTTTTATAACTGAACCAAGATAGACAACAGCCTGCCGTTTCCAATGGGAACAAATTAGTTATAGTGGGCAGAACAAGCAAGGAGATGGACAGAGCCAAGCATGAGTTAGCGAGATCCTATTAACACGTTCTAGCGTGCATCTGCATATTTCCGTTAGGGAAGGCCTACTCTATCAAGTGCCGTGTGCAATAACTGAATTCGCCTTTGCACTCCTACTAAACCACGTGATTTCTTTTTTTGCAACTTTGGCAAAGGGTAAAGCCTACAAAATGTAGTCCACTCTGTAAATAACATATTTTAGTTTTGGGAACAGAACTGTGTTGAGATCAAATATTTCGATGATGAGAAAGTGTCAAAATCCATCTTCTCCCACTGCCAGCCACTGGGCTTCCTCTCACTACCATATTTGGTAGTGAGTGGCAACGCCAAGCAGATGCCTCACATTTATACATCTGGTGAAATATCTGACTCATTGTTCTATCTGTGGAAGTAGATTCATTTCCAATGGAATGCTGCGTTTGCCCTGCAGCGTTGCGTTTAATTTATCGAATGTATTTGTAAAACTATTTGCATAGATGGCTTGACAGAAATGGTAGAGGAAGGTGACACATCCAGATGATGCTGCGTACCATTTTGCGCAAATATGCTGTCGGTGTGAAGGAGGCGTGAGCTTAGTTGACGGACAACCGGATGCATCCGCTTTTAAGGGATACAGCCAAAGATGGGCAGAAGCTGCTTCAATATAAATCACCGATCACACTTGTAGGCGACCATTAGACACTATGCGCAGAAACACGTTGTAATGTCTAACGGTCAACCCGTGGTGAACTGCACCTGTGCAGGCCATCAAATCAAAGGCGCTCCTTTGACATGAAGTTGTTTTTGGCAAAAATGTAAACGTGTCAGTTTCACAAGGTTGGAGTAATATGTATAACTACTTAAGACATTTGCTCGAATCTAGGTTGTGCCTTTTTTAGATTTTGAGAATTAACAAGGGAGATTTTATTGTTTTACTAATCAAACCCCACAACCCGGCCTGGTCTGTTTCACAAGCATTCCTGTAAGTCTCATGATCTTGCGCCTCTGGGTTTAGAAACTCTGTGATACAGCTAATTCAACCCTATTCAATCTATATCAATTTTCAGCTGAAAACTGGATATGGAAACTCCGCTCGGGTGTTTTCTTTAACGCCTGCTACCTTAGGTTAATGTAAAACAAATGAATGGGACGGATCCATATTTCCCTCAATCTCCCTTTCCTCTTAAAGTGTGCACTCGTTCACTGCTCCCCACATGTAAAAAATAATTGGATTGGAGTAAGCATTGGCTAGAGTAGACAAGGGAGTTACTATACCAGTGATTTCCTTTCAAATCCATAAAGGGAAGTTCAACAAGTAGACAGGCGAGATTGTTACTAGATAACCTGTTGTCGGATATTTTAATTCTCCATCTTATTTTCTTCCAGTCCAGCACCATGTCCATTCAGTGCCGGAGCCTTGGTGTGGGCCAAGCTAGAGGGGCACCCCTGGTGGCCGTGTATGGTAGTTCCCCAGCCTGTCGGCGGAGAGCAGATGAGGGGTAGGGGTAAAAGCCAGCGCCTGCATGTCCACTTCTTCGATGAGCCACCAACCAGGGGCTGGGTCAGCACCAAATATATCCGCGAGTATCAAGGTGAGAAAGCTATGATTTACCTGTCCAAAACTCCCTTCCTTTACTATCTACAGTGTGCTGCGTCACTCACCTAGCCTGTGCAGGTGGACATCTATTGTCTATCTATTCTTGGTTAGCCTGGTCCCAGATCTGTATATTCTGTCTTTCCAACTCTTATGTTTGTTGTCATGGAAGACAATGACCATAGGAGTTTACAAGACGGCACAAGAAAATCTGATATCAGGCTAATTCTAGCTATGCTACAGTTAGTGATGTAAGATGCCAGTTAAGAGGTAAGCTATATTACTACAGCAATAGCTTCTCCAAAAAAGGGTTTTATTGATTCTAAAGCAATGTTTTCGGCACTGAGCAAATTTCAGGTCTGCTGAGCGCAAACTTGAATGTTGTGAAAATTCGGTGCAACTTCCAGCGTGCGTTTAATGTGAACACTGAGGCTGTACCTGCTTTAGGTTACAGTGTTAAGTAGCCATGTAGGCTACTGTGGCTATTTGATCATAATGTAGGCCTACCAGAGTGGCCTACCATCAAAAACAATGGAGAAAATGCATTCCATAATTCATTCAGCCTACAGTAGCAGCCAATGTGTAGTGTTCAATGTAGGGCTGCATTCCATGCGACTTGTGAAAAAGAAAATGCCGGTACAAATCTGTCGTTCTGCCCCTGAACAAGGCAGTTAACCCACTGTTCCTAGGCCGTCATTGTAAATAAGAATTTGTTCTTAACTGACTTGCCTAGATAAATAAAGGTAAAATATTTTTTTACCTGTTTATTCACTTGTCCTTCAGACACAGTGACTGAAAATGTTGTCATGTTTGATGCAAGACACCACTTTACAAAATAAAATGCATTATTATTCCCATACCATTATTACAGAAAATCAGACAAATTATTCTACCCTCTGCCTATTGGCTACCAATCTTATTCAAGCCTGTCTCAAAATACAACACTGCCCCTTGAAGACAAAAAAAAGCTCTTTACCGGACTTGCATTTCAAAGATGTCTAGAAATGTTAATGTTTTGTGCTCTTGTAGGAGGCAATCACTCCCCTATTGCTGACTACAAATTATCTGTAACTTGGCTGATAACTCACTAACTAGCAAAGTGTATGACCAAAATGTGCACATGTGGCTACATGAAGCTTTTGCTTTGATCTCAAAACAAGCACATCTACTCAACTGTTTATGCTGTAAACACAGTCCAGTTAAAAGTAAGTGGCACAGATCCGTATGTGGCAATGGTCTATTTGCGTATAGACCTACTGCAGCTCTGATTGTTTATGCCACACCAGTCTGTAGCGTGCGGGCTGAGTAGTGCGTGTCAATGCAATAGAATCTTACTCCGTGTTCTACCTATAACAAAATCTCTTGCATAGTTTGTTTTGTTTCGGTATGTTGCATTGAAAGTGACTAATAATGCGTTGATTCGATCACAATTGATAGTGTTAACAGTGAAAACTCTAGAATAGTGGTCACCAACCTTTTATGAGTGAAGGTCTGAGTAAAAATGCAAGCTGAGATCTACTGCTCAGCTTTTTTTAAACATGACTTAAAAAACATATAAAAAACATATGCCTATGCAATTTTAACCAATTAACAGTCCCTCCAGGATTCCGCAATTCTGCAATTGCATAATTTAATGCAAAATCAACCAATCAGCGCATGTTATGCGAGAGCTCGCAATTTTGACATATCCCTGCACTTTTAGCTCATTAAAGGGTCCAATCAAAAGCGGGTTTGTAATTTTGACTAATTACTGCACTGTCCAATCCAACCACACATCAAAGTTTTTTCCCCTTGGCCTGTCGGTGTATTCACGTGCGAGGATTATGGGTGATTGTTGATGGCTGATGGGCAGTACAAGGAACAGAAATCAATCTCATTTGCTAACAAACGACCGTGTGAAACAATTTCCAAGTGTTTTTGGAAACTAGAGAAATTCAACAATCACTTCAAATCAGCAAAGCATATGAGAATGTCAGAACAGTTCCCACAGCAGTGGCAGATCACCATGATTGAAGTGGTAGCAGGGAAAACTGGCAGTGCTGAAAGAATCAAAGTGAGTGTCGTTTTACTCAAACTTTTACTCCGCTAACCTTGGCTTTAGTAGGGTGGTCAGCACTCTGCTCTCCCCAGTCTGTCTATGGAGAGCGCTGATCAAAGCACCGAGTGCAATTTGTCAGCTTTGCCATTTTAAACTCTAAAACTTAATCCGGATCACTAAAGCACAATCTTTCTGTATTTTTTAGAAATGGTAATATTGTTTCAAAAGTATATATCAACCACAATACTCTATTTGTACGTTTTCTGTTCATCTCCCTTACGACCGTTTCAGAAAAAATCACAATCAAGTATTTTGAAGACAACTTGTGAGAAAGAAATATTGATCCTTAAATTGGAAGCGATTGATCAGCTTTGAATCAACTCTTTTTGAGAGAGCTAGCGTGAGCAGGAATGTGAGATCCATCTCGTGTTGATGGCAAGCCCAAAGCCTGATGGAGAGGTGAATGTGTAAGTAGATTATGACAGAGCTGTTTTCTCAGGAAAATAAACCAAATTGAAACATCTAAAGTACTCATTGTTTTTGTAATATGTATTCTGCTTAAAATTGTCCTAAAACTGAGCACATAAGACTTTTTATTGCTTTATATGAAATTAATGTGGGGGGGGGGGGGGATCACTGCTTTATCGTTGGGTTTTTTACACAATTGTTGGTGATCCACTATTAATGCCTTGGTGACCACTGCTCTAGTAAGTTGAGTGAAGTTCAATCTCGTGCTTCTCTCTGTGGGCTGATATTTCTGCGGACAGTCCAGGGGAGCTGCTCGGCAGTCTCGGAGCTACTGTGAGCGCAGCTTAGACAGAACATTGTTTTCGAGCCATATACACTTTGGAGTGTACTAAAAAATAATGTCGCTTCTCACTTGTACTCCATGCCAGGCTCGGACAGCAGTGATGCTAAGACAGGAGGGGTGTTCTTCAGTGGTAAGCCTGTGATCCGCAAGGCCATGGAGCTGGCTGATGCTGCTATGCCAGACAGCCCAGAGACTAGACTGAAGATGCCTGTCTGTATGGACCCATCTGATGCTGAGGAAGATGAGGAGGAGGATATGGAGGTGAGAGAATCTTTCCGTTTGTATGTACTGCTGCGAACATTGCATTTCCATTTGATTGATACTTTATTAATCTACAATCTATTTGTCTATCTACCGTAATTGCTGGACTATAAGCCGCTACTTTATTCCAATGCTTTGAACCTCGCGGTTTATACAATGACGCGGCTAATTTATGGATTTTTCCCGCTTTCACAAGATTCATGCCACCAAAAAACTGAGCACCCGTCACATAATGTGACGTAAATCGAGCGCGCTCAAACTTCCCATCATTCTGATTACGGTAGTAATTTTGTCACCCTCATCATGGCAAAGACACGGAGAAATGCATATGATGCAGCTTTCAAGTTGAAGGCGATCGATCTGATCTGGCTGTTGGAAAAGGAAAGAGAGCTGCTGCATGGGAGCTTGGCCTTAATGAGTCGATGATAAGATGTTGGAAACAGCAGTGTGAGGAACTGACTCAGTGCAAAAAGACAACAAAGGCTTTCAGAGGGAAGAAAAGCAGATGGCCCAAAGTATTTGCAGCCACTCGACATCAGTGTAAATCGTGCATTTAAGGTGGCGCTCCTTGTTCAGTGGGAGTCTTGGATGACAAGTGGGGAGAAATCCTTCACTAAAACGGGCTGCATGCGAAGAGCAACTTATGGTCAAGTCTGCCAGTGGGTCCTGACAGTGTGGAGCATTGTCAAAAAATCCACTATCATCAACGGGTTTCGAAAGTCTGGACTGCTGCGTGTTGAAGGGGCAGCATGAGCTCAGCGGGGTATTTGCCTCCGGATGAAAGTGACGAGAGCGACAATGAAAACGATCCAACATCAGATGAAGCAATTCTGAGGCTTTTCATCTCCGACACCGAAGGAGATGACTTCAGTGGTTTCAGTGCACAGGAGGAGGAAGATAGTGACCAAGTTAATTTGTTTCAATGTACCGGTAGGCACCTGCGGCTTATAGACATGTGCGGCGTATTTATGTACAAAATACATATTTTTTAAAATAATTCAGTGGGTGCGGTTTATATTCAGGTGCGCTTAATAGTCCAGCAATTACGGTAGTAGTGGTACAACAAAACTCACGGTTTTGGGTCATGGATCGGATCATTTTTCAGCACTGCAGTACATCACCGGGACCAAGCTCCCTGCCATCCAGGACCTCTATACCAGGCGGTGTCAGAGGAAGGCCCTAAAAATTGTCAGACTTCAGCCACCCTAGTCATAGACTGTTCTCTCTGATACCGCAGGGCAAGTGGTACCGGGCGCCAAGTCTAGGTCCAAGAGGCTTCTAAACAGCCTCTTCCTCCAAGCTATAAGACTCCTGAACAGCTAATCAAATGGCTACCCAGACTATTTGCCCCCCCCCCACCCCCACGCTGCTACTACTCCCTGTTGTTATCTATACATAGCCACTTTAACAACCCTACCTGCATATACATAATTATCTCAATTACCTCCACTGGTGCCCCCGTTCGTTGACTCTGTACCGGTACCCTCTGTATATGGCCCCGCTGTTGTTTTACTGCTGCTCTTTAAATATTTATTCTTATATTTTCTTAAAACTGCATCGTTGGTTAAGCGCTTGTAAGTAAGCATTTCACTGTAAGGTCTACACCTGTTGTATTTGGCACATGTGACAAATAACATTTGACTTGAACCTTGGATCCAGTGCGGTAGATCTACGAAGGTAGTCCTGTACATTAGGGGGGTATCTGGGGTTCAGGTCCTCTAATGGCAGCCTTGACATCTCTAATGATATGGTGCTTTATTCCTTGTTTTCAGAGGTAGGATCATGGACACCGACGGTGCAGTTTCGGTGCTCAATAAGGTTGTAACCGTTTTGAGGGGTTTGAGCACCTGGAGGACCTCCTCCTGCCACTTTCACAGCTGCCTGCTGCTCAAGATCGAGCTCCAACATGTCATAGGTGGAGTTCCATCTTGTTGTGACATGGTGTATGAGCTTGTGAGTCGGTAGCTGTAGCATTTCTTGCTTGGTGTTAAGCACATGAGTGGCTGTTGTGCCCCCGGTGGAAAAAGGAAACCTTCCTGATCCTCCCAAGGAGGCGGTCCATCTGGTTTACTGAGATTCCCCTTTGAGATGCTAAATTGATCACATGTGCAATGCAAGCTATCTGTGGCCCCAGTCCAGCCTCTATCACTGCATTTACTTGGTTCTTGGAGTTATCTGTGGTGATTGGGATATTGCTATTGGGCCTCTCTAGCTTCCACTCTGCTCCTGCTCCTAGCAGTACCTGCGCCAGATTTGTGTTTCTCTCATAGAGGGCGTGTCTATAGCACCGGACTTCACATCTCCCACTCCTCTGGTGTAGTGAACAGTCACAAAGCTTTCTGTTACCCTGGAGGTCCACCTGAGTGAGGTGAGAGCAACAGAGGATGCCTTGGATAATTAATCGACAATTTTGTTATTTTCCGGTTCCTAAAGCTCTGGCATGATCTTTATACTGAAGTGAGTGCGCCAGGGGATTTTGTAGAATGGCTCAAGCACTTTCACCATATTTTTAAACCCTTTGTTTTCCACAACAGAAAATGGCCTCATGTCTGCAGAGATAAACATCCCAATAGATTTGGTGATGGCTTTAGCCCGGTCTGATTCTACAGCAACGGGCTGCTTAAATGCCGCGGGGAGAAGTTGTCTCTTGGCTGAGTTGGCTCCCGTCACTGACACACCAGGGTGATGACGCTCTAAATGTGTGGCCACACTCAATGTATTTCCATGATCATACGGCTTTCTTGTGGCACAATGCCCACACACCGTAATGGTGTTGTCCACCACCCTTCTTCCATCTTCATATTTGACAGGGAAGCCTAAATGCTCCCATCCATGAGACTTAAATGAAGCGGGAGGCTTTTCCTGTTCTTCAGCTCCTCCGCCAGCCATGGCTGTCACTGCTCTTTAGTCTTCTTTGCTTTTTGAAACGCGAGCATCCAGGATTGATACGTTGGGATTCAACACGTGAACAGTAAACACAACGGCTTTTAAAAAATTATTCAATCAGGCTTCAGAGCAAAACACAGCACTGTCTTTATCTTTTCACTGCAACTCTGCATCGAGACGTAGGGAATGACTTTAAAAAAGTAACAGTGGCAGTAAAACTGTATTTCACACTGGTGGTTAAACTTTGCAATTGATCTGCAGTTCACACGCGTGCCGAACCGTGGGCGGTTGATCCGTACGGATCAACTACTCTCCTACGATCTCGACACATTTGCATCGAAAAATGTAAGCCAGTATCAAAACTTTTCCCATCTTGTAGTGTAGAGCAAGTTATTTTCAACATTGAACTTACCACTCAATAATGATAAATACTGTATCATTATATATACATATGTTACTCTTTGTCTTGTGTGCAAACTAGCATGTGTAAAGCAAATGTGTTGAATATAAACATTTAAAAAACAAACGAACAACAGTGGGCCAAATGTGCGCCACCCTATGGGACTTCCAATCACGGCTGGTTTAGATACAGCCTGTATTTTAACCAGGGTGTCTGTAGTGACGCCTCAAGCAGTGAGATGCAGTGCCTTAAATCACTTCACCACTCGGGAGCCCATATAATTTTTTTCTCTCTTGAAAAACTGAAGTACTGTATTTTCATTTTCTCCTACAGCTTGATAAGTCAACATTGACCGACGAAGATTTGACTGAAGAGGAAGATGAGGAGACAGTGAAGTCTAAGCCTAGTCGCCGTTCCTCCCGTGCCACAGCAGAACAGGGCAGCAAGTCCAAGCGTCGCCGCATCGTGGTTGCCTCCGACAGTGAAGGCTCGGGTGACGAATTCAAACCAGAACAGGCCGGATGCAGCAGTGAGGAAGATGAGGAAGAGGTAGTGAACAGTATGTCGGAGGAAGATGTAGAAAGTGAAAATGAGGCTGAACCCGACAGCCCAGTTAAACAGGTGAAACGCAAACGACCCGTAGAGAAGCCATCCAGTGCCAAACCAAAACCCAAGACTCCCACTCTTCCAGAAACCACCAAGAGAGCCCCCTTATCTAGCACCATCACAGCCGACACCAAGTCTCGACTCTCAGCCTTTTCGGCCCCGGAGAGCTTCGACAGCCAGGCGAATGGCTCAGGTGCCGGCGGGCAAGGTGGGGCTACGGTATGGGACCATGAGAAGCTTGATTGGCTACAGGAAGGCCGGAGGAAAGACTCCAAGAGACGAAGACAGTCTGAGGAAGACTACGATCCCACGACTCTGTATGTCCCAGAAGACTTCTTGAACAAAACGACCCCAGGCATGCGGCGCTGGTGGCAGCTCAAGTCGGAGACGTTCGATGCCGTGCTCTTCTTCAAGGTACTATAAATCATTTAAATGCTGTATTTTGGTGGAGGTGCAATGCTTCTTTGTTTAACATTGACTCCCTGGCCAGTTTATTAGGCACCCCCATCTTGTACAGGGTCGGACCCCCCCTTGCCTCCAGAAAGGCCTGAAATCTTGGAGAGTCACCTTTTGAACGTGCTTTTTAGTCTAGGACTAGGCAGAATTTGTGGCTGTGAATCTGACCTTTTAGTGTCCTCATCTAGAAAGGTGCAAGTAAAATGTATTATTACTCAGGTGGGTAAGTTCTATGAGCTGTACCACATGGATGCTGTGATTGGTGTCAACGAGCTGGGTCTGACCTTCATGAAGGGGGCCTGGGCCCACTCTGGCTTCCCCGAGATAGGCTTTGGACGCTTCTCAGATGGACTGGTGCAGAGGGGATACAAGGTGGGGAGCCATTTTGTTTTTAAAAGAAAGCTTAGACTCAACCTTTTTAAAAGGCTTGATGTTATCCAAAATAATATTGCGATATGTAACTATTTCCACCCATCACTGCTGTTTTGCTGGCAAACCAATTTCTCCTCAGTCATTAATAAAGTATTTCTTATGTTAGGTGGCACGTGTGGAGCAGACGGAGACTCCAGACATGATGGAGGCTCGCTGTAAGACCATGCTGAAGCCCACCAAGTTTGACCGGGTGGTACAGCGTGAGGTATGCCGAATCATCACACGGGGAACACAGACCTACAGCGTGTTGGACGGAGCCCCTTCTGAGACACACAGCAAATACCTCCTCAGCATCAAGGAGAAGGTAGGATGTGTTTTGTGATGCGTTGTATATATGTATACTATATTCATTTTGTTACCTTATAGCCTTATTCTAAAATGGATTAAATCATTTATACTCCATAATGACAGAGCAAAAACAGGTTTGTAGACATTTTTGCATATGTATTAAATAAAAATAACTTATCACATTTACATAAGTATTCAGATCCTTTACTCAGTACTTTGTTAAAGCACTTTTGGCAGTGATTACAGCATTGAGTCTTCTTGGGTATGACGCTACAAATCAAAATCAAATCAAATGTATTTATATAGCCCTTCGTACATCAGCTGATATCTCAAAGTGCTGTACAGAAACCCAGCCTAAAACCCCAAACAGCAAGCAATGCAGGTGTAGAAGCACGGTGGCTAGGAAAAACTCCCTAGAAAGGCCAAAACCTAGGAAGAAACCTAGAGAGGAACCAGGCTATGTGGGGTGGCCAGTCCTCTTCTGGCTGTGCTGGGTGGAGATTATAACAGAACATGGCCAATCTGTTCAAATGTTCATAAATGACCAGCATGGTCGAATAATAATAAGGCAGAACAGTTGAAACTGGAGCAGCAGCATGGCCAGGTGGACTGGGGACAGCAAGGAGTCATCATGTCAGGTAGTCCTGGGGCATGGTCCTAGGGCTCAGGTCAGTTGAAACTGGAACAGCAGCATGGCCAGGTGGACTGGGGACAGCACAAGGAGTCATCATGTCAGGTAGTCCTGGGGCATGGTCCTAGGGCTCAGGTCCTCTGAGAGAGGGAAAGAAAGAGAGAATTAGAGAACGCACACTTAGCTTCACACAGGACACCGAATAGGACAGGAGAAGTACTCCAGATATCACAAACTGACCCCAGCCCCCCAACACATAAACTACTGCAGCATAAATACTGGAGGCTGAGACAGGAGGGGTCAGGAGACACTGTGGCCCCATCCGAGGGCACCCCCGGACAGGGCCAAACAGGAAGGATATAACCCCACCCACTTTTCCAAAGCACAGCCCCCACACCACTAGAGGGATATCTTCAACCACCAACTTACCATCCTGAGACAAGGCTGAGTATAGCCCACAAAGATCTCCGCCACGGCACAACCCAAAGGGGGGGGGGCGCCAACCCAGACAGGATGGCCACAACAGTGAATCAACCCACTCGGGTGACGCACCCCCTCCAGGGACGGCATGAGAGAGCCCCAGTAAGCCAGTGACTCAGCCCCTGTAATAGGGTTAGAGGCAGAGAATCCCAGTGGAAAGAGGGGAACCGGCCAGGCAGAGACAGCAAGGGCGGTTCGTTGCTCCAGAGCCTTTCCGTTAACCTTCCCACTCCTGGGCCAGACTACACTCAATCATATGACCCACTGAAGAGATGAGTATTCAGTAAAGACTTAAAGGTTGATACCGAGTTTGCGTCTCTGACATGGGTAGGCAGACCGTTCCATAAAAATGGAGCTCTATAGGAGAAAGCCCTGCCTCCAGCTGTTTGCTTAGAAATTCTAGGGACAATTAGGAGGCCTGCGTCTTGTGACCGTAGCGTACGTGTAGGTATGTACGGCAGGACCAAATCAGAGATGGGTAGGAGCAAGCCCATGTAATGCTTTGTAGGTTAGCAGTAAAACCTTGAAATCAGCCCTTGCTTCGAAAGGAAGCCAGTGTAGAGAGGCTAGCACTGGAGTAATATGATCAATTTTTTTTGGTTCTAGTCAGGATTCTAGCAGCCGTATTTAGCACTAACTGAAGTTTATTTAGTGCTTTATCCGGGTAGCCGGAAAATAGAGCATTGCAGTAGTCTAACCTAGAAGTGACAAAAGCATGGATTAATTTTTCTGCATCATTTTTGGACAGAAAGTTTCTGATTTTTGCAATGTTACGTAGATGGAAAAAAGCTGTCCTCGAAATGGTCTTGATATGTTCTTCAAAAGAGAGATCAGGGTCCAGAGTAACGCCGAGGTCCTTCACAGTTTTATTTGAGACGACTGTACAACCATTAAGATTAATTGTCAGATTCAACAGAAGATCTCTTTGTTTCTTGGGACCTAGAACAAGCATCTCTGTTTTGTCCGAGTTTAATAGTAGAACGTTTGCAGCCATCCACTTCCTTATGTCTGAAACACATGCTTCTACAGAGGGCAATTTTGGGGCTTCACCATGTTTCATTGAAATGTACAGCTGTGTGTCATCCGCATAGCAGTGAAAGTTTACATTATGTTTTCGAATAACATCCCCAAGAGGTAAAATATATAGTGAAAACAATAGTGGTCCTAAAACGGAACCTTGAGGAACACCGAAATTTACAGTTGATTTGTCAGAGGACAAACCATTCACAGAGACAAACTGATATCTTTCCGACAGATAAGATCTAAACCAGGCCAGAACATGTCCGTGTAGACCGATTTGGGTTTCCAATCTCTCCAAAAGAATGTGGTGATCGATGGTATCAAAAGCAGCACTAAGGTCTAGGAGCACGAGGACAGATGCAGAGCCTCGGTCCGATGCCATTAAAATGTCATTCACCACCTTAACAAGTGCCGTCTCAGTGCTATGATGGGGTCTAAAACCAGACTGAAGCATTTCGTATACATTGTTTTGTCTTCAGGAAGGCAGTGAGTTGCTGCGCAACAGCCCTCTCTAAAATTTTTGAGAGGAATGGAAGATTCGATATAGGCCGATTTAGTTTTTTATATTTTCTGGGTCAAGGTATGGCTTTTTCAAGAGAGGCTTTATTACTGCCACTTTTAGTGAGTTTGGTACACATCCAGTGGATAGAGAGATGTTTATTATGTTCAACATAGGAGGGCCAAGCACAGGAAGCAGCTCTTTCAGTAGTTTAGTTGGAATAGGGTCCAGTATGCAGCTTGAAGGTTTAGAGGCCATGATTATTTACATCATTGTGTCAAGAGATATAGTACTAAAACACTTGAGTGTCTCTCTTGATCCTAGGTCCTGGCAGAGTTGTGCAGACTCAGGACAACTGGGGTTTGGAGGAATACGCAGGTTTAAAGAGGAGTCCGTAATTTGCTTTCTAATAATCATAATCTTTTCCTCAAAGAAGTTCATGAATTTATCACTGTTAAAGTGAAAGTCATCCTCTCTTGGGGAATGCTGCTTTTTAGTTAGCTTTGCGACAGTATCAAAAAGGAATTTCGGATTGTTCTTATTTTCCTCAATTAAGTTAGAAAAATAGGATGATCGAGCAGCAGTAAGGGCTCTTCGGTACTGCACGGTACCGTCCTTCCAAGCTAGTCGGAAGACTTCCAGTTTGGTGTGGCGCCATTTCCGTTCCAATTTTCTGGAAGCTTGCTTCAGAGCTTGGGTATTTTCTGTGTACCAGGGAGCTAGTTTCTTATGAGATTTTTTTTTAGTTTTTAGGGGTGCAACTGCATCTAGGGTATTAAGCAAGGTTAAATTGAGATCCTCAGTTAGGTGGTTAACTGATTTTTGTCCTTGGGTAGGCAGAGGGAGTCTGGAAGGGCATCAAGGAATCTTTGTGTTGTCTGTGAATTTATAGCACGACTTTTGATGTTCCTTGGTTGGGGTCTGAGCAGATTATTTGTTGCAATTGCAAACGTAATAAAATGGTGGTCCGATAGTCCAGGATTATGAGGAAAAACATTAAGATCCACAACATTTATTCCATGGGACAAAACTAGGTCCAGCGTATGACTGTAACAGTGAGTGGGTCCAGAGACATGTTGCACAAAACCCACTGAGTCGATGATGGCTCCGAAAGCCTTTTGGAGTGGGTCTGTGGACTTTTCCATGTGAATATTAAAGTCACCAAAGATTAGAATATTATCTGCTATGACTACAAGGTCCGATAGAAATTCAGGGAACTCAGTGAGAAACGCTGTATATGGCCCAGGAGGCCTGTAAACAGTAGCTATAAAAAGTGATTGAGTAGGCTGCATAGATTTCATGACTAGAAGCTCAAAAGACGAAAACGTCATTTTTTTTTTTTGTAAATTTAAGTTTGCTATCGTAAATGTTAGCAACACCTCCGCCTTTGCGGGATGCACGGGGGATATGGTCACTAGTGTAGCCAGGAGGTGAGGCCTCATTTAAAACAGTAAATTCATCAGGCTTAAGCCATGTTTCAGTCAGGCCAATCACATCAAGATTATGATCAGTGATTAGTTCATTGACTATAATTGCCTTTGAAGTAAGGGATCTAACATTAAGTAGCCCTATTTTGAGATGTGAGGTATCATGATCTCTTTCAGTAATGACAGGAATGGAGGTGGTCTTTATCCTAGTGAGATTGCTAAGGCGAACACCGCCATGTTTAGTTTTGCCCAACCTAGGTCGAGGCACAGACACGGTCTCAATGGTGATAGCTGAGCTGACTACACTGACTGTGCTAGTGGCAGACTCCACTATGCTGGCAGGCTGGCTAACAGCCTGCTGCCTGGCCTGCACCCTATTTCATTGTGGAGCTAGAGGAGTTAGAGCCCTGTCTATGTTGGTAGATAAGATGAGAGCACCCCTCCAGCTAGGATGGAGTCTGTCACTCCTCAGCAGGTCAGGCTTGGTCCTGTTTGTGGGTGAGTCCCAGAAAGAGGGCCAATTATCTACAAATTCTATCTTTTGGGAGGGGCAGAAAACAGTTTCAACCAGCGATTGAGTTGTGAGACTGCTGTACAGCTCATCACTCCCCCTAACTGGGAGGGGGCCAGAGACAATTACTCGATGCCGACACATCTTTCTAGCTGATATGCACGCAGAAGCTATGTTGCGCTTGGTGATCTCTGACTGTTTCATCCTAACATCGTTGGTGCCGACGTGGATAACAATATCTCTATACTCTCTACACTCGCCAGTTTTAGCTTTAGCCAGCACCATCTTCAGATTAGCCTTAACGTTGGTAGACCTGCCCCCGGGTAAACAGTGTATGATCGCTGGATGATTCGTTTTAAGTCTAATACTGCGGGTAATGGAGTCGCCAATGACTAGAGTTTTCAATTTGTCAGAGCTAATGGTGGGAAGCTTCGGCGTTTCAGACCCCGTAACGGGAGGAGTAGAGACCAGAGAAGACTCAGCCTCTGACACCGACCCGCTGCTTAATGGGGAAAACCGGTTGAAAGTTTCTGTCGGCTGAATGAGCGACACCGGTTGAGCGTTCCTACAGCATTTCCTTCCAGAAACCGTGAGAAAGTTGTCTGGCTGCGGGGACTGTGCCAGGGGATTTATACTACTATCTGTACTTACTGGTGGCACAGACGCTGTTTCATCCTTTCCTACACTGAAATTACCCTTGCCTAACGATTGCGTCTGAAGCTGGGCTTGTAGCACAGCTATCCTCGCCGTAAGGCGAGTACAGCGACTGCAATTAGAAGGCATCATGTTAATGTTACTACTTAGCTTCGGCTGTTGGAGGTCCTGACGAATCGTGTCCAGATAAAGCGTCCGGAGTGAAAAAGTTGAGGAAAAAATAAATAAATATATGAACGGTAATTAAAAAGTGAAAACCGTAAAGTTGTCAGGTAGCAAAATAGGTTGGCAACAAAACGCACAGCAACTCGAAAACAAGCCTGCAAGTTGTGACCGGCACACCTGTATTTAGGGAGTTTCTCCCATTCTTCTATGCAGATGCTCTCAAGCTCTGTCAGGTTGGATGGGGAGCGTTGCTGCACAGCTATTTTCAGGTCTGTCCAGAGATGTTCGATCGGGTTCAAGTCCTGGCTCTGGCTGGGCCACTGAAGGACATTCAGAGACTTGTCCTGAAACCACTCCTGCATTGTTTTGTCTGTGTGCTTAGGGTCGTTGTCTTGTTGGAAGGTGAATCTTTGCCCCAGTCTGAGGTCCTGAGCGCTCTGGAGCAGGTTTTCATCAAGGATCTCTCTCTACTTTGCTCCATTCATCTTTGCCTCAATCCTAACTAGTCTCCCAGTCTCTGCTGCTGAAAAAAATCTCAACAGCATGCTTCACCATCTGATGAAACCAAGAGTCTTTAGGTGACTTTTGGCAAACTCCAAGCGGGCTGTTATGTGCATTTTACTGAGGAGTGGTTTCTGTCTGGCCACTCTACCACAAAGGCCTGATTGGTGGAGTGCTGCAGAGGTGGTTGTCCTTATGAAAGGTTTTCCCATCTCCACAGGGGAACTCTGGAGCACTGTCAGTCACCATCAGGTTCTTGGTCACCTCCCTGACCAAGGCCCTTCTCCCCTGATTGCTCAGTTTGGCCGGGTGGCCAGCTCTAGGAAGAGTCTTGGTGGTTTCAAACTTCTTCCATTTAAGACTGATCGACTCATTTATTTGTCACATGCGCCGGATACAGTAGACCTTACTAGAGGTCAACAGATTATGATTTTTCAACGCCGATACGGATTACTGGAGGCCCCCCCCAAAAAAACGATACCGATTAATCATCATTTTTAAGTGTGTGTGTAATAATGACAATTACAACAATACTGAATGAACACTTTTATAAATCAATTTAGTCTCAAATAATGAAACATGTTCAATTTGGTTTAAATAATGCAAAAACAAAGTGTTGGAGATGAAAGTAAAAGTGCAATATGTGCCATGTAAGAAAAGATAACGTTTAAGTTCCTTGCTCAGAACATGAGAGCATATGAAAACTGGTGGTTCAATATTTCCAGTTAAGAAGTTTCAGGTTGTAGTTAATATAGGAATTATGACGCGTCAACTATTTCTCTCTATACCATTTGTATTTCATATACCTTTTGACTATTGGATGTTCTAATAGTATTTCCAGCCTGATCTCAGGAGTTAAAAGGCTTGAAGTCATAAACCGTGCTGTGAAGCAAGCATTGCTAAGTTTGAATGAATGCTTTAGAGCCCGTTGCCGCCTACCACCGCTCAGTCAGATAGCTTTATCAAATCATAGACTTAATTATAATAAACAGAAATATGAGCCGTTGGTCATTAACATGGTCAAATCCGGAAACTATCATTTCGAAAACAAAACATTTATTCTTTCAGTAAGATACGGAACCATTCCGTATTTTATCGAACGGGCGGCAACCCTAAGTCTAAATATTGCTGTTACATTGCCTTCAATGTTATGTCATAATTATGTAAAATTCTGGCAAATTCGCTCGCAATGAGCCATGTTGCATATACCCTGACTCTTGTTGCAATTGAACGCAAGAAAAGTGACACAATTTCCCTAGTTAATATTGCTTGCTAACACAAATTTATTTTAACTAAAATATGCAGGTTTATTGATTTTAAGGCATTGATGTTTATGGTTAGGTACATTCGTGCAACAATTGTGCTTTTTTTCACGAATGTGCTTTTGTTAAATCATCCCCCGTTTGGCGACGTAGGCTGTGATTCAATGATAAATTAACAGGCACCGCATTGATTATATGCAACGCACGACAAGCTAGTAAACCTAGTAATATCATCAACCATGTGTAGTTCACTAGTGATTATGCGAAGAATGATTCGTTTTTTATAAGATAAGTTTAATGCTAGCTAGCAACTTACCTTGGTTCCTTGTTGCACTCGCCTAACAGGTGCTCAGCTTGCAACGCAGTTTCCTCATGGAATGCAATGTAATCGGCCATAATCGGCGTCCAAAAATGCATATTACCGATTTATGAAACCTTTAAATCGGCCATGCCAATTTTTAATCGGTCGACTTCTAATTCAGAGTTTCTCTTGGAATGTTTCGCACAGGGCGCCATTCCTTTGCCGGGCGGGACGTTTGGGGAAATTCTGGGCAAAATGAGATTACCCACTTTTCCAGCTACCAACACACCATTGCGTTCAACTACCACCAAGCTACTGCAAAATATAGTTAAATTACTAGTTGAACTACATGTATTTTACCACTCCCCAACGCTGTCCTTTTTACAGGGTTAGTTTATCTAATAATTCTGTTTGGGTCAAATTCCTCTAACCTTGAGTTTACCATATTGTGTGACATGGAGCTTGTGCAGTAATGTGTTTTGCATCAAAGTATCACCTCTCATCTCAAGGCAGAGGAGGAGAGTTCAGGGCGCTGCAGGACCTATGGGGTCAGCTTCGTGGACACATCTGTAGGGTACTTCTATGTGGGCCAATTCCAGGACGACCGACACTGCTCCCGGCTCCGCACCCTGTTGTCTCACTACACCCCTGCACAGGTCAGTCACTACTTCTACAGCACAGGAGGTTGGTGGCACCTTAATGGGGTAGAATGGCTCATGGTAATGGTTGTCGCTGAATAAGTGGAATGATATCCAATACATCAAACACATGCTTTCCATTCGCTCTGTTTCAGCCATTATGAGCTGTCCTCCCCTCAGCATCCTCCACTGTTCAACACTAACAATTTAAACTTGTTAACTTCGGTCACTACCATAAAAATATGTTCATGTTTGGACAGAAGTCACACAATTATTATTTAGAGAAATGACCCTTTCTAGTTTTCACAACACTTACAGCATATCACAATCACCCAACAACAAGACACACTACATTGATCTGCCCCATCCTGGTTGTAAAAGTTTAGACATAAAGGAAAATGTATATAAAATGCTCCCTTATTTTCTTTCTGTTTATACAGGTGCTCTTTGAGAAGGGGAACCCTTCAGCCGAAACCCGTAAAATCTTCAAGGCTTCTTTGTCCTCGGCTATGCAGGAGGGGCTGACTGCAGGTTCAGTTCTTTTTCAATACTTTTTTTATCATGTCAGTCTGTATACATCAATATTTCACTTCATCCACTTTTTTAGTACTTTATTTACAATGATACTGATTACAGCTTTACAGTGACCCCTTCCTCTCCCATACTTCCAGTCTGTAACATCAGTCTTTGTTTATGAAAATTGGTTGGGTGTCTGAACTGTACTTTACCAACATTGTTGTTCACTTGCTCTCTCTCGCTCAACTAGTGCGTGAGTAAAACATGGACTGAAATATTGTATATCGTTTATCAATATAATGAAAACATGGACTGGAATAACAGTAATGTTCACTACATTACACCCTCCTCCCTCTCAACAGGCTCCCAGTTCTGGGATGCACAGAAGACCCTGAAGACCCTAGCTGAAGAAGACTACTTTAAAGAGAGTGTGAGGAAGGGTGAGGAGTCTGAGAGCAGTGTTCTCCCCTCTGTCCTCAAATCCATGACGTCTGAGAGCGACTCGTTGGGTCTGACCCCTAAGGAGGGGTATGAGTTGGCTCTGTCGGCCCTGGGAGGCTGTATGTTCTACTTAAAAAAATGTCTGGTTGACCAGGAGCTGCTGTCCATGACCAACTTCCAGGTAGGGATGTCAATGGTTAACCGATTAGCCCACCATAATAATTAAGCAATTAAACCAATTAAGCTATTGATTTAATGCTTCATTTGTGTTATGAACATTTGCTAACCATAAATTAGTGAATGTTGTAGGAAAATAAGTAGTTTGGTTAGTTTGAGCCTTTCAGGCGTAGCCCGGTCCCAGATCTGTTTATGCTTTGGCCTATTCTTTTGTCACTGTCAAACCAAACATGGCAGGACGATTCCATATGGAGTTGTCAAGAGAGCAGAAACAGCCTGGCGCCTAGGCAAGAGGTTCCAGGGGTGCACGAAGTTATGATTTTATCCCAAATTCTAGGAATATATCCCAGTGGATGTGGAGATGGAGAAGGCAGCCGGGCCGACCAGTTTCTTCTCCCAGACCCGTCAGCGTATGGTCCTGGATGGGGTGACACTAGCCAACCTGGAGATCCTGCAGAATGTGTCGGGGGGTACAGAGGGGACCTTGTTGGAACGCCTGGATACCTGTAGTACTCCATTTGGTAAAAGGTTGCTGAAGCAGTGGCTCTGTTCCCCGCTCTGTAACCCCACATCCATAGGTGAGGGGAACACGAAAATACACAAATGCAGAAACCTATTGTTTTGAACCCTGTTCTTGTTTTCATTGGTTGGTCTGCTATTGTCTTATTTCTTCTGATTTGCTTGGTCATTGAAATGCGCTATATAAACCCCATGTATTATAATGATTATAGGGGAACGCCTGGATGCCCTGGAGGACCTGATGGGAGTGCAGGCCCAGGCTACGGAGGTCTCAGACCTGCTCAAAAAGCTCCCTGATCTGGAGAGGCTCCTTAGTAAGATCCACAGCATCGGTACTCCGAAGGGTCAGGACCACCCGGACAGCAGGGCTGTTCTGTATGAAGAGGTCACCTACAGTAAGAAAAAGATTGCGGACTTCCTCTCGGCTCTGGAGGGCTTCAAGACCATGCAGGAGATTGTGACCATACTAGGACTGGTCGCGGTCGACTTCCGGTCCAGGCTGCTGCGCCAGGTTTGTACACTACACACCACAGCACTACCTGTCACTATAATTGTGCTTTTTACTATATTAATTCTGTACTTTTTAAATGTCCTGTATTTATTGGTGTTGTCTTATGATTGTTTTAAATGTTGAGTATTTGTGTTTGTTTTTACTGTGGTTGTAACCAAGTATGACAAACTGTTTTCCTCTTGGCGACTTAATAAATTACAATTTCATGTAATCTCATCAGGTGGTCAACCTGAAGGATGACGGTCAGGAGGGCCTCTTCCCTGACCTGTCGGCTGAGCTGAAACGCTGGGACACAGCCTTCGACCACCAGAAGGCCCGCGCCACCGGAGTCATCACCCCTAAGACTGGCTTTGACCCAGAGTTTGACCAGGCTCTCAGCGGCATCAAGGCCTGTGAGAGGGACCTACAGGACTACCTGGACAGGTACCTTCATCTCTTGAGAAACACATTTAGGACACCTTCCCAGGGTCACATTACACTTAGTCCTGGACTAAAAAGCATGCCCAATGGAGAACTGAAATGTGTTTTTTTTTTGCTATATTTCTCTTGGACAAATGCATATGTTAAATGCAGTTAACAAACTTGAATGTTGCCAGGCAGAAGAAGAGGCTGGGCTGCAGGAACCTGACCTACTGGGGGACGGGACGGAACCGCTTTCAGATGGAAGTACCAGACAGTGTCTCGGAGAGGAACATTCCTGAGGAGTACAAGGTCAGAGTGGCTGCTAGCAATGCCATTTTCAGGTGTTTGATTCCCGCTGGGGTGAAAAAAAGAAGCGTCTGCCAAATTAGAAATACTGAGTGTTCCACAATGTGATTTTTAATCTGTAGTATGTCTTGTAAAATATTGTGGAGTGACAGTTTAAGAAACTTTTCTGAACTCTTTAATCAGGTGAAGTCTACTAAGAAGGGCTGGAAACGCTACTGGACCAGGGAGATAGAGCGTCTGTTCTCAGAGCTCCAGAGTCTTGAGGAGAAGAGAGACGCAGCTCTGAAGGACTGCATGAGAAGACTCTTCTACAACTTTGACAAGAACTATAGGGACTGGCAGACTGGGGTGGAGTGCATGGCTGTGCTAGGTAAGCTTTGATTTATTAGGTTTATTTAACTAGCTCAATGAGTCTTCTGAGTATCCTGGGCAATTGTTGGTATACATCTGTTGCCTGGTGTACCATTTGTATGTATTTTAAATAGTCAAATCAAATGCACATTGATCAACATCTTCTCATGATCATGCAAACTGATCTTGTACACCCATTATAAACAGTAGGCTTTATAATCATATTTGGCAGGGGTTTGAACCAAACCAAAAACTGGAAAAGGGACATTTTTCTTTTCTACTGTTCTGGAATAGAACTGTTATTTTAAAAGCATGGGAACTGGTGTATAATTGTATTTCATTTTGCTGGCATTTTTTTCAAAACACCTAAGCAAAGCCCTCACTCAAACCTATTCCAGTGTCTGCCTGCCGCTGAAAATCTTTGCGTGTGTAAGCTACATGCCCCTCCCCCCTGCGAAGCATAGATGACTGTAGCCTACTGACTATACAAGCATGATTCAGAAGATCGGGACAGAGATTTTACAGAAGAATGGATCAACTTTTTCAATGCTAGTTAAGGATACTATAGTTATCACATTTCACAATGGATTCCTTAACCTCTTAAGCCCACCTGACATGCAGGCATCCCATCTAGCCATCTGGAAATGCAAATGCGCTACGCTAAATGCTAATAGCACTCGTTAAAACTCAAACGTTCATTAAAACACACATGCAGGGTACTGAATTAAAGCTACACTCGTTGTGAATCCAGCCAACAAGTCAGATTTTTAAAATGCTTTTCGGCGAAAGCATGAGAAGCTATTATCTGATAGCATGCAACACCCCGAAATACCTGAAGGGGATGTAAACAAAATAATTAGCATAGCCGGCGCTACACAAAACGCAGAAATAAAATATAAAACATTCATTACCTTTGACGAGCTTCTTTGTTGGCACTCCTATATGTCCCATAAACATCACTTGATTCTTTTTTTTCGATTAAATCGGTCCATATATACCCAAAATATCGATCTATGAAAAGTGTGTGATCCAGAAAAAAACAGCGTTTTAAAACGCAACGTCATTTTTTAAAATTAAAAAAGTCGACGATAAACTTTCACAAAACACTTCAAAATACTTTTGTAATCCAACTTTAAGTATTAGTAAACGTTAATAATCTATCAAATTGATCACGGGGCGATGTGTATTCAATAGCTCCACGTCTTCAAATCATGGTCGGAAATCTCTCTTCCAAAACATCCTGTCGGAGACCGGAAGGAATGGGGTCTCTCTTACTCGTTTGACCAAGAAACAACCCCCAGGCAATTGACAAGACTGGCGACATCGTGTGGAAGCTGTAGGACTTGCAATCTCGGCCCCATGTAATTTGCTGTCCCATAGACAATACATGCAAGTGGCGCATTGATATTTTTTCCAGTTTTTGGTGATCAGTTTTCCTTGCGCTTTTCGACGAAACACACGTTCTGTTATAGTCACAGCCGTGATTTAACCAGTTTTAGAAACGTCAGTGTTTTCTATCCACACATACTAATCATATGCATATACTATATTCCTGGCATGAGTAGCAGGACGCTGAAATGTTGCGCGATTTTTAACAGAATGTTCGAAAAAGTAAGCCCTAAGCTTTAAGTGGTTTTAACTACAAAAAAAAGTGTTTTTAATTCTGGTGCAGCTCTGCACACACAAGCTTGTTAGCTACCAGTGGTCCAGCGTGAAGTTCAAAGGACATTCAAAGTTCCTCCATAGAAGCTCCTAGGTATAATTGTGTGTATCCAATTCAGATAATGCATGTCATAACAAGATGCCCAGCACTTCAAGCCAAACCTCCCTCTCTCCACACCCTCAAAATGTGTCGCATCTCACTCCCTACACGTGTCAGTCCATCATGCATGTGAACAACTAGCTTACCTGCTTCATAGCAAGCTGCTCTAGCCGTACTGATTGAAGTAATTCAATGAGCTGTTTGGTTCTAAACATAGTAAAAACTCAAACAGATGACTAGGAAAAGCTCAAACCCAGTTTATTCCCCACTGGGTGAAACAGCTGCAAAGACATGTTTACACAAGCACATATATTTATACCCTCAGTCAGTTTGTTGCACGTCTAGACAGCCAATACATCTGTTGCTAGTCAGGAACTTAAATTGGTTCCTTTCACTAGCGTACTCATGGCCCCGCCTCCTGCTAAAACCTGGGAGTGGAAATATGTGTAGTATAGGACTGTTCATCTGACCTGACCTCGGATGAGTTCCTCGCTCCTCTCCACGCCTGTCCTACCTTATCAGTGACTGAAACCAGACTGTTGCCCGTTGCCTCTTTAAGAGCCTTGAGATTTAACAATACCATGTTTTAAAAGAATGTAAACTTTCTGTACTCCCCCTTCCTCACTCAGTAACTTTCCATACATACACCTAGTTCTTATCCACCCTCTATTGACCCCAATACATTTCTTACACATGTAAAGTAATCAATATGTTCTAGTATGGTAACATGAATAAGTATATTTCAAGCTAGAATCCAACAGTTTTTTTTACATTTAGCTCTGATTGCACAGGTTAAATAAGGAACTTAAAGGAACAATATAAACCTGTACAGTTTGGGGGGTTCGTACCAGTTCAGAACTCTATTTTTCTGGTTGGAACAGTAGAACGGAACAAGATAAATAGTGGTTCTATTCAGAATGAAACGATTGGAAAGGGATTTAGGTTCCAACCTCTGCTCACTTGGCATGCCTACACTTTTACCACGCCACATTAGCCATACTCAGTTCTGCTCTAATGAAAACCGAAGGGGAAAGGAGATGATTGCATTGTTAATGATTGCGCTCTACTGCAGCAACATAATGTGTTTCACTAACAGCCTTGTCTGGGTCATTACTCTGCTAAGCATGGAATGTTTCCCAAATGGCATCCTATTACCTGTTATAGTGCACTACTTTTGACCATGACTGTTTAAAAAGAAAATTAATTAATTTTTCTTCACCTTTATTTAACCAGGTAGACAAGTTCTCATTTACAACTGCGACCTGGCCAAGAAAGCAAAGCAGTGCGACAAAAACGGAGTTACACATGGGATAAACAAGCGTATAGTCAATAACACAACAGACAAATCTGTATACAGTGTGTGCAAATGAAGTAAGGAGGTAAGGTAATAAATAGGCCAATAGTGGGGAAGTAATTACAATTTAGCAATTGACACGAGTGATATGTGCAACTTGAAATACTGGTGTGCATAAGAGCAGAAAAACAAATATGGGGATGATGTCAGTAGTTGGTTGGATGGGTTATTTACAGATGGGCTGTGTAAGGCTGCAGTGATTGGTAAGCTGCTCTGACAGCTGACGCTTAAAGTTAGTGAGGGAGATATGTCTCCAACTTATGTGATTTATGCAATTTGTTCCATTCGTCATTGGCAGCAGAGAACTGGAAGGAAAGTTGGCCAAAGCAGGTGTTGGCTTTAGGGATGACCAGTGATATACAGTGGGGCAAAAAAGTTTTTAGTCAGCCACCAATTGTGCAAGTTCTCCCACTTAAAAAGATGAGGCCTGTAATTTATCATAGGTACACTTCAATTATGACAGACAAAATGAGGGGGGAAAATCACATTGTAGGATTTTTAATGAATTTATTTGCAAATTATGGTGGAAAATAAGTATTTGGTCACCTACAAACAAGCTAGATTTCTGGCTCTCACAGACCTGTAACTTCTTTAAGAGGCTCCTCTGTCCTCCACTCGTTACCTGTATTAATGACACCTGTTTGAACTTGTTATCAGTATAAAAGACACCTGTCCACAACCTCAAATAGTCTAAACACTCTAAACTCCACTATGGCCAAGACCAAAGAAAGCTGTTTGAATAATGTCTGTGAGTATAACAGAACTGATTTGGCAGGCGAAACCCAGA
Source organism: Oncorhynchus nerka (assembly GCF_034236695.1). Lineage (NCBI taxonomy): Eukaryota > Metazoa > Chordata > Actinopteri > Salmoniformes > Salmonidae > Oncorhynchus > Oncorhynchus nerka. The sequence goes on from NC_088411.1 coordinate 28,827,686, forward strand.
GCACAATCCATCCAGGGACATTTTTTAGGGGGGGTCAGTCTGTTTTCCATTAGTTTTCTATCGCAAGCCTGTTTTAATAGAAATATGCTTGCCGTTCCTATGGCTTCCACTAGATGTCAACGGTCTTTAGAAATTAGTTGATGTTTCTCCTTTGAGTAATGAAGAAGTGTCCCTTTCCTTTCTGGGTGTATAGCCAAATGGACTGTTTTGTTTGGGGCACGTGACCTGGAGCTCGCTCCACTTTCATTTTATCCACTATTGAACACATTTTATCCCGTCTTAAATTTGAACGATTATTTGTTTTAAAATACTTAAAGTTGGATTAGGAAAGTTGTTTGAAATGTTTGGACCAAGATTACAGGTAATTTATTAGATACTTTGTTGTCATTTTGGCAGAGTTGGAACCAGTGTTTTTCTGAATCAAACGCGCCAAATAAATTAACATTTGGGGATATAAGGATGGAATTAATCGAACAAAAGGACCATTTGTGATCTTTATGGGACATATTGGAGTGCCAACAGAAGATCTTCAATGGTAAGGCATGAATTATTTAGTTTTTTTCTGAGTTTTGTGTTGTGCCTGGCGGGCTCAAATGTAATTGTCATGTGTTTGTTTGATGGGGTGCTGTCCTAATAATAGCATGGTTTGATTTTGCCGTAAAACCTGTTTGAAATCTGACACGGTGGCTGGATTAACAAGAAGTAAAGCTTTATTTTGGTGTATTGCACTTGTGATTGTATGAAAGTTAAATATTTTAATTTGAATTTGGCGCTCTGCTATTTCACCGGATGTTGTCAAATCGATCCCGCTAACAGGATTTGATCCATAAAAAGTTAACATTGTCCAAAGAAGGCCCAGATGTATACAAAATGGTTTCGTCTGCGGAGACGTGGATCAAAGAATCACCCGCAGCAAGAGTGACATTATTGATGTATACAGAGAAAAGAGTCGGCCCGAGAATTGAACCCTGTGGCACCCCCATAGAGACTGCCAGAGGTCCGGACAACAGGCCCTCCGATTTGACACACTGAACTCTGTCTGAGAAGTAGTTGGTGAACCAGGCGAGGCAGTCATTTGAGAAACAAGGGCTATCGAGTCTGCCGATAAGAATACGGTGATTGACAGTCGAAAGCCTTGGCCAGGTTGATGAAGACGGCTGCACAGTAGTCTTTTATCGATGGCGGTTATGATATCGTTTAGGACCTTGAGCGTGGCTGAGGTGCACCTGTGACCAGCTCGGAAACCAGATTTCATAGCGGAGAAGGTACGGTGGGATTTGAAATGGTCGGTGATCTGTTTGTTCACTTGGCTTTCGAAGGCTTTAGAAAGGCAGGGCAGGATATATATTGGTCTGTAGGTCAATATCCTCCCAGGATACCCGGGCCAGGTCGATTTAGAAAGGCCCGCTCGCAGAAGTGTTTTAGGGAGTGCTTGACCGTGATGAGTGGCGGTCGTTTCACCGCGGACACATAATGGACACAGGCAATGAGACAGTAATCGCCAAGATCCGGGTTGAAAACAGCAGAGGTGTATTTAGAGGGCAAGTTGGTCAGGATGATATCTATGAGGGTGCCCATGTTTACGGATTTGAGGTTGTACCTGGTAAATTCCTTGATAATTTGTGTGAGATTGAGGGCATCTAGTTTAGATTGTAGGACGGCCGGGGTGTTAAGCATATCCCATTTTAGGTCACCTAGCAGTATGAACTCTGACGATGAATGGGGGCAATCAATTCACATATGGGGGCAAGGTGCTGAGGGGGGTCTATAACCAGCGGAAACCGTGAAGGACTTGTTTATAGAGATGGATGTTTAAAAGTAGAAGCTCGATCTGTTTGGGCATAGACCTGGATAGTATGACAGAACTCTGCAGGCTATCTCTACAGTAGATTGCAATTCCGCCCCCTTTAGCAGTTCTGTCTTGACGGATTCAGGATTCAGACACTGCTAGGACGTCAGGGTTGGCAGAGTGTGCTAAAGCAGTGAATAAAGCAAACTTAGGGAAAAGGCTTCTGATAACATGCATGAACCCAAAGATTTTTTTGGTTGCAGAAGTCAACAATTGAGAGTGCCTAGGGGGGGGACACAGGGCCTGGGTTAACCTCTTCATCACCAGAGGAACAGAGTAGGATGAGGGTACGGCTAAAGGCTATAAGACCTGTCCGTCTAGTGCTTTGGGAACAGAGAATTAAAGGAGCAGATTTCTGGGCGTGGTAGGAAAGATTCAGGGCATAGTGTACAGACAAGGGTATGGTAGGGTGCGAGTACAGTGGGGGTAAACCTAGGTGTTGAGTGACGATGAGAGAGGTTTTTATCTCTGGAGGCGCCAGTTAAGCTAGGTGCGGTCTCCGCATGTATGGTGGGTGGGACAAGGGGGGCTTTCTGAAGCATGTTTAGCAGGACTAGGGGCTCCGCAGTAAAATAAAACTGAGAGCTGCCCTAAACAACAGTATACAAGGCATATTGACATTTAGAGAAAGGCATAAAGCAATCACAGGTGTTGATTGGGAGAGCTGAGACTGCAATGGGTAAACCGCTAGGACAACAACAACGGGTAAATGGTGATGAATGGGCAGAGAGGGTCAGTTAGCGACACACAGGGCCTGAGTTCGAGGCTGGGGCCGACAGATAAACAAAATGAAGTGTTAATGAACAGTCCAGCAGGCATCAGCTCTGTAGCCGAGAGATCATAGGGTCCAATGAGCAGTAAAGATGAAACTGAGTCGTTCAGTAGTCGATAACTATGCAAGGCGAGCTGGAGACGCAGCGTTCAGGAAGCTAGCAGGCCGAGGCTAGCAGATGGATCAACACCAACATCCACGACGCAGAGGCCGGTTGAGAGCACATCGGCCGAAGTTACGTCCGCAGACCAGTTGTGATGGATCGGCGGGTCTCCGTGTTGACAAAGGGTCCAGTCCAATTGGCAAGAGCGGTATTGTAGTTGATGTACTTTGTTTGCTAGCTGGGAAATGGGCCTAGCTCGAGGCTAACTGGTGCATGCTTCTGGACAAGGGCGTTAGCCACAATAGCCACTCGGTAGCAACTAGCTAACCTCTGATGGAGGTTCCAGTTATAAGGTCAAAAAATAGCCGATCCGTACCATGTTGGGTGAGGCAGGTTGCAGGAAGGTATGTTTTAATTTGAAAATGGAAAAAATAGATTGAAATGTATACAAAAGACAATACGAAAACAAACATGTCTTACTGCTCCGCTATCTTGGTCTATTGGGTCAAAAGTAGTGCACTATATAGGGAATAGGGTGCCATTTGGGACACTTCCAGTGTGTGTAGAGAGCTAAGCTGCTAAAATCAACCCTATAAAATATTGATGAACCTAATGAGGACAGAACACTCTGCCAGTGTTGGTCTAAAAGAGAGGATGATGTGGATGGGGATTTACTGGGCTTTGATGGTTGCCTTGAAGCCAATGTGGTCAATAAGAGGCTATCACAATTAGGGTTGGAAACTTTCCAGGAAAGTTTCCAGAAATTTCCCATGGGAAGTTAAGCCTGGGAATTTTGCTTAAATTCATCAAAGTTAGCTTATAACAGTTAACCTTTTTTTGTGGGATACACAAGGCAATTCCAGGTCTTGTGGCATATTTTGGTTAAACTACCCCCAATTCAATGGAATTGCAACCCTCTGCATACACAGTGCTTTCTTCCATCACGTGTACAGCTGATTCTCAAGATCTTGCACACTGCCTGAAGCCCAAACATGCCGCAGCTTACATGTTGGACCCCAAGTAAGAGACTTAAGAGAAGAAATCCGTACTGCTCTGCCCACTTCACTGTTGCTCCAAGCAGATGAAACTGCAGCTCTGAAATACATAAAAAAGCGTGAAGACTTCTGCCTGAAGCCCATACACGCCACAGCGTACATGTTGGACCCCAAATATGCTGGCAAGAGCATTCTGTCTGGTGTAGAGATCAATAAGGCCTACGGTGTCATCACTACCGTGTCTCGCCACCTTGGCCGGGATGAGGGCAATGTTCGTGGCAGTCTGGTGAAGTACACTTCCAAGCAAGGGCTTTTGGGATGGAAATGCAATATGGCAGTCGTGCCAACGTATCTCATCAGCCACCTGGTGGAAGGGACATCGTGGATCGGAGGCTCTTTCACCTGTTGCCTCCATCCTCTAAATCCCACCAACATCAGCCACCTCAGAGCGCAACTGGTCCTTGTTTGGGAACACACACCAAAGCACGCAACAGGCTGACCAATACAAGGGTTTAAAAATTGGTGGCCATCTGGGCAAATTTGAGTCTTTTTGAGCCTGACAGTGAGCCATCCTCAACAAGGGTGGGAAGTGACAGTGAAAATGAGGCCTCAGTCTGATGTTCAAGAGGTGGACATTGAGGAGGTCCAGGGAGAAGACATGTAAGTCTGAGAGGAAGACAACCAAAGCTTTAGTTTCTAGACATTTTACAGATGTTGAAAATGTTTTTGGGAGATGCGATGGATCATTCGATATTCCCTTTTGTTGTTTAGTGAAGAGTCAACTAATTTAATTAAAGTTCAATTCGTAACTAAATAGGCTTTTTTCTATTGGAAGGATTTAATAATTTGCAATTGTCTACTTATGATAAGGTAAAAGGTTTGTTTCTGTCTCCATATGTTATGGTAAATATATCCAACACAAAAAAACATCTACATTTAAATGGTATTAATTTGCATATTTCTGTTAATTCCCATATATTCCCGTTAATTCCCACGGAAAATTTCCATCTGAATATTCCCCAAAATGTGCTACCCCAATCACAATATTAAATGCATTTGACATTTGGTCTATATTTTATGTTATCGTCATGTGAGTATTTAAAACAATTTTGTAGGACGTAACTAACTTCAGACATGCATTTATACACAAACAACACATCTACATATATACAAAATGCATGTTTATATACTAAGTTAGGGTCTGCTTTTACCTGTGTAGATGTGTTACTGAGTCTGACACGGTACAGCCAGGGGGGTGATGGAGGACCAATGGCACGGCCTCAAGTACTACTTCCTGGTGACATCAGCCAATCAGCAGCCTTCCTGGACTTGAGGGGCTCCCGCCACCCCTGTGTCACCAAAACCTTCTTCGGTGATGACTTCATCCCTAATGACATTGCTATTGGGTGCCCTGGCGGCGAGGAGGAGGGCCAGGAGGATAAAGGACATGCACCCTGCGTGCTGGTCACTGGGCCTAACATGGGAGGAAAGTCGACTCTAATGAGACAGGTATGGGTCTTTCTTTCAACTTTGTTTTTCCCAGAGAGAAAGTGGTTGTGCTGCAAGATCACACATTAAAGACAACAAATAAACATTTAACGGGAATGGCAGTTGATCTTGAACCTCACCTAGGTCATGTGTGTACTTTTGCTTCTCCTGTAGTTGTTGGCTTGAAGTTGTTAGATTTCCATCTGTGGTGGTTCTGTGTTCCTGGCACAGTCTGGACTAATATGATTCTGGATTTCCTTGGTCCTGATGTGTATTATTTCCTGTGCTTGGTCACTCCTCCCGCAGTGTGGTCTGGTGGTGGTCTTGGCCCAGTTGGGTTGCTATGTTCCTGCTGAGAGCCTGTCCTTTACCCCTGTGGACAGAGTCTTCACCCGGTTGGGAGCATCGGACCGTATCATGGCTGGTAAGGACTCGTACCCCACTCCCCAGCAAGTGAATGGGTGTGTCCCAATTCTTCTGAGGTGTGGACTTGTGCACTGCTCCCCGTGCATTCTAAAAGTATTTGATTGGTGTAAGCATGGGCAACTGGGAGTTTTAACCATATTTATTCAACCTTTCCTATTAAGTGTGAAGTGCACACTTGGGGCATAAGGGTTGAGAATTGGGATACATAAGTGTTTTCCGCGAGTCCCAGGAGTTCCTTAAGATGTCCTCCTGAACTAAGTGAATGTAACCCTGGCCTGTGTGTTCCAGGGGAGAGCACCTTCTTTGTAGAGCTCAGTGAGACTGCAAGTATCCTCCACCATGGGACCAAGCACTCCCTGGTGCTGCTGGATGAACTGGGTAAACAACACATCTCTTATCTATTTACATGGTGTGGGTACTACAAGAAGATGTAGCTTTAGGGTTCATCCTCCACTTCTGAGGCATAGTTCTTTGGCCAGTTTCAGACCCAGAACTAGTTTGGGACTTAAAAGCATGATCAATGGACATTCTCTTTTGAACATGTTTTTAAGTCAAAGACTTAATCTGTGTCTGGGAAATCGGCCCATAAATTTTAAGTGGGAGAGAAACTGATCCATTGTGTTACAGGAAGGGGCACAGCCACATATGACGGCACAGCGATAGCCAGTGCTGTGGTGAACGAGCTGGCGAAAAGGATCTGCTGTCGGACCCTCTTCTCCACACATTACCACTCCTTAGTAGAAGACTACACCAACAACCCTGCTGTACGGCTCGGACACATGGTGAGGAGACAGCACGCACACAAGCAAGCTCAATGATAATCAACACAGTTCACGGACATAACAATTCAATGACAAATATTGTGCCTTCGGATTTTATACGGCTGGACACGTTATTTTCAGCTCTGTCAATCAATCACAAATTGTAGACTGTTTTGTAGCCATATCAAATAATTCTGGGTAACAATTACGTACTGTTCTAACCAGGTTTCCAGCCAACCTTTTTATGTGAATAAAGTACATGTCGGATAACAAATGGCAGGACTGATGGAAACTTTCCAAATGTCCACACAACACATACGCTAGACAATGTGGGATCTTTTTGTGTCGGTAAAATTAATTATGCTAGAACTGTCGGTGGAAATCATTTTCTTCGCAAATATTGATAACCATCATATCGAAGTATGTGATGACATCTTGTGTTCCTCCTACTACGACTTGTCAGGAGAGCTTGCCCTTTTTTAGGCTACAGATGAAATCAGTTATGAACTTCATAGGCTGGTGAAAGTGCAAGGTGAGGAGCTTGATGCTCCTTTCCAATAAGGAGGATCTTATTCTATTCACATGATGATCGATGCTTGGCTGTCGTTTGACAAATTAAAAAATGATTGCTCGTTTGTCCATAACAAATTCATGAAGGCTGTACGTGTGTTCTAGCCAACTGCACATAGATAGCGTTATTCATTGGCTAGACTAGAGCCAACCTGCCAGTATCAGAGTGGGCACACTGGCTATATAACGCAAAAGAAATTGAGGAAAACCATCTAAGTTAAAAATGCGATGGAAACCTATTTGACTTACGAATTTAACCGCAATCTATTTTTGTGCCCTACGTCATCACGCACATCCTTTTAAATGCAACAAGTCCATTTTATGGAAACACATCTCTGGAAGGAACATTTGAAATATAGTTTTATGATTCGTTTAAAAAAATATTTGCGTGAAACCTAACTACTGTAATAGATTTCCATTTAAAATGTGCAAAAAATAGCTTTTTAGCTAAACTTATTCTCAAGCAACAATTTTCATAGGACTGTCTGGGAGGAGAAACTGAAAACTAGCTGTTATTAGCAGAGCAGTTTGGAACTCTTTGCTAATAGTCTATTAAGCAAACAGTAAACATAATTGACTGCACTGGGCCTTTAATCAACCAGTCAGTCTTCCCCTATCAGGTTTGTATTGTGGAGAAAGAAGGAAATGAGGACCCTAGCCAGGAGACATCACCGTCCTCTATAAGTTCAAGCAATTAACCCATCAATTAACCAATCACTGTCCCCCTTAGGCCTGTATGGTGGAGAATGAGGGAGATGAGGACCCTAGTCAGGAGACCATCACCTTCCTCTACAAGTTTATCGCGGGAGCTTGTCCTAAAAGCTACGGTTTCAACGCTGCTCGCCTCGCCAACCTGCCTGAGGATGTTATACAATCAGGCCACAGGAAGGCCAAGGAGTTTGAGAGGAGCACCATTTCCCTACGAGTCTTCAAGTATGTGTTAACCTGTAGTTACAGTGAAGTGGGAAGTTTACATACACAGCCAAATACATTTAAACTGTTTTTCACAATTCCTGACATTTAATCCTAGTAAAAAATTCCCTGTCTTAGGATCACCACTTTTATTTTAAGAAAGTGAAATGTCAGAATGTTAGTGATTTATTTAAGCTTTATTACTTTCATCACCTTCACAACTTTAGAAGTATGCTTGGGGTCATTGTCCATTTTGAAGACCCATTTGCGACCAAGCTTTAACTTCCTGACTGATGTCTTGAGCTGTTGCTTCAATATATCCACATAATTTTCCATCCACATGATGCCATCTAGTTTGAAGTGCACCAGTCCCTCCTGCAGCAAAGCACCCCCACAACATGATGCTGGCACCCCCGTGCTTCACGGTTGGGATGGCGTTCTTCGGCTTGCAAGCTTCCCCCTTTTTCCTCCAAACATAACGATGGCCATTATGGCCAAACAGTTCTATTTTTGTTTCATCAGACCGGAGGATATTTCTCCAAAAAATCTGATCTTTGTCCCCATGTGCAGTTCAAACCGTAGTCTGGCTGCTTTATGGCGGTTTTGGAGCAGTGGCTTCATCCTTGCTGAGAGGCCTTTCAGGTTGTCGATATAGGACTCGTTTTACTGTGGATATATAGATTTTTATTTGTACTTTTCACACTAAAATATGTTCTTCTCTAGGAGACAGAACGCGTCTCCTTCCTGAGCGGTATGACTGCTACGTGGTCCCATGGTGTTTATACTTGCGTACTATTGTTTGTACAGATGAACGTGGTACCTTCAGGCATTTGGAAATTGCTCCCAAGGATGAACCAGACTTGTGGAGGTTTACAATTTGTTTTCTGATGTCTTGGCTGATTTCTTTTGAGTTTCCCATGATGTCAAGCAAAGAGGCACTGAGTTTGAAGGTAGGCCTTGAAATACATCCACAGGTACACCTCCAATTGACTCAAATGATGTCAATTAGCCTCAGCATCAGAAGCTTCTAAAGCCATGACATCCTTTTCTGGAATTTTCCAAGCTGTTTAAAGGCACAGTCAACTTAGTGCATGTAAACTTCTGAACCACTGGAGTTGTGATAGTGAATTCATCTGTAAACAATTACTTGTCATGCACAAAGTAGATTTATTAACCGACTTGACAAAACTATAGTTTGTTAACAAGAAATCTGTGGAGTGTTTGAAAAAACGAGTTTGATGCCAACCTAAGTGTATGTAAACTTCTGACTTCAACTGTACATGTAGAAGTAAACTGAGTATACCAAACATTAGGAACACCATAATAGTGAGTTGCCCACTCTGCCTTTTTGCCCTCAGAACAGCTTAAATTCGTTGAGGCATGAACTCTACAAGATGTCGAAAGCGTTCCACAAGGATGCTGGCCCGATGCTTCCCATAGTTGTCAAGTTGGCTGGATGTCATTTGGGTTGTGGACCATTCTTAATACACACAGGAGACTGTTGTGTGTGTGAAACCCAGCAGCGTTGCAGTTCTTGACAAACTGGTGCGCGTGGCACTGACATTTCTTGTCTTGCCCATTCACTCTCTGAATGGCACACATACACAATCCATAGCTTAATCTGTCTCCTCCCCTTCATGAACACTGAACAAAAATATAAACACAACATGGAAAGTGTTGGTCCTGTGTTTCATGAGCTTAAATAAAAGATCCCAGAAATTCTCTCAAATTTTGGGCAAAATGTGTTTACATCCCTGTTAGTGAGCATTTCTCCTTTGCCAAGATAATCCATCCACCTCACAGGTGTGGCATATCAAGAAGCTGATTGAACAGCATGATCATGTGCTGGGAACAATTAAAAGGCCACTCTAAAATGTGCAGTTTTGTTACGCAACACAATGCCACAGATGTCTCAAGTTTTGAAGTGGCGTACAATTGGCATGCTGACTGCAGGAATGTGCACCAGAGCTGTTGCCAGAGAATTGATTGTTTTAAGCGTAGTTTTAGAGAATGTGGCAGTATGTCCAACTGGCCTCACAACCGCAGACTGTGAAACCATACAAACCCAGGATCTCCCCATCTAGCTTCTTCTCCTGCGGGATTGTCTGAGACCTGCCACCCTGACATCTGTGTTTGCAAACTGTTAGAAACCGTCTCGGGGAAGCTCATCTTTGCTCGTCATCCTCACCAGGGTCTTGACTGTAGTTCGTAACAGACTTCAGTGGGCATATTGCTCACCTTCGATGGCCGCTGGCATGCTGGAGAAGTGTGCTCTTCACGGAAATGTCATCCATTGATCATATTTGGGATGCTCTGGATCGGCATGTATGGCAGCGTGTTCCAGTTCCTGCTTCTGTCCAGCAACTTTGCATAGCCATTGAAGCGTGGAACAACATTCTACAGGCCACAATCAACTCTACGCAAAGGAGATGTCTCGCTGCCTGAGCCACACCCCTTTAAAAATGTTTTTACGGTATCTGTATTCCCAGTCATGTGGAATTTATTTCAATTGACTTTCTTTATGAACTGTAACTCAGTAAAATTGTTTTTGTGTTCAGTCTACATTGATTTAACAAGTGACATCAATAAAGGACCATAGGGTTCACCTGGTCAGTCTGTCAGGGAAAGAGCAGGTGTTCTTAATGTTTTCTATACACAAGTCTTCAAGTAACTAGTGTTATTTTTCCATCTTTTTGCTCCACAGGAAGCTGTGTTTGTATGCTGAAGACCCCACAGCAGCCAGCACACAGTTTGCCTTGCTCCTCCGGATGATCAGCAACCTGTGAAGATGAAGCCCTTTAGTTTTTTGGGGCCTGTTCAAGAGAACTTTACATTTCTAATTTGAGTGTTGTATCGAGTAGAATAGGAAACTGTCTTCAGTCTATTTGCAACCTTTCACACCCATGTTTTGTTCTTTGCTCTTCTCCCCTTTCCATCATCACAAATCACTACTGTATTATGATCGAATAAAGTTTATTTAAAAAAGACCACTTTCCTCTCTAGGAAATGAAACCCTTTTAATTCACACTAGCATCTACAAAATGGTTATTGAATACTCCACAATATATTAAGTCTAGATGTTATGGTACATGCATACAATTCTGGCTGTTTGAGAACCCACAGTCACCGAAACACATGAATGGGAAAGCAATAACCATATACTGGTTATATTTAAGAGCTTTACTTTAGAAAAGGATCTCTGGCAATGCTTTACTCCAATGTGAAAATATTTGCCTTAACCTGGGCTCAGATCGGTTTGTGTGGCATTGCCAACGGGAAATGACATAACCAGAGGCGTTTGCAAGACAGCTCTGGGACCAGGCTAGAAAAGCGCCAGGACAGCTGTGAGTTCACAAGGCTGGATTCAGTCAGTATCGTAGAAGATCTGCATTATAGCTCTTAAAATTTTAAAGGCAATGTCATCGGTAAACGCTGCACGTCGGCTCAGTCAAATGTCCTTTACATTTTAACGCGTAAGATACCGATTGAATCCAGCCCTTAATACTTTTGTCATTTATACAGAGGTTTACCTCCAGTGTGGTCCAAATAATAGGAAATATGTAGCATTCATGGTTCCTTATCTCCATATTGCAGACAAATGTATTTGGGTGTTCAGAGTCAAAACAAAAATGGCCACAGTTCTAGATCAATTCTAAAAGTTAACAAGACCAATGTATTTTTTGCAGCTTTTCTTAAGTCTCTTAAAATAGTCAACATTGCTGGAGAAAATGTTGCTGTTTTCTTTCACAGAAAGAATGTAGATACTGCGACATTCCAAGTCCATGGGGGGTAAAACTAAGACATTCAAGTACATTAACATTTCTGCATGAGAATACAAAACTACATGAGAAAAGCATTTTAAAATATTTTTTTCTTAAAAAAAACCCGAAGTGCTAGGTCATTTTTTTCTGTAACCATACATATACCAGCACAACGGTTTGCTGCCAGAGACAGAAGCAGTGTGTGGCGAGGCGCTGCCTCTGCCTGAGGAACTAGTTCCTCGTATGGCTCTGTACAATAACTGCAGTCTGACTTCACTTGCCCACTTTGCCAAGAAAGGGAGGGGCATTAATGTCTAGCGTCCATCCACAACTCCGCTATAAAGCTGAAATGCTTCCCATGAATTCTCCAACCTGAGTCAATATCTGACATGGCACACTATTCAGTTCATAGGGTACTTTTCACTAGGACCCTAATACTGGCCCTGGTCAAAAGTAGTGCCCTATGAAGGGAATAAGAATACCCATTCATCACCGACCAAGTGCCATTGCCTCCTCGTCACCATGTTGTTGTGAAGGAAAATAAAAAGGGAGAAGCGGTGCAGGCAGTCAGTGCATCCACAGCGGAAATGTCATGTCTCCTTTCAGCTTGTCTTTGTCCATCACAACATCCATTTTTCTCCATATTTATTTACATTGTGATATTTATAAGTTTATTATTCATCCTCCCCATAGGTGGACTAGTTAGCTGAGCAAACAGGAGTCTCTGTCCAAAATGACACCCTATTCCCTACAGTGCACTAGTTTTGACCAGGGGCCAGCATAGGGTTTGAGTCAAAAGTAGTGCACTATATAGGGAAAAGGCCTGGGGGGGTCCAGCTCAGTTGTGTTGCAGCGTATTGGACTCTATAGGAGGGGCTGAGTCGTACAGTGTGTCTGTGTCATGCGTGGGCTCTCCGGCTAGCGTGCAGGGGTTTGACAACGTCCCGGCTCCACAGTCACAGAAAAATCTACAGCGAAGACAAAAGAAAGAATTATGCTGGAAATGACATGGAAGACTAAACTACCAACTGATCAGGTAGCCACTGAAATACTAGCAGACATCCAGTTGGATCTGTAGACTACATTTAAAAAAAATAAAGTCAATTACTGACGATATACTAACACGTTTGAATGCAACATTTCATTTAGCACAAGAGGAAGAGGTTCTGCAACAAAACCAGATATAATTTGCATATCTACAAAGTCATTTAGAATGAAGTATCGCTGTAAAATACAGTGTGTGTGTATGGGTCTTATTAACAAGAGAAGAGTAACGTACCTATCATGCCTAATGAACTCGACGTCGTGCCCCTGGTGGCACTTCTTGATGCAGTTCACACAGATGGCGTTGCGGTCTGTTGTGTTACAGGTGTGACACCTGACCACATGGAGGGACAGAACAAAGAAACAGGTGATGAGCCAACGAGTTGTCCAGGTTACATCAATTAAAGTGGACAGCTGGGGCAGAAAGCTGGATCAATGAGTTAGCCAGCTAACTGTCCAACATTGCTTGAAATAATGTTATCTTCAGAACATAGTGTTCTCAAATCAACCAGAAAGTGAAGAGTTAAGTGGCTGTTTATTAAAGTTTAAATGGTTAATTTAATAATCCTGCTTTCTGGAAAATCCCACTGGTAGAAGTTAAATATATAAGGTAAGAAATGATTACCTGTAAAAATCGTGCATTGGATAGCTGGTGTAACTTGAAATCTTGTACAGGCACTGACCTCTGCTCACAGCTTTTTCAATGGCATCTTGATTGTTCATTATTTTGTTATCTGGGGAGACAGGAGGTCAGGTGTAGTTGGATCAGTCCAGGTACAGAGAAGAAAAAGTAATGAGGCAATTTAAGATAATTCAATTTTGACAAAGACTAACTGATGTAAGTAGATCCTACAATGCTAGTTTTATTCCTGGAATCATCCACAAATCACATCATGGTGACACATTGTCTCCCCCCTCTTACCTTTCATTGTAACGTTGACACCAGATGCGAGAAACAACCCTCCAAAGCGGTTATTGAAGATCTGATTGCCCTCCAGGGTTGCCGTGGCATGATTGGTGATCTCAATACCTGGTGGACAGAGACGGGTCAGGATCAGCGTGGAGGAAGTGGAGATTCAGGCCTGACCCCTAAGCCCTATGCACTTGTGGAGATCCAAGAGGATTTGATTGGTATAAGCAACATGGTGGAACTTCCACATTTTGGATTGGGCCTCACTCTGTCTACTATTAATTAAAAGGATACAAAGCAAAATACTGCTAGGCTGTGTTCATTAGGGCACACAATGGAAAACAGAACATTTGGATTTCTTATTGGACAAATCCACGTAGTCCCTCCCTCTCATTTCATTCCACTTTCTACCATATGGTGCCTAATGAACAGACCTGGATTGAACCCTGCTTTCTAGAATTGCATAATGCACCTGCAGCGAAGCCGTCAAATATTCTGTTCTTCCTCAGGACGGGGTGGCTGTTGGTGCTGATGAGGACCCCTGCTTGGGCGTTCCTGAAGATATCGTTCTCCTCCAGTAAACCTCGTCCTCCGTTGAATATACAGATGCCTCCGTCTCTCCCGTCGTGGATCTTATTCCTCCGGAGAGTGGGGTTGCTGTCCGTCTTTATCCACACCCCCGCCATGGCGTTGTCAAAAATCTCATTGTCCTCAATGAAGCCCAAACCTGAAACAGAGACAATATATCAGCCAATGGGTCTCCCTTCCATTTATCCTGGTTAGAAGGTTCATGAGGGAGCATCTGAATTACACAGGATTTTGATTGGTCCACGTGAGTCCAGGGTGTCTTCACTGTTCTGCACATGAATTTAAAATGTAGAAAGGTACACGTGTGCTTGCTTCACCCCTATCCAGACAAGATCAAGCAGTGTGAGAGGAGGATGGATAAAGACAGAATAATAGATACTGGTTTCTCACCTGAGTTGTAAACCAGAATGCCTCCATTTTGACCTCCCCAGATCTTGTTCCGTCTGATTTTGGGATTGCTGCCAGTTCTGTTACAGTGGAAAACATTAACAATCAATCAATCAATGCATATAATAAAACATTGATAGTGCTATAATAAAGCTCATATCACTGTGATGTATTACAACATGCACTACATGATCTACACATGTTGCCATTAGGTCCCATTGTATGGTTGGCCATTCATTTTGATTTCCTGCTCTATCACTGACCTGATTTGAACTCCGGAGTACATGTGGTTGTAGATATCATTGTCCTCCAACACTCCATGGCCGTTGTCGTAGAAGTAGACACCAACCTGTATGACCCACACAAGGCCAAGTGTTTAGTTTGCAGGTTATTGTCAAATTTCATTCATCTGTAAGAGATGAGTAGCCCATAGAGCCATCTGAACAGACAGACGGGTCTCTCTCCATCTCCGTACCTGTTTCCCACTGTGTATTCTGAACAGACAGACGGGTCTCTCTCCATCTCCGTACCTGTTTCCCACTGTGTATTCTGAACAGACAGACGGGTCTCTCTCCATCTCCGTACCTGTTTCCCACTGTGTATTCTGAACAGACAGACGGGTCTCTCTCCATCTCCGTACCTGTTTCCCACTGTGTATTCTGAACAGACAGACGGGTCTCTCTCCATCTCCGTACCTGTTTCCCACTGTGTATTCTGAACAGACAGACGGGTCTCTCTCCATCTCCGTACCCGTTTCCCACTGTGTATTCTTAACAGACAGACGGGTCTCTCTCCATCTCCGTACCCGTTTCCCACTGTGTATTCTTAACAGACAGACGGGTCTCTCTCCATCTCCGTACCCGTTTCCCACTGTGTATTCTGAACAGACAGACGGGTCTCTCTCCATCTCCGTACCTGTTTCCCACTGTGTATTCTGAACAGACAGACGGGTCTCTCTCCATCTCCGTACCTGTTTCCCACTGTGTATTCTGAACAGACAGACGGGTCTCTCTCCATCTCCGTACCTGTTTCCCACTGTGTATTCTGAACAGACAGACGGGTCTCTCTCCATCTCCGTACCTGTTTCCCACTGTGTATTCTGAACAGACAGACGGGTCTCTCTCCATCTCCGTACCTGTTTCCCACTGTGTATCCTGTTCCTCCTGAGGACAGGTGTGCTTCCTGTAGTCACCCAGACTCCTGCCAGCGTGTTGCTGTACACCTCGTTCTCCTCTATCACCCCCTGTCCCTTTTCATGCTACAGGGGAGACACACAGATTCATTACATTACTAATACCCTTATCCAACGAGAACTGCCCCGAGTCCACTGACTACAAGATGGCTCTGTATCAATTTACATTTTCGTCATTTAGCAGACAGACACTCTTATCCAGAGCGACTTACAGGAGCAATTAGGTTTAAGTACCTTGCTCAAGGGCACATGGGACGATTTTTCACCTAGTCGGCTGGGGATTAAAACCAGCAACCTTCGGTTACTGACCCAACGCTCTTAGCCGCTTGGCTACCTGCCTAGCGTTTTAGAGCAATTTATTTTCAGACACTAATAAGGTGGGCTAGCAGTTAAAGTTGCTAAAGGATTGCAAATAAACCACAGCTATATGTCTCGTAAGTATTTGCCTCCACATTTGCTAAGTTATAAGAAAGCCCTACTTACCACATAGATGCCCCCGTGCTGTCCGTCGTGGATCTTGTTGTGTCGTACGATGGGGCAGCTGTTTGTCCTGATCTGGATCCCTGCCAAGGCGTTACCGTAGATGTCGTTCCCCTCGATGAGACCTCGCCCATCACCGAATATGTAAACTCCACCCTGGTTACCGTTGAAGATAGCGTTGCCCCTGATTGACACAACGTGGGAAAATGTCATCAGAGTATCCATTTACACATCAGAATCAATATAAATTAATATGGGTTGTATAACAGACAACAGCGCAAGCGATATAAAAAGCGGGAAAGAGAAGTGGGGAGAGGGCGATAGAAAGTGTTTGACTTTAAAACCCCACTGACCTTATTGTAGGATCACTATTGGAGGTGATCCACACTCCAGCAAAGTTGTTTGCATAGATCTTGTTCTCGATGAACTGTCCTCGGCCCTTCTCGTGCACGTAGATCCCTCCCGTCTGTCCGTGGTGGATCTCACAGCGCACCACCGTGGGGTTGGCGTACGCCTTCACCTCAAAGCCAGCTATGCGGTTCCTGTGGATGTTGCAGCTCTCAAAGTAGCCCTGCAGGGGGTGACAGTCAGTCAGTCAAAATAATTAGAATGCCAAGGCTCTTTCTCAATTCTCTCTCCTTGCCTCCTTTTCCAAAAGCATTGGAGAAGATGGTCAGTGAGGAGGAACCTTGGACCTTCTCTAATACGTTTCAGAAGAGCAAGGTGCTAAACTGTTCTTTCCTCTTGAGAAAATTACCTCAATCCGATGTCTTATGTAACTAAGCTACCGTGTGAGTAGGAACACATTTACATGTTGTTAAAAGGGAAAAGCTGTGGATTAAGGCTTATGTAACTAAAATCAGTGGTGCGTCTCTAAAACCTACACATGGATTAAACTGCAAGCCAACGCTTCTCTTGAAGAAGAAACGGCTGCAGACTGAGGTTCTACAGTACCAAGGTTCTTCCTCAATTCTTCTTTCCTTGTTACCTCGCATCCTCTCCTTCTCAAAACACATTTGAGAAGAAGGTCAGAGGGGAGAGACCTTGGATTTTCTCTTGCAATAGGTGAGAGGATGCAAGAGATGGTACGATGAATTGAGATGGCGCCTTAACCTTAAGTCACTACAGTAGACAATGAGCTGGCCACAATGGACCAATATGGAGTGTCATCTCAGTGGTAGCCAGATCAGACCAATAGAGACCAGACCAATATGGAGTGTCATCTCAGTGGTAGCCAGACCAGACCAATATGGCGTGTCATCTCAGTGGTAGCCAGACCAGACCAATATGGCGTGTCATCTCAGTGGTAGCCAGATCAGACCAATATGGCGTGTCATCTCAGTGGTAGCCAGATCAGACCAATAGAGACCAGACCAATATGGAGTGTCATCTCAGTGGTAGCCAGATCAGACCAATAGAGACCAGACCAATATGGAGTGTCATCTCAGTGGTAGCCAGATCAGACCAATAGAGACCAGACCAATATGGCGTGTCATCTCAGTGGTAGCCAGATCAGACCAATAGAGACCAGACCAATATGACGTGTCATCTCAGTGGTAGCCAGATCAGACCAATAGAGACCAGACCAATATGACGTGTCATCTCAGTGGTACCCAGACCAATATGACGTGTCATCTCAGTGGTAGCCAGACCAATATGACGTGTCATCTCAGTGGTAGCCAGACCAATAGAGACCAGACCAATATGGAGTGTCATCTCACCATGCCGTGGTCGAAAGTGAAGACGCCCACATCTCTGCCGTGGTGGATGTGGTTCCGTCTGATGATGGGGTTGCCATGGTTTTTCACCCAGATCCCAGCCAGAGCGTTGTTGGAGATCTCGTTGTCCTCATAGATACCCTGGAAACACAGAGTGTCAGTTTCACAGCAGAATCTTGGAAATGGGATTATTTGAGTTATCAAGTGTCATAAGGAAAGAGAGGTGTGTGTGTGTGTTTGCATTACCTACCTGTGCATGGTCGGTAATGTAAAGCCCCACGTTCTCACAGTCGCTGATGTTGCAGTGTTTAATGGTGGGACAAGCTCCCTGGCCGCTCACACAGACCGCTGAGCCCACTGAAATAAACAGGTGTAGAGCCAGCAAGGTCAGCATGCTAGAGCCACGTGAATAGACTAAGTTAGACTTCTCAGACAGATACTGTCTCAATTGAATGTGTTGAAGACACTGAAAATAGCTAGCATAGCTCCAGCATTATTTTAAAGAGTAGAAGCCTATGTGCTATGATAATTATTATGTATTTGGGAGTAAAAATGCAATCCAAAATGAAAAGGCCCTATAAATAACCAAATCAATCAATTCCCCATAATTGGACTGCACTAAGTAGGTCTGAGAGGGTAATACTATGTTTTATGAAAGGCATGTAGGTCTGGGGAGACATTGTGTTGTAAGGTACCTGTGCAAGTGCTGCGTATGATACAGTGGTCAATGCTGGGGCTGCAGTTGACTGTAATCTCCAGACAGTGGTGGGCGTTGTGGTGCTGGGCAGACTTATCGTCAGGATTAAACTAAAGGATCACAAACATATGGGAGTTAGACAAGTTAATTACATGACTAAGATATTACTAAGACATGACAAACGTCAGGCTAAAAGTCAATAAAAGCTTCTGCTAAATGGCAAATATAATATAACTAAGATATGAGTCATGTTCATAACATATATGACTAACAACCACAACTGATATGTCAAGACTGCCCTTTGTTTCAGACCAGCTGTATTTATAATGACATGTGGACCACTAATGTACAGAGTTCCTGCATACAGTCAGGCAGCTAGGCTAGAGTCATATTACATAATAGCTCACCTTGATGGTCATGTAGCCAACGTACGCGTCTTCTGAGCCCTCCATGAAGACAAACGTGGAGTCTCTGGTGTTCTCAATGATCACTTTGTCCGCTACTTTACCAGGTGCTGTTGAAAAATGAACGTCGTTAGGATTAAAAGGGCGAGGTTAGGAAGACAACGTCGAGCTAAAAGGTGTCCAGCAATGACAATCAATTAACCTAGTTAACAGGTCAAGTGGTATAACTCAGTGGGGGTACTTGAGAAGACTCCTGAGACCACAGGCCTACAAGCAGAGCAAAATGGATTTGGTGGTACAGTAACCCAAAAAGGTTGGGAACCACTGGTACAGATAGACAACGAACAGACAGTAGGGCAACTCAATAATGAATACGTGCCAGCTCCGATCATTGTGATGGGTGACTCTATGTAGATCCACTCGTCAGTGTAGACCCCTGAGTGGACGAATATGAGGCCGTCAAAGTGGGCCTCCTGAACACCCCCCAGAGCATCCTCTATGGTGTCATAGTACTGAGGAAGAGGCAGAACAGAGAAGTGTGTTAAAGCCAAGTCACAGTGAACACATGATGACAAATCACTCAATAACAACCTTAAAACAAACAGAACTCTCTGGGCCAGTTTCCCAGATTAAGAAACTAAAAAGTTAGGCCAATATAAATTGACATTCTTCAATCAGTGTGCATTTTAGTACAGGACAAGGCTCAATCTGTGTCAAGGAAACTGGCCCTTAAACTCTCTGAAACAAACAAACAACTCTTACAAGCATGTTCTCTCTTCCTTTGTATCTGGCAGGATTACTGTAGAAGTGTTCTGCGAAGCCTGTCTTCACATGTGCTCCTTTATACTGAAAGCAGAAAAAGAGTGAATCTAGCCATTGCTATTATTACACAGTAATACTTATGGAGAGATTCCTTCTAGAATCACAGCAACCTCAAGTGATATTAGACTCCACTGGGACTACTTTGCGCCATAGAATTACTGGGACTCTGTTCTTGCAAGCATACGTCTGTACAAACCATTGACAGTACGTTTTAGCAGCAGCAGTATCTACAATGCATTCAGAAAGTATTTAGACCCCTTCCCTTTTTTCACATTTGTTACAGCCTTATTCTAAAATGGATTAAATACACAATTTCCCTCGATCTACACACAATACTACAAAATGACAAAGTTTAGATTTTTTTGCAAATGTACCACAAAAAAAAAACCTGAAATACCTTATTTTTCATAAGTATTCAGTCCCTTTCCTATGAGACTCGAAACTGAGCTCAGGTGCATCCTGTTTCCATTGAGCATCCTTGAGATGTTTCTACAACTTGATTGGAGACCACCTGTGGTAAATTCAATTGATTGGACATGATTTGGAAAGGCACACACCTGTCTATATAAACTCCCACAGTTGACCATGCATGTCAGAGCAAAAACCAAGCCATGAGGTTGAAGGAATTTTCCATAGAACTCTTGAGACAGGATTGTATGGAGGTACAGATCTGGGGAAGGGTACCAACACATTTCTGCAACATTGAAGGTCCACAAGAACACAGTGGCCTCCCATCATTCTGAAATGGAATAAGTTAGGAACCACCAAGAGTCTTCCTAGAGCTGTCTGCCCGGCCAAACTGAGCAATCGGAGAAGGGCCTTGCTCAGGGAGGTGACCAAGAGCCCGATGGCCACTCTGTCAGAGCTTCAGAGTTCCTCTGTGGAGATGGGAGAACCTTCCAGAAGGACAACCATATCTGCAGCACTCCACCAATCAGGCCTTTTAAGGTAATGACCAGACGGAAGCCACTCCTCAGTAAAAGGCACATGACAGCCCGCTTGGAGTTGGCCAAAAGGCACCTAAAGGACTCCAAGGCCATGAGAAACGAGATTTTCTGGTCTGATAAAACAAAGATTGAACTCTTTGGGCTGAATGCCAAGCGTAATGTCTGGAGGAAACCTGGCACCATCCCTACGGTGAAGCATGGTGGTGGCAGCATCATGCTGTGGGGATGTTTTTCAGTGGCAGGGACTTGGAGACTAGTCAGTACAGAGAGATCCTTGATGAAAACCTGCTCCAGAGCTCTCCGGACCTCAGACTGGGGTGAAGGTTCCCCTTCCAACAGGACAACGACCTTAAGCACACAGCCAAGGCAATGCAGGTGTGGCTTTGGGACAAGTCTCTGAATGCCCTTGATTGGCCCAGCCAGAGCCTGGACTTGAACATCTCTGGAGAGACCTGAAAATAGCTGTGCAGCAATGCTCCCCATCCAACCTGACAGAGCTTGAGAGGATCTCCAGAGAAGAATGGGAGAAACTCCCCAAATACAGTTGTGCCAAGCTTGTAGCATCATACCCAAAAAGACTCAAGGCTGAAGTCACTGCCAAAGGTGCTTCAACAAGGTATCGACTTCCGGCGCCGACTGAGATGGCCGCCTCGCTTCGCGTTCCTAGGAAACTATGCAGTTTTTTGTTTTTTTACGTGTTATTTCTTACATTAGTATCCCAGGTCATCTTAGGTTTCATTACATACAGTCGAGAAGAACTACTGAATATAAGATCAGCACCAACTCACCATCAGTACGACCAAGAATATGTTTTCCGCGACGCGGATCCGGTGTTCTGCCTTACAAACAGGACAACGGAATGGATCGCATGCAGCGACCCAAGGAAACGACTCCGAAAGGGTAGCATTCCAGAGGGACATCAGAGACTGCAACGTTCTCTGCTTCACAGAAACATGGCTTACTGGGAAGACGCTATCCGACGCGGTGCAGCCAACGGGTTTCTCCACGCATCGCGCCGACAGAAACAAACATCTTTCTGGTAAGAAGAGTGGCGGGGGCGTATGCCTCATGACTAACGAGACATGGTGTGATGAAGGAAACATACAGGAACTCAAATCCTTCTGTTCACCTGATTTAGAATTCCTCACAATCAAATGTAGACCGCATTATCTTCCAAGAGAATTCTCCTCGATTATAATCACAGCCGTATATATCCCCCCCCCCCAAGCAGACACATCGATGGCTCTGAACGAACTTTATTTAACTCTTTGCAAACTGGAAACCATTTATCCGGAGGCTGCATTCATTGTAGCTGGGGATTTTAACAAAGCTAATCTGAAAACAAGACTCCCTAAATTTTACCAGCATATCGATTGCGCAACCAGGGGTGGTAAAACCTTGGATCATTGTTACTCTAACTTCCGCGACGCATATAAGGCCCTGCCCCGCCCCCCTTTCGGAAAAGCTGACCACGACTCCATTTTGCTGATCCCTGCCTACAGGCAGAAACTAAAACAAGAGGCTCCCATGCTGAGGTCTGTCCAACGCTGGTCAGACCAAGCTGACTCCACACTCCAAGACTGCTTCCATCACGTGGACTGGGACATGTTTCGTATTGCGTCAGATGGAAATATTGACGAATACGCTGATTCGGTGTGCGAGTTCATTAGAACGTGCGTCGAAGATGTCGTTCCCATAGCAACGATAAAAACATTCCCAAACCAGAAACCGTGGATTGATGGCAGCATTCGCGTGAAACTGAAAGCGAACCACTGCTTTTAATCAGGGCAAGGTGTCTGGTAATATGTCCGAATATAAACAATGCAGCTATTCCCTCCGCAAGGCTATTAAACAAGCTAAGCGTCAGTACAGAGACAAAGTGGAATCTCAATTCAATGGCTCAGACACAAGAGGCATGTGGCAGGGTCTACAGTCAATCACGGACTACAAGAAGAAACCCAGCCCAGTCACGGACCAGGATGTCTTGCTCCCAGGCAGACTAAATAACTTTTTGCCCGCTTTGAGGACAATACATTGCCACTGACACGGCCTGCAACGAAAACATGCGGTCTCTCCTTCACTGCAGCCGAGGTGAGTAAGACATTTAAACGTGTTAACCCTCGCAAGGCTGCAGGCCCAGACGGCATCCCCAGCCGCGCCCTCAGAGCATGCGCAGACCAGCTGGCCGGTGTGTTTACGGACATATTCAATCAATCCCTATACCAGTCTGCTGTTCCCACATGCTTCAAGAGGGCCACCATTGTTCCTGTTCCCAAGAAAGCTAAGGTAACTGAGCTAAACGACTACCGCCCGTAGCACTCACTTCCGTCATCATGAAGTGCTTTGAGAGACTAGTCAAGGACCATATCACCTCCACCCTACCTGACACCCTAGACCCACTCCAATTTGCTTACCGCCCAAATAGGTCCACAGACGATGCAATCTCAACCACACTGCACACTGCCCTAACCCACCTGGACAAGAGGAATACCTATGTGAGAATGCTGTTCATCGACTACAGCTCGGCATTCAACACCATAGTACCCTCCAAGCTCGTCATCAAGCTCGAGACCCTGGGTCTCGACCCCGCCCTGTGCAACTGGGTTCTGGACTTCCTGACGGGCCGCCCCCAGGTGGTGAGGGTAGGCAACAACATCTCCTCCCGCTGATCCTCAACACGGGGGCCCCACAAGGGTGCGTTCTGAGCCCTCTCCTGTACTCCCTGTTCACCCACGACTGCGTGGCCATGCACGCCTCCAACTCAATCATCAAGTTTGCGGACGACACAACAGTGGTAGGCTTGATTACCAACAACGACGAGACGGCCTACAGGGAGGAGGTGAGGGCCCTCGGAGTGTGGTGTCAGGAAAATAACCTCACACTCAACGTCAACAAAACTAAGGAGATGATTGTGGACTTCAGGAAACAGCAGAGGGAACACCCCCCTATCCACATCGATGGAACAGTAGTGGAGAGGGTAGCAAGTTTTAAGTTCCTCGGCATACACATCACAGACAAACTGAATTGGTCCACTCACACTGACAGCGCCTCTTCAACCTCAGGAGGCTGAAGAAATTCGGCTTGTCACCAAAAGCACTCACAAACTTCTACAGATGCACAATCGAGAGCATCCTGGCGGGCTGTATCACCGCCTGGTACGGCAACTGCTCCGCCCTCAACCGTAAGGCTCTCCAGAGGGTAGTGAGGTCTGCACAACGCATCACCGGGGGCAAACTACCTGCCCTCCAGGACACCTACACCACCCGATGTTACAGGAAGGCCATAAAGATCATCAAGGACATCAACCACCCGAACCACTGCCTGTTCACCCCGCTATCATCCAGAAGGCGAGGTCAGTACAGGTGCATCAAAGCTGGGACCGAGAGACTGAAAAACAGCTTCTATCTCAAGGCCATCAGACTGTTAAACAGCCACCACTAACATTGAGTGGCTGCTGCCAACACACTGTCATTGACACTGACCCAACTCCAGCCACTTTAATAATGGGAAATTATGTAAATATATCACTAGCCACTTTAAACAATGCTACCTTATATAATGTTACTTACCCTACATTATTCATCTCATATGCATATGTATATACTGTACTCTAGATCATCGACTGCATTCTTATGTCACTAGCCACTTTAACTATGCCACTTTGTTTACTTTGTCTACATACTCATCTCATATGTATATACTGTACTCGATACCATCTACTGTATGCTGCTCTGTACCATCACTCATTCATATATCCTTATGTACATATTCCTTATCCCCTTACACTGTGTATAAGACAGTAGTTTTGGAATTGTTAGTTAGATTACTTGTTGGTTATCACTGCATTGTCGGAACTAGAAGCACAAGCATTTCGCTACACTCGCATTAACATCTGCTAACCATGTGTATGTGACAAATAAAATTTGATTTGATTTGAAGGTACTGAATAAAATGTGATATTTCAGTTTTTATTTTGAATACATTTGCAAATTTAAAAATAAACGTTTTGCTTTGTCATTATGGGGTATTCTGCGTAAATTGATGAGGATAAAAAAAGAAATACAGAATTTTTTTTAGAATAAGGCTGTAACAAATCAATTTGTATTTGTCACATGCGCCAAATACAACAGTGAAATGTTTACTTACAAGCCCTTAAGAAAGTGTTAACAGTATTGTAAAGAAAGTATTTACTGAAATATACTGAAGTAACAAAAATAGATAAAATAAAAAAATAAAAATAATTAAGGAGCAACAATAAAATAACAGTAGCAAGGCGATATACAGGGGATACCGGTACAGAGTCAATGTGCGGGGGCACCGGTTAGTCCAGGTAAAATGTAGGTAGAGGTAAAGTGACTATGCATGGATAATAAACAGAGTAGCAGAGTAACAGAGTAAAAATGGGGATGGGGACAATGCAAATAGTCCGGGTAGCCATTTGATTAAGTGTTCAGCAGTCTTACGGCTTGGGGGTAGAAGCTGTTAAGAAGCCTTTTGGACCTAGACTTGGCCCTCCGGTACTGCTTGCCGTGAAGTAGCAGAGAGAATAGTCTATGACTAGGGTGGCTTGAGTCTTTGGCAATTTTTGGGGCCTTCCTCTGACACAGCCTGGTATAGAGGTCCTGGATGGCAGGAACCTTGGCCCCAGTGATGTAGTGCCTTGCGGTCGGAGGCAGAGCAGTTGCCATACCAGGCGGTGATGCAACCAGTCAGAATGCTGGTGGTGCAGCTATAGAACGTTTTGAGGATCTGAGGACCCATGCCAAATCTTTTCACTCTCCTGCGGGGGAATAGGTTTTGTCGTGCCCTCTTCACAACTGTCTTGGTGTGTTTGGAACATGACAGTATGTTGGTGATGTGGACACCAAGGAACTTGAAGCTCTCAACCTGCTCCTCTACAGCCCCGTAGATGACAATGGGGGCGTGCTCGCTCCTCTTTTTCTGTAGTTGTTATCCTGGCACCACACTGCCAGGTCTTTGACCTCCTCCCTATAGGCTGTCTCATCGTTGGCGGTGATCAGGCCTACCACCGTTTTGTCGTCGGCAAACTTAATGGTGTTGGAGTCATGTTTGGCCACGCAGTCATGGATGAACAGATAATACAGGAGGGGACTGAGCACGCACCCCTGAGGGGCCCATGTTGAGAATCAGCGTGGCAGATGTGTTGTTACCTACCCTTACCACCTGGGGGCGACCCGTCAGGAAGTCCAGGATCCAGTTGCAGAGGAAGGTGTTTAGTTCCAGGGTCCTTAGTGATGAGCTTTGAGGGCACTATGGTTTTGCATGTTGAGCTGTAGTCAATGAATAGCATTCTCACGTAGATGTTCCTTTTGTCTAGGTGGGAAAAGGCAGTTTGAAGTGAAAGAGATTGCATCATCTGTTGGGGTGGTATCCAAATTGGAGTGGGTCTAGAGTTTTTGGGACAATGGTGTTGATGTGAGCCATGACCAGCCTTTCAAAGCACTTCATGGATACAGACGTGGGGTCTGAATACTTTCCGAATGGACTGTATATGGTTGAGTAACAGTGAAGGTAGAGGACAGAGGTAACTGTTTGTAAACAATCACTGTCCTGAGATCAGAGTGTATATAGAGGACAGAGGTGAGTAACAATTAGGACAGTTGGGGTATAGAGGTCATAGTCCTACCAGCTGCTGAAAGCTCTCTTTCCATGGGTTGGGCTGCTCGTACTCCTCTGGGTTAATCTGGAAGAACTTCCCCGCCTCAGGGTGCATCATGGGACGCGTGTACTCAAACACATCCATGTACAGCCTCTTCCTGTGAAGCAAAACAAGGCACACAGACAGACACCATCAGACAGGGTTACTTCACTATGTGATCTAGATTAGATTTTGTGCATCGGCTTGCTGAAACTGCTGATTAACTGAGTGGTGCGGGAGGGACTTGAATAGGGATGTCCATTCTATTGTTATGGTCTCACCATCCATCCATCCAGTCAGAACGAATGGCAGTGTGTCTCACCATCCAGACACACACAACCAGTCAAACAAGGCTGGTCATGGCTCACTTCAACACCATCATCCCAGAAACCTTAGATTCACTACAAATCGCATACCGCTCCAACAGATCCACAGATGGCATAATCTCAATCCACACTGCCCTTTCCCATCTGGACAAAAAGAACACCTATGTGAGAATGCTATTCATTGACTACAGCTCAGCGTTCAACACCATAGTGCCCACAAAGTGCATTACTAAGCTAAGGACCCTGGGACTAAACACCTCCCTCTGCAACTTGATCCTGGACTTCCTGACAGGCTGCCCTCAGGTGGTAAGGGTAGGCAACAACACATCTGCCACGCTGACCCACAGTGCTCAGTCCCCTCCTGTACTCCCTGTTCACCCACGACTGCGTGGCCAAGCATGACTCCAACACCATCATTGGGTTTGCTGACGACACAACAGTGGTAGGCCTGATCACCAACAACGATGAGACAGAAGGAGGGAGGATGTCAGAGACCTGGCAGTGTGGTGCCAGGACAACCACCTCTCCCTCAATGTGAGCAAGACAATGGAGCTGATCGTGGACTTCAGGAAAAGGAGGGCCGAACAGGCCCACATTAACATGACAGGGCTGAAGTGAGGTGGGTTGAGAGTTTCAAGTTCCTTGGTGTCCACATCACCACCAAACTACCATAGTCCAAACTCACCAAGACAGTCGTGAAGAGGGCACGACAACACATTTTCCCCCTCAGGACACTGAAGAGATTTGGCATGGGTCCCCAGATCCTCAAAAAGTTCTACAGAGGCACCATTGAGAGATTCCCGAATGGTTGCATCACCGCCTGGTATGGCAACTGTTCAGCATCTGACCATAAGGCTCTACAGAGGGTAGTGCGTATGGACCAGTACATCACTGGGGCCAAGCGTTCTGCCATGCAGGACCTATATACGGTGTCAGAGGAAGGCCCAAAAAATTGTCAGAGACTCCAGTCACCCAAGTCATAGATTGTTCTCTCTGCTACCGCACGGCAAGCGGTACCGGCACGCCAAGTCTAAATCCCCCCAAGCCATAAGACTGGTGAACAATTAATCAAATGGCCACCCGGACTATTTACATTGAACCCCCCCCCCCCCCCCCGCCCGTTTCTACACTGCTGCTACTCGCTGTTTATTATCTATGCAATAGTTATTTTATCCCTACTTACATGTACAAATTATCTCAACTAACCTGTACCCCCACACATTGACTCGGTACCGGTACCCCCTGTATATAGCCTCATTGTTATTTTGTATTACTTTTTAATACATTTTTTGGTTTATTTAGTAAATATTGTCTTAACCATTTCTTGAACTGCAAAGATGGTTAAGGGCTTGTAAGTAAGCATTTCATGCTAAGGTCTACACCGGTTGTATTCTGTGCATGTGACAAATACAATTTCATTTGAAGCAGACAGGCAACCAGACAGAGACACAGGGACAACTGAACCAGCCACTCACCAGAGGATGGGATCATTGGCCAGTTCACTGAAGCGTTTGCAGACACATGCTGCGCGACACAGGTCCTGCTCCAGCAGGTAGGAGAAGATCTTCAGAACCACCTCGTCTGGCAGCTTCTCCTCCAGGTAGTGCTCCGCAGGCGCTGCTAGTGGTGAAAGCAATGAGATGGACACTTTATTAATGGAGGTTTTCACATGTCCAAAGTAATAACAGGAGCGGGACAGAAAGAATGTCCAACACAGAGCAGGGTCATTTTTAACTTCCAATTCTCATAACACGTTAACCAACACCTCCAAAACCTTTGTCGTTGGTTTCACTCTATTGTGTATGTCATTGTTGTCTTTTAAAGATTTTTGTAAGATTAGCCAGAGGTGAGAAGTGACAGGACAATGATTCTAATAAATCAAAATTCAACAAAAAGTTAAAGATCAAAGTATTATTTTACCTGGTAAATCTTGAGACTTTCCTGACACTCGGGCCCGTTTTGCCCGATGGCCAAAGTCTTCTGTGGCTGAAGTGGAAGCACCCTGCGCATAAAAATGTTAAATATATGGTTATAAGCATTGATAGCTTTGACACGTTTTGATAGAACAAACAGTGGTCATCTGCTTAAAACGACCGTATCAATATTTCAGCATTGTTTCTAATAAATCAAATTCTTCAATTAATCGCTACCGCTAGTGAAATACTAATCAATTATGCAAAGACAAAAGATGAATTATCAAATTCAGCCCGTGGGTGAAAGGATGACATGCATTACCCACTGATATTGCTCAACAGTCTAGGTTATAATGTCTGCAATATGTCTTTATAACCAGTGGCACTCAACAGCCCGAGTTAAGTGAGCTGATTCATTATGGCAGATCCATGTTCAGCAGGCAAACAGATAGAAATGTCATGAGTAGAGCTAAAATTAGTCATTATTCTACATGTCAGAGGCATCATGTTTGTTTTACATAACATATGTCTATCTATATAGTGCACTATATAGGCAGCCATTTGGGGCACATTCCATTCTAATGACTCACCTCCATGTTAGTCTTTGCTGGACACGCTGCTGTTCTCTTGGGTAGTAGAGACTTTCTTCGAAGTTGGTACGGACTATTCTGAGCTCCTGGACCTGATTCTTCTGCAACCATATCTGCAGGGACGTCCTCATCTGGAGAGGAAGAGAGGACACAGTCAAAACAACCATATCTGCAGGGACGTCCTCATCTGGAGAGGAAGAGAGGACACAGTCAAAACAACCATATCTGCAGGGACGTCCTCATCTGGACGAGAGGAAGACAGTCAAAACCCTCTTAGCTTACGCTACGACAAGTAGAAATGTTACGGCTGCACCGTAGTGAGCTACATTTCCTTGTAACTTCTTATTTAAGAGGCTCCTCTGTCCTCTACTCGTTACCTGTATTAATGGCACCTGTTTGTACTTGTTATCAGTATATAAGACACCTGTCCACAACCTCAAACAGTCACACTCCAAACTCCACTATGGCCAAGACCAAAGAGCTGTCAAAGGACACCAGAGACAAAATTGTAGACCTGCACCAGGCTGGGAAGACTGAATCTGCAATATGTAAGCAGCTTGGTTTGAAGAAATCAACTGTGGGAGCAATTATTAGGAAATGGAAGACATACAAGACCACTGATAATCTCCCTCGATCTGGGGCTCCACGCAAGATCTCACCCTGTGGGGTCAAAATTATCACAAGAATGGTGAGCAAAAATCCCAGAACCACACGGGGGGACCTAGTGAATGACCTGCAGAGAGCTGGGACCAAAGTAACAAAGCCTACCATCAGTAACACACTACGCCGCCAAGGACTCAAATCCTGCAGTGCCAGACGTGTCCCCCTGCTTAAAACCAGTTAAGGATAGGCAGAATACTGCCCCCTTTGGAGGAATTGCGTGCCCATAGTAAACTGGGAAAAAATCTGTCCAAAATTGCTAATATATGCATATAATAATTATTGTTGGATAGAAAACACTCTAAAGCTTCTAAAACCGTTTGAATTATGTCTGTAAGTATAGCAGAACTCACAGGGCAGGCAATCTCCCAAACTATTTTTGGGAGCCTCAAACTTGGGGCAACTTTGACGTCATCGCCCCCACCCTTCCCAACCATCTATGGATCTGGAGACACTTTCTATGTCTTCCACTAGATGTCCTCAGTCAGTACAGCATTTAAATTGTGCAAATCCCGCGGGTTTTGACACTTTGGCAGGCAAAAGACTGAGTGTCGCGAGAAAATACCAAGTCAGGAGAGCGCGCATTTTGGAGAGACGTCCTTTTGTTCCAGAATGCCTGAGAGCAAGCAAGAATGTCCGATAGATTGTTTTTACGTTTAGAACATCCTAAAGCTTGATTCTGCACTTAGTTTGACCAGTTTAGTCGACATATAATATGTAATTTTGAAGTTTTGATGCGCAACTGTTCATGACCAAAAGTAATTTTTGGTAGTATTTCAGCTGGAACTTGCAGCATATGCTAATACAAAGACACACGAATTGAAACCAAACGATGTTTTGGGTAAGTATGACTTCTTCCACTACATTCTGATCGAAGACCATCAAAGGTAAGGGAATATTTATGTTGCAATTTTGTGTTTCTGTTGACTCCAACATAGCGGAGAAATATTGCTTATGTCTGAGCGCCGTCTCAGATTATTGAAAAATGAACGATTTCTGTAACGTTAAAAAGAAATGTGACAAAGCGATTGCATTAAGAAGCAGTGTATCTTTCTAACTATATGTAGAACATGTATATTTAGTCAAAGTTTATGATGTGTATCTGTTATCTATAATTTCTCCGGACATTTTTTAGCATTTTCTGAACATGGCGTCAATGTAAACGGTGATTTATGGATATAAATTGCATATTATTGAAAAAAACAAATGTACTGTGTAACATGTCCTATTACTGTCATCTGATGAAGAATTTCAAAAGGTTAGTGAATTATTTGTCTTTTAATCCTGCGTTTGTGATTGCATCTTTTGTTCGACAAAATGGCTGTATATCGGCTGTGTCTTTGGTGGTGGTTTGACATAAATATGTGCTATGTTTTTGCCGTAAAACATTTTAGAAATCTGACTCGCTGGGTAGATGAACAAGGTGTTTATCTTTCATTTGAGCTATTGGACTTGTTAATGTGTGGAGGTTAAATATTTCTAAGAATATTTTTGCATTCTGTGCGCCATCTTTTGAGTTGAGCGTGGGGTGCCCTTGGGGAACGTGGTAGCGTGAACAAGTTAAGCCAGTACATGTCCAGGCCCGTCTGAAGTTTACTAAAGAGCATTTGGATGATCCAGAAGAAGATTGGGAGAATGTCATATGGTCAGATGAAACCAAAATATAACTTCTTTGTTAAAAACTCAACTCGTCATGTTTGGAGGACAAAGAATGCTGAGTTGCATCCAAAGAACACCATACCTACTGTGAAGCATGGGGGTGGAAACATCATGCTTTGGGGCTGTTTTTCTGCAAAGGGACCAGGACGACTGATCCGTGTAAAGGAAAGAATGAATGGGGACATGTATCGTGAGATTGAGTGAAAACCTCCTGTCATCAGCAAGGGCATTGAAGATGAAACATGGCTGGTTCTTTCAGCATGACAATGATCCCAAACACACCGCCCGGGCAACGAAGGAGTGGCTTCGTAAGAAGCATTTCAAGGTCCTGGAGTGGCCTAGCCAGTCTCCAGATCTCAACCCCATAGAAAATCTTTGGAGGGAGTTGAAAGTCAGTCTTGCCTAGCAACAGCCCCAAAACATCACTGCTCTAGAGGAGATCTGCATGGAGGAATGGGCCAAAATACCAGCAACAGTGTGTGAAAACCTTGTGAAGACTTACAGAAAACGTTTGACCTCTGTCATTGCCAACAAAGGGTATATCACAAATCAAATCAAATGTCAAATATATCAAAGTATATCACAAAGTATTGAGATAAACTTTTGTTATTGACCAAATACTTATTTTCCACCATAATTTGCAAATAAATTCATTAAAAATCCTACAATGTGATTTTCTGGATTTTCTTCTCTCATTTTGTCTGTCATAGTTGAAGTGTACCTATGATGAAAATTACAGGCCTCTCTCATCTTTTAAAGTGGGAGAACTTGCAATTGGTGGCTGACTAAATACTTTTTTGCCCCACTGTATATCTACATAAATAAGACAGATCCTGCTTCTGTTGCCTGTTTGAGTGTTTGTTTAATAGCCTACTGATTCCATGAGCACCAAGCCTCATGCAACAGCAAATGTCAGATAAAGCTATTTCACAGATTGAGCTGTTTCTAA
This sequence comes from Oncorhynchus nerka, assembly GCF_034236695.1. Lineage (NCBI taxonomy): Eukaryota > Metazoa > Chordata > Actinopteri > Salmoniformes > Salmonidae > Oncorhynchus > Oncorhynchus nerka. Next base: position 28,860,268 of record NC_088411.1, read on the forward strand.
TCACTGCTAGGCTGTAATAAAGGCTTGACACATTTTTTTTACATTAGAACAGACTGGTATTACTTAACATTTATTCAGTGTTGTTTACACTGTTCCAAACAGGCAGAACAATAACTAATCTAACATCTGCACGCAGCTCTCGCTCCTATACCCTCTTCTTATTGTTATTATTACAATCATCATTATAATAATGTAATGTTGTTATCAGTAGGATTAGTATAGTATCCTTGTATAACCACCATCGAGCTGTCGGCCTAAGAGCGCATCCTGTTTAGTCTTAATTCCGTAACTTATTGGGCCTATATTTCAATATATAGGCTACAATATCAATCAATCATTCATTCCATCACACGGCATACGTGCTTTGAAATGCAATCCAGGATTGTAGTTTAAAAATTAAACAAAAATGGAGCTTTGAATAATTAGCCTAAACAATAAATCAACCGCAATTCACGAATGCATGCAACCGATGTTATACCGCTGTAATAAAAGGTTGATATATATAAAATAAAAAAATTACGTTAAAACAGACTGCCTGATACACTTATTTAGTGTTGTTTACACTGTTTCAAAAAAATTAGATTGTAATCTAACAGCAACTGTCCGGGCACAATACTCTCATTTATCTGGATTTCCAGTAGTTTCCACAACTAAGTCAAATGTCTTCCACAGATCTGACTTCCTTTTTCCCTCCTGGGCAACCAGTAAACATTCACCAGTTTCGAGTTTCTTTTTCACATGCGCCACATCCATTTTGCTGTCATGTGTTACTGTGTTCGGAGTTTGTTATAACCAATTTATTGAGGTGATTATGATAGGCTATAGCTCAGGCCATATTGTTCACATGCATGCGATGCTTACATGTTTCACATAAAGAGAGCTAGGGTTGAGCGAATAGGGAATGTTTTTCCTAAACAAATTAGGGATTTCAGTAACAGAACTTTTCAGTCAAACAAGTAAGTAACCAAATGGCTGAAATGATGTAGAGGCTTCAGCACGGACAGCACAATAAACACTTGCTGTGGTGCCTTTTCGCTGCAGTAGGGAGGAGATAGAGACAACGTGCACCAGTCACACGCTGTCATTTGTTCTTTAAACAGTGTGACCATCAGGCTCTGAGTAATTTGTGCGTCTTTATTATCTAATCAAACAGTGTGCTTAAAGCATTAGACAAGGTCAGTGGGGCGGCAGGTAGCCTAGTGGTTAGAGCGTTGGGCCAGTAACTGAAAAGTTGCTAGATCAAATCCCCGAGCTGACAAGGCAGATAACCCACTGTTCCTAGGCTGTCATTGAAAATAAGAATTTGTTCTTAATTGACTTGCTTAGTTAAATAAAGGTCAAATAAATAAATAAATAAAAGTGCATATGTAGTTGATTTTATCCAAATACATAGGCTATATCTATATATGAAAAAATGTGTTTAAATATTTCAACCAATTGATTGGTTAAAAGAACAGGACGACTCTCGGTCAACTAAGATTTTTATTTTTTTAGTCGGGACAGCCCTAATTGTTGCTACCATAGGGCCACGCACTATTCAAAGCAAATTTAGAACTTTTATTATTCAAAAACATAAAATAACGTCAATTTAAAAATAGGATATTTTGGTCATATTGCCCGGCCCTAGTATATACACACCATATACAGTGGTGTAAAGTTCTTAAGTAAAAGTACTTTAAAGTACTACTGAAGTAATTTTTTGGGGTATCTGTACTTTACTTTTACTTCACTATATTCCTGTCATGGAAAGCACCTAAAGAAAATGATGTACTTTTTACTCCATACATTTTCCCTACACTCAAAAGTACTCGTTACATTTTGAATGCTTAGCAGGACAGAAAATGGTCCAATTCGCACACTTATGAAGAAAAAGGGATAGGGGGAGACCTAGTTAGTTGCCTTCAATTGAAATGTGTCTTCTGCATTTAACCCAACCCCTCTGAATCAGAGAGGTGCAGGGGACTGCCATAATCGACATCCACGTCGTCGGCGCCCGGGGAACAGTGGGTTAACTGCCTTGCTCAGGGGCAGAACGACAGTTTTTTTTACCTTGTCAGCTCGCAGATTCGATCGGCTACTGGCCCAATGCTCTAACCACTAAGCTACCTGCCCTCCCCATCCCTGGTCATCCCTACTGCCTCTTATCTGGTGGACTGACTAAACACAAATGCTTTGTTTTTAAATTATGTCTGAGCGTTGGAGTGTGACCCTGGCTATCTGTAAATAAATAAAAAACAAGAACATTGTGCTTATTTTAAATTATTAGTACATTTACTTTTGATACTTAAGTATATTTAAAACCAAATACTTCAGTAAAAGTCTAAAAGTATTATTTTACTGGGTGAATCACTTTTACTTGTCATTTTCTATTAAGGCATCTTTACTTTTACTACAGTATGAGAATTGGGTCCTTTTTTCCACCACGCAATGGTTTTTCTATACTGGTGAAACTATTTCTTACAAGTTTTTCAATAAATGTTCATATTTGAAGCTACTTAAGTGAATACCTGCAGTTAACTTGTGCAATACGTTAGGAGATAAAGCATACATGTTCTTAATTTCACCAGTCACATTATGAAGCTTACCGTAGAGTTCACCAGAACGGTTGAGCACGTCATGTGTTTGTAAATAGCACAATAGGAGAAAGCGGGAGCAGGTGAATCCAGCTGTGTATTGACAGGGCTGCGTTTTATATTGAAAGTCAGCTGTGTTTTTTGCTTCAACAAAGTGATTAGGGACATGCAACTATAGTTTTCCTTCACAGAAAATAAATGAGCGTAACATATTCATCAGAAGACAAAGTAGTGCAAGGCTATTTGGCTAGCAGCCACACAAGTAAATGAGCTTACAATGAAAAGGCAAGGTGTTTTTTCGCAAAAACAACACATGGCCATCCTATGTCTAATGTTTATCATAGAACGAATGTAGCCAGCTACGTTCCCTAATGTTTTGTCTAAAGTTAATCTGGTATTTTACCAGAGAAAAGTAGGCTGGCTAAGCCGAGAAAAGTAGCTACACATCAGTCAGAGAGATGTCTGCTGATAGAATGCCCGTTGGTGAATTCTCATCCAAGTGGAGAAGTGGGGCGGCAGGGTGGCCTAGTGGTTAGAGCGTTGGACTAGTAACCGAAAGGTTGCAAGTTCAAATCCCCGAGCTGACAAGGTACAAAAATCTGTCGTTCTGCCCCTGAACAGGCAGTTAACCCACTGTTCCTAGGCCGTTATTGAAAATAAGAATTTGTTCTTAACTGACTTGCCTAGTTAAATAAAGGTAAAATAAAAAAAATAATAAAAAAGTGCAACTGAAGCACAGAATGTGTGATGCCGAGCAGAAATTAGAAGCAGCAGTTTACAAAACCCCCCCCTTGTCATGGAAAGCACCTAATATCAACAGCTGTGCTGAACGGAGCAGGTTACAGAACCAAGAGAAACCTGCTAGCATGACTAGTGATGCACAATAATCGGTGAACATATCGGAATTGGCTGATATTAGCTAAAAATGCCAACATCGGTATCGGCCCAATGTCTAGTTTAAAGTCGATGTGCAAAACCGATGTCAAAGCTGACGTGTATACCTATATAACGTAGGTACAGTGCCTTGCGAAAGTATTCGGCCCCCTTGAACTTTGTGACCTTTTGCCACATTTCAGGCTTCAAACATAAAGATATAAAACTGTATTTTTTGTGAAGAATCAACAACAAGTGGGATACAAACAAGTGGAACGACATTTATTGGATATTTCAAACTTTTTTAACATTTCAAAAACTGAAAAATTGGGCGTGCAAAATTATTAGGCCCCTTTACTTTCAGTGCAGCAAACTCTCTCCAGAAGTTCAGTGAGGTTCCTGAATGATCCAATGTTGACCTGAATGACTAATGATGATAAATACAATCCACCTGTGTGTAATCAAGTCTCCGTATAAATGCACCTGCACTGTGATAGTCTCAGAGGTCCGTTAAAAGCGCAGAGAGCATCATGAAGAACAAGGAACACACCAGGCAGGTCCGAGATACTGTTGTGAAGAAGTTTAAAGCCGGATTTGGATACAAAAAGATTTCCCAAGCTTTAAACATCCCAAGGAGCACTGTGCAAGCGATAATATTGAAATGGAAGGAGTATCAGACCACTGCAAATCTACCAAGACCTGGCTGTCCCTCTAAACTTTCAGCTCATACAAGGAGAAGACTGATCAGAGATGCAGCCAAGAGGCCCATGATCACTCTGGATGAACTGCAGAGATCTACAGCTGAGGTGGGAGACTCTGTCCATAGGACAACAATCAGTCGTATATTGCACAAATCTGGCCTTTATGGAAGAGTGGCAAGAAGAAAGCCATTTCTTAAAGATATCCATAAAAAGTTTGCCACAAGCCACCTGGGAGACACACCAAACATGTGGAAGAAGGTGCTCTGGTCAGATGAAACCAAAATTGAACTTTTTGGCAACAATGCAAAACGTTATGTTTGGCGTAAAAGCAACACAGCTCATCACCCTGAACACACCATCCCCACTGTCAAACATGGTGGTGGCAGCATCATGGTTTGGGCCTGCTTTTCTTCAGCAGGGACAGGGAAGATGGTTAAAATTGATGGGAAGATGGATGGAGCCAAATACAGGACCATTCTGGAAGAAAACCTGATGGAGTCTGCAAAAGACCTGAGACTGGGACGGAGATTTGTCTTCCAACAAGACAATGATCCAAAACATAAAGCAAAATCTACAATGGAATGGTTCAAAAATAAACATATCCAGGTGTTAGAATGGCCAAGTCAAAGTCCAGACCTGAATCCAATCGATAATCTGTGGAAAGAACTGAAAACTGCTGTTCAAATGCTCTCTATCCAACCTCACTGAGCTCGAGCTGTTTTGCAAGGAGGAATGGGAAAAAATGTCAGTCTCTCGATGTGCAAAACTGATAGAGACATACCCCAAGCGACTTACAGCTGTAATCGCAGCAAAAGGTGGCGCTACAAAGTATTAACTTAAGGGGGCTGAATCATTTTGCACGCCCAATTTTTCAGTTTTTGATTTGTTAAAAAAGTTTGAAATATCCAATAAATGTCGTTCCACTTCATGATTGTGTCCCACTTGTTGTTGATTCTTCACAAAAAAATACAGTTTTATATCTTTATGTTTGAAGCCTGAAATGTGGCAAAAGGTCGCAAAGTTCAGGGGGGCCCGAATACCTTCGCAAGGCACTGTACATGATGTAATGACGCCACGTAAAGCCCACAATGTCTGCTGTGTGGAGCGAGCAGTCAACAAGTCGAGCAGTCATTTGAAAGATTATGAACATTTCAGCAAGACAACTAAAAAGGCTAAATCCATTAAAACGGCAAGACAACAAATGAATTTCCCTTGACAATCAACCGTTCTGTCGTGGGTGATGTTGGCTTTCGTGACTGGTCGAGCACCGGTACACACTAAGGTTACCAAGTGAGCTATTTTTCATGTTGCCCTACCGGACTTACACTGTAATAGCGTCACTGCTATTAGCTTCACGACATACTATGGAACGTAGTTTGGGTCTTTTGCATGTCAAAAAAATACACGTCAAATAACAATATTTGATGTGTTAAATAACACAGTTCTATTATAGAAAGTTGTGTGTTCTGAATTTGCAAGTGCAAGCCAAGCGCCACCACTACTATCAGTAGCACTGTCAAAGCTGTACAAAAAAAGTCTGCAGACACCGGCCACGAAAGATGTGTTTACAATACCGCATTGGTAATAAAGCATTATTTGTCCGACCGCAAGTAGCTAGCTAGCTTAAGCTTGGTACCAAGCCATCACCAATACAACCAGCCTGAAAACAATTAAAGGAAAGAATGAATGGGGCCATGTATCGTGAGATTTTGAGTGAAAACCTCCTTCCATCAGCAAGGGCATTGAAGATGAAACGTGGCTGGGTCTTTCAGCATGACAATGATCCCAAACACACCGCCCGGGCAACGAATGAGTGGCTTCGTAAAGAAGCATTTCAAGGTCCTGGAGTGGCCTAGCCAGTCTCCAGATCTCAACCCCATAGAAAATCTATGGAGGGAGTTGAAAATCCGTGTTGCCTAGCAACAGCCCCAAAACATCACTGCTCTATAGGAGATCTGCATGGAGGAATGGGCCAAAATACCAGCAACAGTGTGTGAAAACCTTGTGAAGACTTACAGAAAACGTTTGACCTCTGCCATTGCCAACAAAGGGTATATAACAAGTATTGAGATAAACTTTTGTTTTTGACCAAATATTTTCCAACATAATTTGCAAATAAATTCATTAAAAATCCTACAATGTGATTTTCTGGATTTTTTCCCCTCATTTTGTCTGTCATAGTTGAAGTGTACCTATGATGAAAATTACAGGCCTCATCTTTTTAAGTGGGAGAACTTGCACAATTGGTGGCTGACTAAATACTTTTTGCCCCACTATATATCTATAATTCCATGTGTATAACTTGTATTATCATCTACATTTATGATGAGTATTTCTGTTGAATGATGTGGCTATGCAAAAATCACTGGTTTTTGGAACTAGTGAATCTAATACGCCAATGTAAACTCAGATTTTCTGATATAAATATGAACTTTATCAAACAAAACATGCATGTACTGTGTAACATGAAGTCCTATGAGTGTCATCTGATGAAGATTATCAAAGGTTAGTGATTCATTTTATCTCTATATGTGCCTTTTCTCTCTCTCTCTTTGGCTGGTAAAATTGGCTGTGTATTTTAGTGAGTTGTTGGTGACCTAACAATCATTTGTGGTGCTTTCCCCGTAAATCCTATTTGAAATCGGACACTGTGGTGGGATTAACAACAAGACTACCTTGAAAACGATATAAGATACATGTATGTTTGAGGAATTTTAATTATGAGATTTCTGTTCTTTTGAATACGGCGCCCTGTACTATCACTGGTTGTTGTTATATCGCTCCCGGTAACGGGATCTCAGCCATAAGATTAAACAAGCTTGGAATGTGAAGCAATGAAATGGGGTATCCGCCTACTCAGTGACACCTACAGAACACAAGTGAAGAATTTACGCACATATTAGCGTTGTAGCTCTTATTGCGGGACTGTGACTGTGTGAAATCACCTCCCCAGTCAGCCTATTGTGTGTATTGACATTCATTTTGCACTGTACAGCTTTACCTAAGGATTGGGGATCAATGAAATGGGGTGTCAGTCTACTCAATACCCAAGATATTCCTCAGAGTTAGACTCCAAAACATTCACGCAGTATTGTTTTTCCTCAGGTGTTCAATACACATAGGTTGACAAATGTGTCTCAATTCACAGTTGTTTGAGAGTCCCGCAATAAGAGCTATGACGCTAATGTTCTCTGGGTGTCACTGAGTAGACTGATACCTAAGGATTGTGGATCAATGACATGGGGTAAGGCTGTACAATGAAATAAGTATGCCCCCAATGCAATTCTAAAGTATAATACATCCAGTGATTTCAACAGATTGTCAAATTATTGTCTTTGGTTGATTTTATACAATAACATTGCAACCTCGTTTAGCATGATCCATTCAATTATGGCATAATTCCACTATTTGTATTCATTTGCATCACTGTCAATTACTTACTTTTATTTTGAAGGCTAGCTTCACATAGATGGGTCCGACCACCATTAATCAAATAAGAACAGTCTTGTAAATTAGGGTTATTTAGATGACACCTAGCTATATTAGTTAACTATATAGCTACTGAAACAGATGTCATTTTGGTATGTTTTTGGGGAAGAACATTGTTTGCATCCATGAGCTAGATTGCTTTTTTTTATGACCAACACTGTAGGTGCGCGAGACAACTTTACCAGCATCATAGCATATGTATCGATGAATCGCTGGGACATATAATATTCAAGTGATAGTGTAATCAACGTGTAATAACTTGGTATAAAGTTTATGGAGGCGTTAAATTATTATGTGATGTGCAGTCATATTCAGGTCCTGATGGGTCAACAAGCTTATTTGTCAAATAGTGCTATTCGGCGTATATCTTTTTTGACACGCAAAGACCCAAACGCCGTTCCATAGAAATCCTGGTTGAGAATAAAACGACTCAACGAAACCGCAAGTAAGTAAAATAAATAGGTTTTGATTATGTTTTACTGGTAATGGGGACACACACAAATGCCAACAAAATAACTTTTTGGTCAGTGTGGTGTGTGTGTGTGTAACCTTTATTTAGTAGGCAAGTCAGTTAAGAACAAATTCTTATTTACAACGACAGCTGGGCAACGCTGGGTCAATTGTGAGCCGCACTATAAGACTCCCAATCACGGCCAGATGTGATACAGCCTGGATTCGAACCAGGGACTGTAGTGATGCCTCTTGCACTGGGATGCAGTGCCTTAGACCGCTGAGTCCATGTGTGTGTTTGAACTATTTAACTGTACTAGAATGCTTAAAAGGCTGCTAAAATATAAAATATTGGTTATCAGTATCATTTTTTTTTGGCAAGGAAAATATCAGATATCAGTATTGGCCAAAAATGGCATATCGGTGCATCACTACTAGTGACGCAGTGACACATGGATGGTGGTGTATGCTGATCACAGATCATAGAATTACCAGAAGGGACCAAGCCCACTCACCGATTCTCAATCTCCTCTCTAATCTATTTGACTTTTGTTATAGCATTGGCTATCCTCTCCTTTTAGCTGTAGTCATTTCCCACAAACTTTCCCACTGTGTTATTCAATCTCTGTCTCAGGTTCCTTGACAACATGACATAAGATAAATATTACAATGCAGTGCACTAACAAATTCATAAACTAGTTAGGAATATGTGGCGCTGGACATTTCACCGGCAACATTTTAATTTACCGGACATTTGAGAAATCTGTAGGACGCACATACACTGGGTGCATAACCTGATTAGGGTGTCCACCCACGGTGCTCAGAATGACAGCAATCACATTTAGATTATGACTAGGACAGTTGTGGGAAGACAGAGCACCAAATGCATACAACAACGAGGCCTAGGCTACATTAAAAAAAAACATTATAAAGCAATGAGTCTGATGCAACATATTAGAATGTTTGGCTTAAAATGTTGATAAACTAGTATTTCTTCACATTATAAGCGCACAAGGCAGTAGGATACGTGGGTATGTTCATTCCATAATGCAATTAGCTGGAAAATGGAGAAAAAGAGGAGATCTAATAGGCTACTTTGAAGCAAGGTAAGACATGCCTCATACAGTTGAAGTCGGAAGTTTACATACACTTAGGTGGGAGTCATTAAAACTCATTTTTCAACCACTCCACAAATGTATTTTTGGCAAGTCAGTTAGGACATCTACTTTGTCCATGACAAGTAATTTTTCCAACAATTGTTTAGACAGATTATTTCACTGTGTCACAATTCCAGTATGCAGACGACACACAATTAATCTTCTCCTTTCCCCCTTCTGATGACCAGGTGGCGAATCGCATCTCTGCATGTCTGGCAGACATATCAGTGTGGATGACGGATCACCACCTCAAGCTGAACCTCGGCAAGACGGAGCTGCTCTTCCTCCCGGGGAAGGACTGCCCGTTCCATGATCTCGCCATCACGGTTGACAACTCCACTGTGTCCTCCTCCCAGAGCGCTAAGAACCTTGGCGTGATCCTGGACAACACCCTGTCGTTCTCAACTAACATCAAGGCGGTGGCCCGTTCCTGTAGGTTCATGCTCTACAACATCCGCAGAGTACGACCCTGCCTCACACAGGAAGCGGCGCAGGTCCTAATCCAGGCACTTGTCATCTCCCGTCTGGATTACTGCAACTCGCTGTTGGCTGGGCTCCCTGCCTGTGCCATTAAACCCCTACAACTCATCCAGAACGCCGCAGCCCGTCTGGTGTTCAACCTTCCCAAGTTCTCTCACGTCACCCCGCTCCTCCGCTCTCTCCACTGGCTTCCAGTTGAAGCTCGCATCCGCTACAAGACCATGGTGCTTGCCTACGGAGCTGTGAGGGGAACGGCACCTCAGTACCTCCAGGCTCTGATCAGGCCCTACACCCAAACAAGGGCACTGCATTCATCCACCTCTGGCCTGCTCGCCTCCCTACCACTGAGGAAGTACAGTTCCCGCTCAGCCCAGTCAAAACTGTTCGCTGCTCTGGCCCCCCAATGTTGGAACAAACTCCCTCACGACGCCAGGACAGCGGAGTCAATCACCACCTTCCGGAGACACCTGAAACCCCACCTCTTTAAGGAATACCTAGGATAGGATAAAGTAATCCTTCTCACCCCCTTAAAAGATTTAGATGCACTATTGTAAAGTGGCTGCTCCACTGGATGTCATAAGGTGAATGCACCAATTTGTAAGTCGCTCTGGATAAGAGCGTCTGCTAAATGACTTAAATGTAAATATAAATGTTTACATACACTAAATTGACTGTGCCTTTAAACAGCTTGGGAAATTTCAGAAAATGATGTCATGGCTTTAGAAGCTTCTGATTGAATTTAGAAGCTTCTGATGGCTAATTGACATCATTGGAGTCAATTGGAGGTGTACCTGTGGATGTATTTCAAGGTCTACTGTCAAACTCGGTGCCTCTTTGCTTGACATCATGGGAAAATCACAAGAAATCAGCCAATACCTCAGGAGAAAAGTTGTACACCTCTACAAGTCTGGTTCATCCTTGGGAGCAATTTCCAAACGCCTGAAGGTACCAAGTTCATCTGTACAAGCAATAGTACGCAAGTATAAACACCATGGGACCACGCAGCCGTCATACCACTCAGGAAGGAAACACGTTCCGTCTCCTAGAGATGAACATACTTTTGTGCGAAAAGTGCAAATCAATCCCAGAACAACAGCAAAGGACCTTGTGAAGATGCTGGAGGAAACAGGTACAAAAGTATCTATATCCACAGTAAAACGAGTCCTATATCGACATAACCTGAAAGGCCGCTCAGCAAAGAAGAAGCCATTGCTCCGAAACCGCCATAAAAAAGCCAGACTACGGTTTGCAACTGCACATGGGGACAAAGATCGTACTTTTTGGAGAAATGTCCTCTGGTCTGATGAAACAAAAATAGAACTGTTTGGCCATAATTACCATCGTTATGTTTGGAGGAAGAAGTGGGGGGCTTGCAAGCCGAAGATTACCATCCCAACTGTGAAGCACGGGGGTGGCAGCATCATGTTGTGGGGGTGCGCTTTGCTGCAAGAGGGACTGGTGCACTTCATAAAATAGATGGAATCATGAGGTAGGAAGATTATGTGGATATATTGAAGTGACATCTCAAGACAGTCAGGAAGTTAAAGCTTGGATGCAAATGGGTCTTCCAAATGGACAATGACCCCAAGCATACTTCAAAGTTGTGGCAAAATGGGACAAAAAAAGGACAATGAAGTCAAGGTATTGGAGTGGCCATCGCAAAGAAATACAACCTGACATAAATAATTCTCTAGTATTATTCTGACATTTTACATTCTTAAAATAAAGTGGTAATCCTAACTGACCTAAGACAGGGAATTTTTACTAGGATTAAATGTCAGGAATTGGGAAAAAAAACTAGTTTAAATGCATTTGGCTAAGGTGTATGTAAACTTCCGACTGTATTACTGTATTAAAACGTTCAGGTTTCAAACGATGAAGTATGTTTTCAAAATGCATAACCTACTGCCTCCAGCTCATTGCAAAGTGGTGTGTGACATGCTGATGAAGCCTGCCTTCTGTTGCCGTTTGAGATGCTGCAGTAGCAGCTCTCGCACTGTATCTATCTGTATGCTGTACGGGTGTGATAAGATACAATATTTTAATTATGTACGCACGCGCCAATTTAATTCCACTAAGTTAACCAATAAGCATGTATTTCCATCAATTAATAGGCTAAAGCCTTATTTCACAATATAATTTTTTTCTTCTCCTTGACAATTGGCCGGGCTCAATTTTATTCATTGGCTTAACCATTTTTTTTTTAGATAGCCCTAAAACCAGCTATTACCGCGTAACCAAAATGTGGTTAGAGAGAGAATAAATACAAGGATATTGGCCAGCGAAGCTAGCTGCTGGATGAGAACTCCTCCTGACAGAAAGGAAATGAGCAGTGAATTAAGTAACCCCCCAACAGCTTGCTCACATCTGGGCACAGCCCCTTTGCCCACAAGGAGGAGGCTTAAACACATTTAGATGGGTTACAAAGATCTCCCTAGAGTGTAGCAACAACAACGGAGCCAGCCTCGATCCTATCGTGTCTCTGTGCCAGCAGCAGCTTTATGACTATTTAACTCTCCTGATGAGAGGTCAGATTCTAGGCCTCGATTAGGAGCAACAAAAATTAAGAGCCGTTTGGGAAAGTAGGCTAATTGTAACAAACAAAGAACATCGATCCCAGACCAGTCCTCCCACTACTAAACTTGTAATTCGTGACCTCCACTAGGTCTGAAAGACCATAAAAAGAAAACCACATCGTAGGTTCAGAAGCAGCAGGTCAGAACGTTCCCCTGGAAAAGCCAAAAGGGTTCTGCCTGGAAGACATAGGACAAATTATTTACATCAACATGACATTAATAGGAGCCTAAACGTCCTGTTGTACAAACAAGATATGTCAAATCAACTGGCTTGGTGAACTAGGCTACCTCTCAGGTCATCAGGGTCAGAAGAACTTCCATGTGTGTGTGTGTGTGTGTACATTGTGTAATTGGGTCACACAGAGACCCCCTAAAACCTTCCCTGTCAGATTGTATCAAGCCTAACCATAGGCACACAAAATAGCTACATCATATGATAGGCCAATAATCAGCCATACATACATGTGGCTCTGGGCAAATACATAAATATATATATATATATATATATATTTTACACACTGAACAAAAATATAAATGCAACATGCAACCATTTCAACGATTTTACTGAGTTACAGTTCATATAAGGAAAGTCTGTCAATTTAAATCAATTCATTAGGCCCTAATCTACGGATTTCACAGGGGCATAGGCCCAGGGGGCCAAGGCCCACCCACTGGGGAGCCAGGCCCAGCCAATCAGAATGGGCTTTTCCCCATATAACGGCTTTAGTACAGACAGAAATACTCCTCAGTTTCATCAGCTGTCTGGGTGGCTTGTCTCAGACGATCCCGCAGGTGAAGAATGTCCATTGCTCGTGTTTCTTGCCCAAGCAAGTCTCTTCTCATTATCAGTGTCCTTTAGTAGTGGTTAATTTGCAGCAATTTGACCTTGAAGGCCTGATTCACAGTTGTCTCCTCTGAACAGTTGATGTTGAGATGTGTCTGTTACTTGAACTCTGTGAAGCATTTATTTGGGCTGCAATTTCTGAGGCTGGTAACTAATGAACATATCCTCTGCAGCAGAGGTAACTCTGGCTCTTACTTTCCTGTGGAAGTCCTCATGAAAGCCAGTTTCTTTATAGCACTTGATGGTTTTTGCGACTGCACTTCAAGAAACTTTCAAAGTTATTGAAATGTTCCAGATTGACTGACCTTCATGTCTTAAAGTAATGATAGACTGTTGTTTCTCTTTGCTTATTTGAGCTGTTCTTGTCATAATATGGACTTTGTCTTATACAGAACATGGCACTGTTTGGTAAACCACCGCTACCTTGTCACAACACCACTGATTGGTTCAAACGTATTAAGGAAAGAAATTCCACAAATTAACTTTTAACAAGGCACACCTGTTAATTGAAATGCATTTCAGGTGACTACCTCCTCATGAAGCTGGTTGAGAGAATGCCAAGAGTGTGCAAAGCTGTCATCAATGCCAAGGGTGGCTAGTTTGAAGAATCTGAAATATATTTTTGATTTGTGTAACACTTTTATGGTTACTACATGATTCCATGAGAGAATGTGTTATTTCATAATTATGTTTTCACTATTATTCCACAATGTAGAAAATAGTAAAAAATAAACAAAAACCCTGGAATGAGAAGGTGTGTCCAAACTTTTGACTGGTACCATATATAGAATTGAGACAGTCTGCTGTTCCCTGAGGGAATGAATCATATGACAACATTTGGGAGGGCTGCAACAGATGAAAAAAGTTCAGTCCCTTGTAGAAATGTTGCAGCCTTCTGGCAATTTTGCACAGAGCCTTCTAACAAGGCAGAGGAGGATATTTTCATTGGCTAAAACTTTCAAGCAGCTGTGTGGTGCTACTGAGCTTTCCCTCTGATTAGATTGTGTCACATGTAAAGCCTAATGCAGTCCATTGGGAGAACCATTCAAACTACATAGTAGGCCTATACATGAAACACAGAATTAAATGAATGTCCCATAAAAAAGCTGACAGACCATATATTACAAATTGTGAAGATCAATTTCTGAAACGTATTGACCACTGTCTGCACAATCTAATGTGTTTGTTTATGACAAAAGATTGTTAACCTTTGACCATATTCGTAGACACACTCTTTACATCTCCTGCTAGCACCCAGATGACAGAGGATTCAAATCATTTGCAATGACTCCAGACCGTTTACCTTCACCAGGTGAATAACAAAAGGTCCATTCTGCCTGGAGGATCCATAACGTATGAATCCATAGGCTAACTGTTGCCAATCAAAACCACCCAAGCTGGGAGCTCCTAGCTCCAGCAAACTGTCTGTTGCTCTGGTAGCAAGGCTGCTCTCCCAGGCTACTAGTTCAGTAACCACTACAAACACTGTCTCTGCTTAGCTCACTACAACATCATCTCTAGTCTTCTACAACAAGTGCATCCCAAACACAAGTGGCACTAAAGCAACGAACTCATTAGGCCTAAAAGCCGTACATATAGTCTATTCAAAACACAGTACACAGAAAAGCCAACCGATTCCCTGCTGTTGACAAACAACCATTACAAAGGACATATAGTGTGACGCATTGCGCTCCACTTTTGTTTTAGCACAAAAAATACATCCTTGCTGGAAAAAAAACAAGACCAGAGTTCGGATCATGGGGAGGAGGCAGTAAAGACCTCATCAGGAAGAAGCAGGGTTCACTTAATCAAGACAGCCCAACGAAAGAGTATAGCTGCATTGTTCCTGTGCCCCACTAGCTAGTAATCAAACTGATCAATGGATATGGGCAGTAGGGCCAGGACAATACCCGTATTGTAATATTTTTTCCATGGCAAAAATGAAGACGTGAAGCACACTAAACTCTTCGGTCCTTTAAAAACCTGCTGTATGTAAAATAGTGTGTTATAGCTTGGAAAATAAATACATGTGACTTTAGATGACAACATAATGATGTTTGTTTCCAACATTAAGTCCGTGTCTTGTTTTGTTTTCTTGCCATGATACAAACCAGTATCACGATACTGGTATCATCCCGACCCTCTTTTAAAGACTTTGCCAAATTCTGATAAATAACATTTCAGGTTTTTAGGGTACAAAAACAAAGGCGGCTCTAATTTAATAGGATACCATGGATTGGGAACAGTTTAAGAGGTGGCAGCATGACCAAAAACAAAACAATGTTCCTCTCTTTCAGGCCGATGAAGAATGCAAATGTCTATATGTAGGCCTGTAATCTGCAGTATTGAGAGCTCAGATGACAGCATCAAACACTCTTATTGCACTTCATAGCTAATGTTTCCCTAAGGCTGCTTTTAGACAGGCAGATTCATTCTGATATTTTTTTCACTCATTGTTCAAAAGACCAATCAGATCAGCTCTGAAAAGATCTGATGCGATTGGTCAAAATACCAATTAGCAGGAAAAAATATCAGAATTGGCTGCCTGTCTTAACACCCTAAATACTTAATTAGGAAAATACACATTAGTACAGAGTGCCCTCTTTTCTAACAATTGGAGGTAGTCGTATTAAAAAAGGATGTGGTAATACCTCTCTGCTTGGTCATGCTGTCACATGATGAGTACCCCATAACTTATACCCAATTTATTTTAGATGTCAATGGCTGCATGTACATAGGCAGCCCAAAACTGATATTTTCTCAACTGATTGGTCTTTTGACCAATCAGATCAGTGCCTTTGCCAATAATTGAGCAGCGCAGCCAATATAGCCTACATGTACCTCTTCACTTCGGAGGCCTCAGACCATCATGTGAACAGCTGCCTTGACTATTTTGATGCCTCCTCAACCACCGTGACTTGTATGGCTTATCCTATTACTGATCATACTTACACGTTAATGTTCACAAAAACGTAGCTGGCAAATTGACTCAAATCTAGTTAGACTAAGACAAATGAGAATCATCTAGCTAACGTTCGCAACAAAATAGAGAAAGGAGTATGTTAGCACTCAAAAAGCTCTGACGGTCGGTCCCAAGTGAATTTCCCCTGCTTTTGTAATTAGCTCGCTTTGTCTAACCATCAGCTGTCAACGTACTGGTAACTAGACGATTGCTGTCATCGGAGATTGTCGCACATAGAACCTAAACGTTGTTTACATTTGAAAGGTTAGCTTTCGTAAGAGTGCCTGGTTACCCCATTGTGTGCCTCGGTACAACGCCGGTGGGTGTCCTCAGTCATAGATACTAATCTAATCCGAACACAACCAGGCCTTGGTTAAGGTGGTGTGAGACGCCGCACAGAAATGTGTTAGTTACTTTAGATGCCTCAAGCGAATTTAGCAAGCTACTAACGTTAGCTGTCTACGCCAACGAGAGTAGCTAGCCTTAGCCACAGCTAAAACGTGATTTATTCACTTAGTTATTTTCTCTACAATTTGTGACCAGCAACAGCTAGCTGCATTGGCTAGATGGTTAATGTTAGCTAGCTAACCAGCCAACAAATCACAACTCTAGAGAACGCAACATTTGTTAAACTAGTAACGGGGAATGCGTAATGACAGGAAAATAAAATTGTCCTCTACATAGTGTGCAAATAACAATTAAGTAATGTTCACTTCGATAATTTCCTAATTGTTATTTAAACAAAGGCGTAGCTACTAGCTAGCTGTCTACCGATAACGTTCGTCATGTGTTGCCAATTTGCTCGTTACGTTAACGTACTACTAGTTCACTTAGCTGGCTAACTTTATACCAGTAAAAACTAACGTTAGCGAGACTAGAAATACTAAGACATCCACAAGAGACTAACCATGATATACAATGTGTTTGAGTATTCTCTTCTACGATCTGTAGCTAGTCAAGTTCAGCAAGGACAAGTTTAGGTCTAGGAACAAACCAAACAAAGCGCGGCCTTAAGGATTGCGGACAGAGCAAGATGCCTCGATGTTTCCTACAGTCTCAACCAAAAGGGAAATGTTTTCAACCCTAATTTTGAAAATCAACCTGACAACACGCAATCGTTCAACTTGAGTCAACAAGTCACGTAATTAACGTGTGTCTGTAAAGGTTTGAAATGGGCCCAATTAGCTTAGCGACTACATTAAATGCATTACCTCTTTCCTGGTTGTTCCTTTCCGGCTGTACCGGGCGCGGCCTCGACACTCGCCTGGGTCTTCTGCTGGTTGCTCTGACGGAGTTCATTTGGGGTATTTAGAATTTAAAAGAAAAACCGAACCCTTCGCTGCAGTTGGAACGACGTCTAAGCACGCAATCTAAAATGTTTTTTTCTTAAACATTGCTCAATAAGTCACCCCTTTCCTGCGGCTTGAGAAAAACATGTATATATTGTCGTTGCCCCTGCAACCCTTGCTTAGCTGCGTTTTGCTATTGCAGGAGGAGCCATTAGCGCAGAGACCGTCGGACAACAAGAAAATTGAACATCAATCACATGGGAAGAACTTCCACCAATAGCACATCGTAGTTCGACGTTTTTTCTTGCCCACTGCAAACATGAATGTGTGTCTGAAAATGGCTGAGAATGAAACAATAAAGTATATTATGGGCTCACGTTACCTCTAAACTATTATTAGCCTACTGTAGCCTAATCATCACTATTATGTGTGATAGTTCTAGGCTGGAACCAAATCCGACACACCCTGTGAGTCTCCTGTTCAGAACAGTCTTTCGAGATATATAGACATTATTCAGTACAGGGGGCTAGTAACCCACAACAGGGACTGAAGAACAAAGGCATATACGGCTAAAGAAGCCCACTCCATTTCAAAGTTTTATTTGCCAATTCATCTACCGGAAAATATAATTGGTCAATGTGGTTTCCTTGTGTTGTCTGAAGTAGAAGCCAGTATAGTTTTATTATTACAGTCCTGACATATCTGGCACAATGCCTTGTATAACGATGTCTAAACAAGCACCTGATTGACTCCTGTAGGATAGACTGGGTTACCCTTTTCTTTCCCCCCTGACAACACAGGATTGGGCACAGGGTTTGGATAACAGGTGGGCTAGAGGGGTCATCAAATCAGGGCCCCTCAGAAGAATTTTAATACCAATATGGCCCCCCCACAATTTTCAAAGATATCAATGTGTGGGACCCATAAGACACCTCGTCGTGCACCCCAAGAGTCAACGTGTAATTCAAACCCTGAGTTTGTGTGCCACTGCCAGTGATTGACTCAGTGCTTAGAAGGAACAAATAAGCCTACAGACAGACATCACTACTCCTGTACATGGTCTTTCTCACAGCTCAGCTGTCTATGTAAATCACTGTAATAAAAACATACTTTATCAATCACCAGTGTTGAACTTCACCTCACAGCTGAGGTCTTCTCCTTTGTGGTCAGCTGTCATTAATTGTTGTTCCTGACTGACAGCTGTATAGACCACATGTTGTGTGGTTGGTGGCTGGCTGATTATGACCCAAATGGCACTCTATTCCCTATTTAGTGCACTACTTTTGAACAGGGCCCATAGGTCATTTGGGATGCAGACACTGAAGCCCATGGCAAATAGTGTCTGTTAAGTAATTGGCATCATTGAACTACAACAAGAGGTGGCCACATTTTATGCATAGGGATTGATGGGTCTCTCTGACTGAGCATATCCAGTAGTAGGCCGTCCTGCTACTAATTCTGAGCTCTAGTGTTAATTATTGAGAGAATGCTCAGGTCTCATTGAATGCTCTTTGTACTTGTGTATTTGTCATAGTATGGTAAACATTCTGAGAGTTAGATATTGAGTTTCAATGCCTTTATTCAATGGGCAGTTTATTTGTGAAATTTCTGAACAAAGCTCATTCATGATTAAATATTTCAGTGAAATAGTGATCATTCAAGTGTTAATGTGTGGGACCTTGAATGCAGTGTTTCTCCTATATTCATTTAGCAGTGGCGGGCCACCGCAAAATGTTTAGAATTGCAGGAAATGATGAGCTTTGAAACTGCTTTTAAAAATATATATATATCAGCCCCGTGGCAAAATGTGTAGGAATGCAGGAAACAAGCAACATTTTGTCTCTGAGACCAAGAGGTGAGCCTCTAAAATCTTTGGTCGGAGCGCCACGCAATTGGCCATGCCCGCTCTGCGCTAACTTTGCCACCGCTGCTGAAAAAAGTCCTAGGGGAAACACTGGAATGGCATCATGAATAATATACATTTGACTGAGAGGAGGTAGCCTATCTATTCATGCACTCTAGTCTAGTGAATGTTCACTCACAGATGGAGCCATATTGAGGCATCATGCTCTGATTTCCTCATTGCGAAGGGTTAGTAATGTCACGTAGGAAAGAACGCCATCTGTTGGGAGGTAATGATGATGCCACGTAAACCTCAAACCTAGGACTGCCCCCTGTGGTGTATTCATTAGTCAGACAATGTTGCTAACAGTTGCAAACTTTTGCAATGGAATCTGTTTACTCCAAACCAAAAGATCAGGGGTGTATTCATTATGGAAACCGTATACCATTTAAGAAGCAAATGATACGGGGAGGAACCTACCTGAATTTGTTCAATAAAAACTCTTGTTTACATTTTCTGTTGGAGTAAACGGTTTCCGTTGGTTTCCGTAATGATTACACCCCAGATGTCATATAATGAAAAGAGGTACATATCACAGATGGATGCAAATCTTCTACTGATTTGTTATTTCTAATTGTTCAATCCTTTATGGGCTGTGGGAAGAGACTACTAATTGTTCCAGTCTCAGTCAGCTCCCTCTTTGACAACAGCAATATCAACAGCACCATCAACAAACTACAGCAGCAGTGAGATTCCCACTCTGCTCAAAGGCCCAGTGCAGTCAAAACCATGATTACCTGGGTTTTATATTTCCATACTATGAGGTTGGAATCATACAGTGAAAATGATGATAATGCCCTTGTAGTGTAAGAGCTGTTTGAAAAGACCGCCTGAAATATCAGCCTGTTTTGGTGGGAGGGAGTTTTGGCCTTCCATGGTGACATCACCATGCAGTAAATGAGTTAATAGACCAATAAGAAAGAGTTCCAAATTTCTCAGCTAATTTTCGGGTTTCTCCTCCCCACTCAAACCACTCCCAGACAGTCCTAGCAAAATTCTTGCTTAAGAAATTGCTCTTAGCTTAGAAACTATTTTTGTTTGTTTTTGACCATTTTAATGGAAAACAATCACAGTAAGGTACTTAATTGATACCCAGCAATGATTTGATATTAAGATAAAAACGGCTGCATTGGACCTTGAATCACCATCAAATGCACATCACACTATTGCTCCCGGGTGGTACAGCGGTCTAAGGCCCTGCATCTCAGTGTTAGAGGTGTCACTACAGACCCTGGTTCAGCGGTCTAAGGCACTGCATCTCAGTGTTAGAGGTGTCACTACAGACCCTGGTTCAGCGGTCTAAGGCACTGCATCTCAGTGTTAGAGGTGTCACTACAGACCCTGGTTCAGCGGTCTAAGGCACTGCATCTCAGTGTTAGAGGTGTCACTACAGACCCTGGTACGGCGGTCTAAGGCACTGCATCTCAGTGCTAGAGGTGCCACTACAGACCCTGGTTCAGCGGTCTAAGGCACTGCATCTCAGTGTTAGAGGTGTCACTACAGACCCTGGTACGGCGGTCTAAGGCACTGCATCTCAGTGTTAGAGGTGTCACTACAGACCCTGGTACAGCGGTCTAAGGCAGTGCATCTCAGTGCATGAGGCGTCACTACAAACACCCTGGTTTGATTCCAGGCTGTATCACAACCAGCTGTGATTGGGAGTCCCATAGGGGGGTGCACAATTGGCACGGGTTTGGCTGGTGTAGGCCATCATTGTAAATAACAATTTGTTCTTTAACTGCCTTGCCTAGTTAAATAAAGGTTCAATTAAAAATTGCTGTGTATTTCTTACAGAATCTTATCTCTTTGCTGTAGTGTATAGCCATGAAATAATATTTTGTAAGAGAGGGCATTCCTTCATTCCTTGCATGTTCCCTGTGTGTGTGTGTGTGTGTGTGTGTGTGTGTGTGTGTGTTGTCCTGTCACACACACAATACACAACCTTAGAACACAATGTCAGTCTGTATTGCAATACCGTTTTACACCGGGGCCCAATGCTGGACATGATAACTTAAAACCCACTAGAGTCGATGTCCGCACCCCCACGGAAATTTAATTAGCGTAATAACAAAATCCCCATTAAAATCTGTCAGTTTAAGCTAGAGATAAGCTAGAGAAGCCAGCAGAACATCCCACCTCAGATCTTGAACATAGCCTCGACATCACAGCAGGACAGATAAATGAAGAACCCCAAGCCCAGGGGACCCCACACCCTCCTAGCAACCCCCCCCCCCCCCTCCCCCTGTCAAACAAGCCACAGATTGTAATCCATATGGACTAAAACGAGAAATATATACAAGAAAATACACTTTTTCCCAAACACACAGTGTCTAAACTCTAGTGTCCAAACACCCAGCGTGCCCTAGACCTTCTGTATGAGGACCAATTAGGGTCACCCAGCCAAATAATGGTAAACACAGGCACAGCACTCAAGGGAGTGATTGAAAAGGCTTCTTCTACATTCCTCCACGCACAAGTGGTTATCTCCACCCTGCTACCACAAAAATACTTCTACCCTGCTACCATGCAGCGGGTAAACGCAAGTATTTCCCGTGACTTTGCCTCAAAATCTAATGTTTACCTGGCTCACCACTTCACCCTAGACTTGAACAGCCTTTACGACCAGGTCCACCTATACAAGGCAGCAGTGCCCACTTTCGCCAGGACCCTAAAGGACATCGCCCTCAACCGCAGCCCTAACAACTCACACAGTTCAACGGACACCCCGCCCAGACCAGCGAGACACTCTCCCAGACCTGCGGGACCCCCCAGGTCCTACACCTAGAGGATCAACGCTGAGAGGACCTACATCCAGACCACAGCACCACCAGCCACATCCACACTCCCACCCTGACCAATCAATACTCCCCCAAATCAACCATGCCCACACCCCATGCCCACACCTCACCTCAAAACTGTGACCTGGCCAAGATAAAGCAAAGCAGTGCGACAAAAATAACTACATAGAGTTACACATAAACAAACGTACAGTCAATAACACAAAATACAATTTTAAAAAGAACAATTATTTCATTATTATATGAACTATTACATTAATCAAAACAGAAACATTTGGCTTGAAATTCAAAAGGGCATTTATTTATTTTTTAACTAGGAAAGTCAGTTAACAACTAATTCTTATTTACAATGACGGCCTACCCCGGCCAAACCCAGATGACACTGGGCCAATTGTGTACCACCTTACGGGACTCCCAATTACGGCCAGATGTGATGCAGCCTGGATTCGAACCAGGGACTGCAGTGATGCCTCTTGCACTGAGATGCACTGCCTTAGACTGCTACGCTACTCGGGAGCCCAATGATCTCAACAGAGAAAAATGTCCTCCTGTGTGATACCTATAGTCCCCCCACTAGAATCCCCATACCTTAATGAAGGCAGCTTCTCCATCCTAGACGAGGACATCAATCCTTTCCAGGGACATCTACTAGTCTGTGGTGACCTAAATGCCAGAACTGGACAAAAACCTGACACCCTTAACACACAGGGGGACAAACGCATACCTGGAGGTGACAGCATTCCCTCCAACATATGCCCCTCCCCCTTAGACACAACTACGATAACATAACCAGCAAAAACAGGTCACAACTCTTGCAGCTTTGTTGCACGCTGGGTAAGTGCATAGTCAACGGTAGGCTTCAAGGGGACTCCTACGGTAGGTACACCTATAGCTCATTTCTTGGCAGTAGTATTGTAGACTACGTTATCACCGACCTCAACCCAGAGTCTCTCAGAGCGTTTACAGTCAGCCCACTGACACTCTTATCAGATCACAGCAAAATCACAGTCTACTTGAACGGAGTAAGAATCAAGCATGAGGCATCAAAGCCGAACAAACTACATACTATTAAGGAATTGTATAGATGGAAGGTGGGTAGTGTATTAACCTATCAACAAACAATTGGCCAACAACATAACTTAGAAGTAGAAAGCCTGAACAATATATTTGACCTTTCAGCTGACATATCAAATGTAAGTTCTGGCAGAAAACCTAAGACAACTAACAATGAGAAATGGTTTGATGAAAAATGTAAAAACCTAAGAATGAAATTGATTAAACCTATCCAACCAAAAACACAGAGAACCAGAAAACCTTAGCTTACGCCTTCACTATGGTGGAACATAAAAACAATACGGAAATACACAAAGAAAAAAGAAAGAACAGAATGACAGAAAACAGCTCATTGTGATTGAGGAATCCATAGAATCAAATCATTTCCGGGAAAATTGGAACACACTAAACAAACAACACAAAGAGCTATCTATCCAAAATGGAGATGTATGGATAAACCACTTCTCCAACATTTTCGGCCATATAACAAAGAACCAAGGGCAAAAAACATATAGCAGTGCATTCAGAAAGTATTCAGACCCCTTGACGTTTTCCACATTTTGTTACGTTACAGCCTTATTCTAAAATGGATCAAATCAAATATATTCCTCATCAATCTCCACACAATACCCCATAATGACAAAGCGAAAAGTTTTTTTGAAATGTTTGCTAATTTATTAAATGTAAAAAACAGAAATACCTTATTTACATAAGTATTCAGCTCCTTTGCTATGAGATTCAAAATTGAGCTCAGATGCATCCTGTTTCCATTGATCATCCTTGAGATGTTCCTACAACTTGATTGGAGTCCACCTGTGGTAAATTCAATTGACTGGACATGATTTTGAAAGGCACACACCTGTCTATATAAACTCCCACAGTTGACAGTGCATGTCAGAGCAAAAAACAAGCCATGACGTCAAAGGAATTGTCCATAGAACTCCGAGACATGATTGTGTCGAGGCACAGATCTGGGGAAGGGTACCAAAAAATGTCTGCAGCATCGAAGGTCCCCAAAACATAGTGGCCTCCATCATTCTTAAATGGAATAAGTTAGGAACCACGAAGACTCTTCCTAGAGCTGGCCGCCCGGCCAAACTGAGCAATTGAGGGAGAAGGGCCTTGGTCAGGGAGGTGACCAAGAATCGGATGGTCACTCTGACAGAGCTCCAGAGTTTCTATGTGGAGATGGGAGAACATTTCAGAAGGACAACCATCTCTGCAGCACTCCACCAATCAGGCCTTTATGATAGAGTGGCCAGACGGAAGCCACTCCTCAGTAAAACGCACATGACAGCCCACTTGTAGTTTGCCAAAAGGCATCTAAAGGCTCTCAGACCCTGATAAACAAGATTCTCTGCTCTGATGAAACCAAGATTGAACTCTTTGGCCTGAATGCCAAGCGTCACATCTGGAGGAAACCTGACACCATCCCTACGGTGAAGCATGGTGGTGTTAGCATCCTGTTGTGGGGAAGCTTTTCAGCGGCAGGGACTGGGAGATTGGTCAGGAGCAAAGGAAAGATGAACAGAGCAAAGTACTGAGAGATTGTTGATGAAAACTTGCTCCAGAGCGCTCAGGACCTCATTCTGGGGTGAAGGTTGATCATCCAATAGGACAACGACCCTAAGCACACAGCCAAGACAATGCAGGAGTGGCTTCGGGACAAGTCTCTGAATGTCCTTGAGTGGAACAGCCAGAGCCCGGACTTGAACCCAATCAAACATCTCTGGAGAGACCTGAAAATAGCTGTGCAGCGACACTCCCCATCCAACCCGACAGAGCTGGAGAGGATCTGCAGAGAAGAATGGGAGAAACCCCCCAAATACAGGTGTGCCAAGCTTGTAGCGTCATACCCAAGAAGACTCGAGGCTGGAATCGCTGTCTAAGGTGCTTCAACAAAGTACTGAGTACTGAATACTTATGTAAATACAATATTTCAGTTTTGTATTTTTTAGGAATTTGTTCCAATTTTTTAACCTGTTTTTGCTTTGTCATTATGGGGTATTGTGTGTAGATTGATGAGGGGGGGGGGAAACAATAATCAATTTAAGAATAAGGAACCAAGGCCGGATCACCCCAATCCACAAAACTGGAGACAAATGTGTCCCCAATAATTACCTTGAACTATGTGTCAGCACCAATAACAGAAACAATCCTCTGCAGGATCAAATCAACATTTATTTGTCACGTGTGCCGAATACAACAGGTGTAGTAGACCTTACAGTGAAATGCTTACTTACAGGCTCTAACCAATAGTGCAAAAAAGGTGTTAGGTGAACAATAGGTAAGTAAAGAAATAAAACAACAGTAAAAACACAGACTATATACACTAGCGAGGCTACATACAGACACCGGTTAGTCAGGCTGATTGAGGTAGTATGTACATGTAGATATGGTTAAAGTGACTATGCATATATGATGAACAGAGAGTAGCAGCAGCGTAAAAGAGGGGTTGGCGGGTGGTGGGACACAATGCAGATAGCCTGGTTAGCCAATGTGCGGGAGCACTGGTTGGTCGGGCCAATTGAGGTAGTATGTACATATGTACATCAACAGCAGACTCCAACATTTTCTCAGTGAAAACAATGTCCTGAGCAAATGTCAAATTTGCTTCTTACCAAAATACCGTACAATAGACCACGTGCACACCCTGCATACCCTTATTAACAAACAAACAAAACAAAGTCTTCTCATGCTTTGTTGATTTCAAAAAAGCTTTTTGTTCAATTTGGCAAGAGGGTATGCTATACAAATTGATGGAAAGCGGTGTTGGGAGGAAAGCATATGACTTTATAAAATCAATGTACACAAACAACAAGTGTGCAGTTGAAATGGGCAATAAACACACAGATATCTTTCCTCAGGGCAGTGGGGTGAGACAGGGATGCAGCTTGAGCCTCACCCTCTTCAGCATGTATATCAATGAATTGGCGAGGCCACTAGAAAAGTCTGCAGCACCTGCCCTCACCCTACTGGATTCATAAATCAAATGTGTATTGTTTGCAGATGATCTGGTGGTTCTGTCCCCAACCAACGAGGGCCTACAGCAGCACCTAGATCTTCTGCACAGATTCTGTCAGACTTGGGCCCTGCCAGTGAATCTCAGTAAGACAAAAATAATTGTGTTCCAAAAAAGGTCCAGTAGCCAGGCAACACATACAAATTCTATCTAGCCGCTGTTGCCCTAGAGCACACACCTACCTCAGCTTATACATCAACACCACAGGTAACTTCCACAAGGCTGTGAAAGATCTAAGAGACAAGGCAAGAAGGGCCTTCTATGCCATCAAAAAGGAACATAAAACTCAACATCCCAATTAGGATCTGGCTAAAAGTACTTAAATCAGTTATCAAACCCATTGCCTTCTATGGTGGTGAGGCCTGGGGTCCACTCACCAACCAAGAATTCTTGAAATGGGACAAACCCCCAATTGAAAAAATATACTTAGTGTACAACGCAAAACCCCAAACAATCCATGCAGAGCATAATTAGGACAATACCCGCTAGTTATCAAAATCCAGAAGAGAGATGTTAAAATCTACAACCACCTTAAAGGAAGCGATGCCCACACATTCCACAATAATGCCATCAGCTACAGAGAGATGAACCGAGAGAAGTGTCCCCTCAGCCAGCTGGTTCTGGGGCTCTATTCAGAAATGCAAATAGACCCCACTGAGCCTCAGGACAGAAACACATTTGGACCAACCAAATTATAAGAAAGCAAAAACATAACTATTTGACACACTGGAAAGAATCAATCAAATAACAGAGCAAATTGGAATACTATCTGACCCTGAACAGAGAGTACACAGTGACAGAATACCTGACCAATGTGACTGACCCCAAATTTATGAAAATTATTGACTATGTACAGACTGAGTGAGCTTAGCCTTGCTATTGAGAGAGGCCGCCATAGGCAGAAGACAGGCTGTGCCCACTGCCCACAAAATGAGGTGCAAACTTAGCTGCACTTGCTAAACTCCTGCCAAATTTATGACCACTTTAGAGATGTATTTTCCCACAGATCACACAGACCCACAAAGAATTTCAAAACAAATCAAACATTGATAAACTCCCATATTTGTTAGGCGAAATACCGCAGTGTGCATTCACAGCAGCATGATTTGTGGCCCGTTGCCATGAGAAAAGGGCAACCATTGAAGAACTATCAACATTGTAAATACAACCTATATTTATCTGTTTATTTATTTTCCCTTCCAAACTTAAAATACATTCACATTGTTACAACACTGTACATAACCAATAATATATGTCGATATAAAATGTTGATATTCTTTTAAAACTTTTGTGAGTGTTTACTAATGTTTCCCTTGTTTATTTCCCTTTTGTTTACTGTCTATCCATTTGCTTTGGCAATGTAAACATGTTTCCCATGCCAATAAAGCCGTTTGAATTGAATTGATATCTGTTTTTCTGCGTCTCAATCCACTGCCTCCTCCGATGTCGCTCATCCGCACCTGCAGTGAAAGGTGACAGAGCCAGAGCAATGTTTGTCAAGACCATGAGTCACCTGCGTGAAAGGTGACAAGAGCCAGAGCAATGTTTGTCAGATCATGAGTCACCTGCGGTGAAAGGTGACAGAGCTAGAGCAATGTTTGTCAGACCATGAGTCACCTGCGGTGAAAGGTGACAGAGCTAGAGCAATGTTTGTCAGACCATGAGTCACCTGCGGTGAAAGGTGACAGAGCTAGAGCAATGTTTGTCAGACCATGAGTCACCTGCGGTGAAAGGTGACAGAGCCAGAGCAATGTTTGTCAAGACCATGAGTCACCTGCGTGAAAGGTGACAAGAGCCAGAGCAATGTTTGTCAGATCATGAGTCACCTGCGGTGAAAGGTGACAGAGCTAGAGCAATGTTTGTCAGACCATGAGTCACCTGCGGTGAAAGGTGACAGAGCTAGAGCAATGTTTGTCAGACCATGAGTCACCTGCGGTGAGAGGTGACAGAGCTAGAGCAGTGTTTGTCAGACCATGAGTCACCTGCGGTGAGAGGTGACAGAGATAGAGCAATGTTTGTCAGACCATGAGTCACCTGCGGTGAAAGGTGACAGAGCTAGAGCAATGTTTGTCAGACCATGAGTCACCTGCGGTGAAAGGTGACAGAGCTAGAGCAATGTTTGTCAGACCATGAGTCACCTGCGGTGAAAGGTGACAGAGCCAGAGCAATGTTTGTCAGACCATGAGTCACCTGCGGTGAAAGGTGACAGAGCCAAAGCAATGTTTGTCAGACCATGAGTCACCTGCGGTGAAAGGTGACAGAGCTAGAGCAATGTTTGTCAGACCATGAGTCACCTGCGGTGAAAGGTGACAGAGCTAGAGCAATGTTTGTCAGACCATGAGTCACCTGCGGTGAGAGGTGACAGAGCTAGAGCAATGTTTGTCAGACCATGAGTCACCTGCGGTGAGAGGTGACAGAGCTAGAGCAATGTTTGTCAGACCATGAGTCACCTGCGGTGAGAGGAGCCAGAGCAATGTTTGTCAGACCATGAGTCACCTGCGGTGAGAGGTGACAGAGCCAGAGCAATGTTTGTCAGACCATGAGTCACCTGCGGTGAAAGAGCTAGAGCAATGTTTGTCAAACCATGAGTCACCTGCGGTGAGAGGTGACAGAGCTAGAGCAGTGTTTGTCAGACCATGAGTCACCTGCGGTGAAAGAGCTAGAGCAATGTTTGTCAGATCATGAGTCACCTGCGGTGAAAGGTGACAGAGCTAGAGCAATGTTTGTCAAACCATGAGACATCCCCCCAAAAATTTGCTTCTCACAATCGTCTGTAGCGTCTGAACGGTTTGTCTATAATCTATTATGAACCCTCTATGGAAAGTTGAGACTCTCACGAACACCATGGTGTTGCTCAATGACCCCAACAAGCATCTTGGGACTCTAAAGTCGACACAGCCGATCTGTCGACTTCTGTCTGTAGCGTCCGAACAGTTGGGGCTACACACTAATATAATCCCTCAGTGTAAAGGTGACTCTCACGAACAGGGCTTAGACTGTAATGGGTTATTAACCAGGAAAATACTATCTAGACATGAATAAAACAGATTTATCGGTGTTACATCACCAAGTTTAGAAGTAAACTCATTGATAAAGGGACGTTTCACTACTAGAGGATGCTACTGTATTACCTAGGTCTTAGAATATAATTATAGATCAGCTAAGACTTATTAAAATCCCCTAAAGTCAATGTCCGTGCCCCAGCGGAAATCTAATTAGCATAATAATCCATCTCAAACCACCGCATGTGGCTATGTAACACTTTTAACCTTTAATGAGGCAAGTCAGTTGAGAACAAATTCTTATTTCCAATGACGGCCTAGACCGGCCAAACCCGGACGACGCTGGGCCAATTGTGCACCGCCTTACGGGACTCCCAATCAACGGCCGGTTGTGATACAGCCTGGATTCAAACCAGGGTGTCTGTAGTGTCACCACTAGCACTGAAATGCAGTGCCTTAGACCATTGCGCCGCCCAAAAGCCCTTAAAACAATTCCATATAGCTTAGAACCCCCCGGCATAGACAGGGTTGACTGTTTAGTGCATCTCTCAGATACAGGACAGACACTTTTTTTGTGGGGCATATAGTTGTTCCATGTATTGAATCTGTTATTCAGTGCATTTGTATGGGCTAATAGCAGTCAGGCCAAAAATAATTCCTCATCAAATATTATTTTTGATACTTCAAGGGGTCTTATAAATAGAACCATCACAAAAAAGTAGTTACCTCCTTAGTTTAGAAATTATTTTGACCATTTTAACCACGTTAGCACTCTGTTTTGAAGTAAGAAATAACATGTGTTTCACATTTTAAAGGAGAATGACACAAAAAAATACTTTTGGGACAAAGGGACCTATAATTATTAGCATTTCAACAGTCACTTCTGACCTCCATTACATTTGACATCTAAACAGCAGGTGGCGATGTTGATCACCATTTTATTACTAAAGCATGATCCCTTCACTTTCGGGTTTCATAACCAATGACTGATGGTTTACACAGGCAGACCATTCTGATATTTTTTCCCACTAATTGGGCTTTTAACCAAATCACAGATCTTTTCACATCAGAACGTTTTGGGAACTGATCAAATTTGTAAAAAACAAAACAAATGGGGCTGCCTGAGTCACACATTCTTGGTTGTTCAAATGTGTAGTTTATGGAATTCATCATTATTTTTCACAAATGCACCAGATGTCAATGTCATTTTGGATTTGTGATCAGTGCCTCAGATGAAACAGTCCATTTATCCTGATATATCATTTGATTAGACAGAAGTTGTTTTTATAATAGTTCAATCATCAAAGTAAACAATAACATGAATAAACACAAAAATGATAAAACAATATTTTTTTTATTTTGTAATACCATATATAATGCAATTGCATATCTTTGGCGAAAATAAACTTTATAAACATTTTATTAACAGAGGTTAGCATACAAAAACCAAAAGGTGTGTCTGTCTAACAGACATGGCAGACGACTGACTGATACTGGGTTGGCAGCTTTAGTTAGTTCAACACAAAACGCTTTATCAGAATCAATAAATTGCAACTGCATTTTTGAAAAAAATAAAAATCACATAATCAATATCCAATAACAAGTTTTCAAACAATGAAGCAATCCTATGTATGCAGCTTTGAGTCTAACAATGTATCACTGTGTAAAGTGAAAAATATAGACCCCTGGGGTACCCCACAGTGTGTCTTAGAGCCCCATGTCATGCAGGTAGTCCTAAAGATCCATCTCAAAAACATTCACTTACTAAGAGACTCAGGATAAAGTCTGATAACATCTTCCTTCTAGCTACAAGCACTACAGCATGAACAAGTTACTGGAAGTTGTCCTCAACTATCTAGGTTTAAACAGAAGTCCATGGGGGTACCAAGACTAACACCAGGGCAACCCTTGGAAACATGTAGATGACTTCTATGGTGGCAGGATCCTAACATGGAGAAGGAATGCCAACTAATATCTATGGTGCGACTACTTCTGGCAGTCAGAATATTATAGAAACTTAAACAATACTAATTCAGATAAAGGCTGTGAAGTTTGATGATTCAAATCAAATTGGCAGAGAAGTTGTCAATAGTTAGGAAATATCCATTCATCTGAAACGTCTACACCGGCTTTCTCTGTACAACACCACTGTTGGCAAAAAATGGTTCAGGATCAATTTGCTCAGCAATTTTCTTCTATCCAGTTCAACAACAAAACAATCGGTACACTTGGCAGTCGTGGTTAAATTGAAAGACTAAATACATTGGCAAAATACTTTCTCAGACACAGATCACATCTTCATCACTATATCACATAGTGAAAGTTTTGGTCTATGGCAGTAAAATGAAGAAAATACAACTAAATTCATCAAAATTATTTTCCAGAGGGGAGAGAGGAAGTAACCTTTCCACTCGCTTCAAATGACCATTATTTGATAGAAGTTCCATTCAATCGTCCCATTATAAATTAATTATAATAAATACATTGATGATTTAATGGACAACATTAATTTGTTCTTTGTTTATTCACAGACCGTGTATTCTATGTCCATCTTATTTAGGAGAACCGCGGTTTAGTTCTAAGAACAACATTTCCATTCTAGGAACAAAGCGCTTCCCATTCCCGAACAACTAAAAAATAACCTGCATGTCAGACTAAAGTCAGTCCACAAGGTCAGAGTCCTCCTACATTTCCTGTTAGTTGGCTTCTAGGGCACCAATGTTACTGTCAGAAGAGGAACATGGTCGCAATGGTACAAATTAATGTTTGGCACTGCATGCAATCTGTATTTATGGAAGGGAATTCATTTAACATTATACAACAGAAGTGGAAAGTTAAGTGGGCTCATGACAGAGGGCAGTATACTGTCATACAGTGAACCAGCTAAAAGCAACTCTATCATATGGGCATGCTCTGGGCTTTTTGCTTACTAATGCAGGTTAATGCATGCAAGCGCCGAAAGAAAACCAGTCTGGCCTCTTCACAAGTTGTTGCAACATCCTGTACTTCCCGTCACTGAACTCTATGCAATCAACTGGCAGTAAACACATTACTGTACAGCGGAGCGAAGAGGGTGGTGAGCTTCCTGGTTTTCCCTTTGTGTTTTCTTATTGTGGAGCAAGACAAAGCAAAGCCTCTTTCTGGCAACAGTCAGAACTTTGCCACAGCCAACAACAGGCAGTAAATAGTACAATATTGTCAATCTAACCTCACTACAACGTTATTATAACTAAATCCTTGTCTTAACTTCCCTTTGGCCTGAATACTAAAAGTCAGTAGGTGTGACTAATATTACATGATTGAAAACTGAGCAGCACATCTGCCAGTGAGTGCTCTCCTGCAAGCGCATCGTCTTGGGATCACGATGGTTACAACCTTAGCTGTGTTTCAGCCAGATACACCTTGCATAGGATAGGATAGGACAGGGTAGGGTGGGACAGGGTAGGACAAGAACAGGATAGATCAAGAGAAGAATCACAAATACAGGGTCCTGTATCAAATGTGTCATTTCTCAGTTTACACACTAAACACAAATAATGTATGTATAACAGAATAAGAGGGGCCACAGAGGAAAAGCCATGAAGACGAGTGGGTTCTGATGGTGCGACGATGTAATGACCTTTTCCTCTCAGTGTAGGAAACCAGAGTGGACTCTTCCTCACCGTGCCAATCTTCACACAGTCGGTTATCTTTGTTTCATTCCTTTTCTTAACACGGCAGTAGCAGAGTTCCAACATTTCCTTTGTTGCGTTTACCCACCAGGCTATTACCTCCTGACATGGAACCAGTCCGGTGTTCTGCTCTGGGATCAGATTGTTCAGATCACTCTAAACAGCCAGTGCCATGAACCTCACTACTTCAATACATTCCCAATAATGTACTGCTTTTAGACACCAGTGTTGTCATCAACCCAAGAAAAATACCAACATTGAACAAATTAAATATAAAGAGCAGTTTAAGGTTACGGATCAATTATTGCATCTCTCTTTGTTTGTTATTTCCAGGACAAGGTTGTCGACTATCAAAAAACACTCATGTTTTTATTCGATTTTTGCACGGAGAAGGGAGAAACTGACAAGAAGATGAGAGGTTAGTTGTTTGTTACAGACATGCACTCATTTTCTTATAAATAGGTTCACTTGGAAGAGGATACAGGTTGAGGAGGAAGCATGCAATGCTTTGAGTTAAAAACTTTAAGCCTTTTCTGGTCTTGTCTTTTATCCAGAAGAAAATCCTTTGAATTGCGAGGATCTGTGGAGAAGCCATCAGAAACAGGCAGTTCGTTTTGGATAGATGGGTATTGTGATGGTTCTTCACAGTAGTCCCCAAGCACCCCACTTAACCCCACCCACCTGACACGCCCAAGTTACAAAAGTCTCAATATGGCTTTATTCTCCTGTGTGTGAATGATACTATTGCCATTTGTTGTGTTGGGATAGGGAGGGATTTCCCATCCCATCATGTGTCAAACCAAAAAACTGGCTCAAAAATCAGCAATCAGAAAAGCAGGAGGCGGCACAACCTGGACCTATCAGTAGGACACACAATCAGATCAGGGTTACAGGGGCGGGAGTCTGAGGGCAAGGCAGTACGACCACCTCATTTCCTGTTCAGTTTTTTGCTCTTGGCACTGCGTTTGTTGAGCTCCATGGAGGTACGGATCCCAGCCAGGTGAAGCAGAGAACCGGCCGCCTCCTTCAGCTCCTCATCCAGCTCCGGCTTGGCTGTCAGCTCCCTACGTGCCCTCTTACCTGCCGGGCACTTCACCGAGGAGGAAGAGGGGGAGGGGCGATGAGGAGCAGGCTGGGAGTGGCCGCCCCTCTCGTCCCGGTCCCCGAGGTCAGAGTCCTCCTCTTCGCTATGGAAACCCTCGCTGCCGGCGCGGCGTGGGCGCGGCCTGCCGTGGCCTGGGACTCCTTCATCCAGGGAGGAGAGGGAGGAGGAGGAGGAGCGGGAGGAGCAGCGCTGCAGAGTCATGCTACTGTAGTTGTGGTCCTGCTTAGGATCGCTGCTCACCAGGACCAAGTCTGGCTGGGACAAGTCCAGGGGACTGTCTGGTTCACCTGGGAGAGGGAGGGAAAGAAGAGAGAGATGAGAAAGAGAGATTGAGGAAGAAACCATCTTCACACTAAAGAAACCGTGTTTCTGAATGCAACAGGGCAGTAAGAGTAGCTTATGTGATCAAGAGTCAAGTGTTTTTAATCCAATAAGCAGCGGGCTAGGGAGTGTCCCTGTGTCCAGCAGGCTAGGGAGTGTCCCTGTGCCCAGCAGGCTAGGGAGTGTCCGTGTGCCCAGCAGGCTAGGGAGTGTCCCTGTGCCCAGCAGGCTAGGGAGTGTCCCTGTGCCCAGCAGGCTAGGGAGTGTCAATGTGCCCAGCAGGCTAGGGAGTGTCCCTGCGCCCAGCAGGCTAGGGAGTGTCCCTGCGCCCAGCAGGCTAGGGAGTGTCCCTGCGCCCAGCAGGCTAGGGAGTGTCCCTGCGCCCAGCAGGCTAGGGAGTGTCCCTGCGCCCAGCAGGCTAGGGAGTGTCCCTGCGCCCAGCAGGCTAGGGAGTGTCCCTGCGCCCAGCAGGCTAGGGAGTGTCCCTGCGCCCAGCAGGCTAGGGAGTGTCCGTGCGCCCAGCAGGCTAGGGAGTGTCCGTGCGCCCAGCAGGCTAGGGAGTGTCCGTGCGCCCAGCAGGCTAGGGAGTGTCCGTGCGCCCAGCAGGCTAGGGAGTGTCCGTGCGCCCAGCAGGCTAGGGAGTGTCCGTGCGCCCAGCAGGCTAGGGAGTGTCCGTGCGCCCAGCAGGCTAGGGAGTGTCCGTGCGCCCAGCAGGCTAGGGAGTGTCCAGCAGGCTAGGGAGTGTCCGTGCGCCCAGCAGGCTAGGGAGTGTCCGTGCGCCCAGCAGGCTAGGGAGTGTCCGTGCGCCCAGCAGGCTAGGGAGTGTCCAGCAGGCTAGGGAGTGTCCAGCAGGCTAGGGAGTGTCCAGCAGGCTAGGGAGTGTCCAGCAGGCTAGGGAGTGTCCAGCAGGCTAGGGAGTGTCCAGCAGGCTAGGGAGTGTCCAGCAGGCTAGGGAGTGTCCAGCAGGCTAGGGAGTGTCCAGCAGGCTAGGGAGTGTCCAGCAGGCTAGGGAGTGTCCAGCAGGCTAGGGAGTGTCCAGCAGGCTAGGGAGTGTCCAGCAGGCTAGGGAGTGTCCGTGTGTCCAGCAGGCTAGGGAGTGTCCGTGTGTCCAGCAGGCTAGATTCATAACAGCAGAGGCAGAAGTGTCTCGTGGAAGGAACACTTAAAACACATGGGGGAGGCATGAAATACAACACCACTTATTCACAGGAAGATAATTCTATATGCAACCACGTCTGGCTTGGAACGGGACTATGCAGGACTTCAACTGTGCTGTTGAGTGTACATAGTAAGCAATAGAGAGACACAGGAAGATGTTTTACAAGGGGTGGATAGATGCTGGGCGAGTGATGCTGGGCACTGGGCGAGTGATGCTGGGCGAGTGATGTAAAAGCAATAAAGAAGAAAGCGTGAAACGGGCAGGTGACAGAGAGAAAGGGGGAGAGTAGTAATGAAAAGGTAGAGAGAGAGGGAAAGGGGGAGAGTAGTAATGAAAAGGTAGAGAGAGAGGGAAAGGGGGAGAGTAGTAATGAAAAGGTAGAGAGAGAGGGAAAGGGGGAGAGTAGTAATGAAAAGGTAGAGAGAGAGAGAAAGGGGGAGAGTAGTAATGAAAAGGTAGAGAGAGAGAAAGGGGGAGAGTAGTAATGAAAAGGTAGAGACAGAGAGAAAGGGGGAGAGTAGTAATGAAAAGGTAGAGACAGAGAGAAAGGGGGAGAGTAGTAATGAAAAAAAGGTAGAGACAGAGAGAAAGGGGAGAGTAGTAATGAAAAGGTAGAGAGAGAGGAAAGGGGGAGAGTAGTAATGAAAAGGTAGAGAGAGAGGGAAAGGGGGAGAGTAGTAATGAAAAGGTAGAGAGAGAGGGAAAGGGGGAGAGTAGTAATGAAAAGGTAGAGAGAGAGGGAAAGGGGGAGAGTAGTAATGAAAAGGTAGAGACAGAGAGAAAGGGGGAGAGTAGTAATGAAAAGGTAGAGACAGAGAGAAAGGGGAGAGTAGTAATGAAAAGGTAGTGACAGAGGAAAGGGGGAGAGTAGTAATGAAAAGGTAGCGAGAGAGAGAAAGGGGAGAGTAGTAATGAAAAGGTAGAGACAGAGAGAAAGGGGAGAGTAGTAATGAAAAGGTAGAGACAGAGAGAAAGGGGAGAGTAGTAATGAAAAGGTAGAGAGAGAGAGAAAGGGGAGAGTAGTAATGAAAAAGGTAGAGAGAGAGAAAGGGGGAGAGTAGTAATGAAAAGGTAGAGAGAGAGAAAGGGGGAGAGTAGTAATGAAAAGGTAGAGACAGAGGGAAAGGGGAGAGTAGTAATGAAAAGGTAGAGACAGAGGGAAAGGGGAGAGTAGTAATGAAAAGTAGAGAATGAAAAGGAGAGTAGTAATGAAAAGGTAGAGAGAGAGAAAGGGGGAGAGTAGTAATGAAAAGGTAGAGAGAGAGAAAGGGGAGAGTAGTAATGAAAAGGTAGAGAGAGAGAAAGGGGAGAGTAGTAATGAAAAGGTAGAGACAGAGGGAAAGGGGGAGAGTAGTAATGAAAAGGTAGAGACAGAGGGAAAGGGGGAGAGTAGTAATGAAAAGGTAGAGACAGAGGGAAAGGGGGAGAGTAGTAATGAAAAGGTAGAGACAGAGGGAAAGGGGAGAGTAGTAATGAAAAGGTAGAGACAGAGGGAAAGGGGAGAGTAGTAATGAAAAGGTAGAGACAGAGGGAAAGGGGGAGAGTAGTAATGAAAAGGTAGAGACAGAGGGAAAGGGGGAGAGTAGTAATGAAAAGGTAGAGAGAGAGGGAAAGGGGGAGAGTAGTAATGAAAAGGTAGAGACAGAGAGAAGTGGAAGAGGCATGGTGTGGGGTGGCGTCTCTTACATGGGTTGGCGTGGTGATGACCAGGGGCAGAGTTTAAGAGCATCATGGCAGTGGCAGCATCTATGTCAGACTCTGGAAGAGGAGAGAACATGCATGGTGGTCAGTGGAATAGCCTGAGCGTGTGTGTGTGTGGCCGACTGGCGAAGGAGGCTGTAGAGGGGTAAAGGAAGAGAGGATTCCTAGCTCTCTCCATACCTCACTTCAGGGGCCCTAAATTATTTATAATCAACTAGAGTGGAGACTGAGTGCTCTGCTCTACACTCTATCAGCATCACCAGGGCCTCTGTAGTCAAGGTTACCAAACAAGAGGGTAGGGGAGAGAGAGAGAGCGTTAAAGTGAGAGACACCAAGACAGAAACAGACACACACACACACACATAGAGAGAGAGAAGTGGAGGATACAGATTAGAATAATCTACCTTGAGGCATCTACGATTAGAAATCAAATAAAGACTAAAATGACAGTTGGAGATGAGGGGATGGTGATGCTGAATGTTTTGCCGGCCAATGTTGCATGACAAAAATATGTAGAGGCAATAACCATGTGAATTTGAAATCACATGCACTGGATCAAATCTAATACCAATCCTATTTCTAGACCAGGGATGGGCAACAGGCGGGCCCTCTTTTAAAGGCCCTCAAATCAATCCCACCCTCCCCATTTTCTGTTGTTGTAGAATTTCAAAACGAGTTATAAAATTGCGATATCTTCTCTCAGCCCAATGGCAAAATGTGTAGAATTGCAGCAAACTTGCTATAAAAACAGCAACATTTTCTTTACACCTCTTGGCAAAATGTGTAACATTGTACAAAATTAACAAAAAAAGTCAGGAATCACCTTTGAGGGAGCAGCCCTGCAGGAAGTGGTGTCTGGGTGGTGAGGAGGCGCTGGGTGGGGAGGCAGGTGGTGTGCAGAAGGTATGTGCTGCAGGGAAGTGCTGCTTCTTCAGGGCCTGGATCAGGTTGGGTCTGTACTCTGGGTCCACACACCACAGAGAACCCTTACCATTCACCTGAAAAAACATCACATACTACATCACAAAGCAGTAAGACTGACCTGAGAGGTGTTCATTGGGGCACATCGTAACAAAATGTTTCAAAACCGAGCATTTCTTATTGGATAAATTCATATAGAATCTCACGGTAGTATCAAGAGATACTTTGGTAAAGTACTGATCATGACTAGGCTTACTAGATTTTCCACAGCAAACACCTATAACTTTTTTGCCTGCTTGGCTGACTCTCACGGTAGTCTCCCTGTAGTCTGACTAGTGCTGGGCGATATGGCCAAAACAATATATCATGATATTCTCATTTTTGACGGTATGGTGGTATCTGACAGTATTTTATGTTTCTGAATATTAAAAAGTTCTAAATATGTTATGAGTATTGCATGACCCTAGGACATCAACTCATGAATTCTAAGTGGTTTTAACAGGCTTTCTCCATTCAGATTGGTTTATACTCTGCTAAACTAGGACAAACTTTGATGACTCATAATGCAGTCACCTGAGCATGTGATAAACCATCCAGACCCTGCTGGGTGAACAGCATGATGGGAGGAAAACAGTCGATAAACAATCCACACCGTCCTTAAATGATTTATTACAGGGTTGGACTGAGTTTAGCTTTTTATAGTGCTGTCCATGTGACTTGCCTTTGTAGAACCTCTCACTACAGTAGCCAAAGACATGTGAAGGCATTGTCATATCCTGTATGCAAGTTCATGAACTACGACTGAGACAACACGTCTCCATGGTGTTTTCACAAGAAAAACATCAATGTTTACGTGGGTGTGGGGGGGGGGGGGGTGAGAGTGTATAAATGGTTCTCTCATTATGTATCTCTGGGGTTCTGTCCAGGAGGAGGAGGAAGGAGCGAGGGAGGAGGGATATAACCTTGACTCAGATTACCAGCCGGCACGCAGGCAGGAAGGAGGAAATGTCACCATGGCAACGCAAACCACCAGGCAGCGTGTCATCTGAAACCAGTGCTGCGCTCTCACTCAGCTCAGCAGACGGGTGGGCTCACACTGAGCCCCCAGCAAACTGAACTCAGAGAGGCTGTCTACATTGTGATGCACAGGACAACAGTCCTGCTGCCGCTGAGCTCATTTCTACTTCTAACTGGTCTTCAGCCCCTCCTAGCAGACTACAAGCTATCTAGCCACTGAGCCCATTGTAATAGTATAGTTATATTCTCTTTGTCCCCGAGCTGAGCTTGAACCAGTGTCCAACACAACTACAGAAACCATGTCTCTTTCCTATATATGCTCTACTTTCTCCCTCACTTCGTCCTTTCATTTCCCTTCTCTACCCCTTCTTTCACAGACACTCGTCTCTCTCCCTCTGTGTTTGTGCAGGTCAGGTCTTCAGTCCTGGGCCTGTCTTCTGCCTGGTGCTACAGTTGCAGTGTGTGTGTGTGTGTCCACTGCCTGGTCGTGGCTCTACAGTTGCAGTGTGTGTGTGTGTGTGTGTCCACTGCCTGGTCGTGGCTCTACAGTTGCAGTGTGTGTGTGTGTGTCCAGTGCCTGGTCGTGGCTCTACAGTTGCAGTGTGTGTGTGTGTCCACTGCCTGGTCGTGGCTCTACAGTTGCAGTGTGTGTGTGTGTGTCCACTGCCTGGTCGTGGCTCTACAGTTGCAGTGTGTGTGTCCACTGCCTGGTCGTGGCTCTACAGTTGCAGTGTGTGTGTCCACTGCCTGGTCGTGGCTCTACAGTTGCAGTGTGTGTGTCCACTGCCTGGTCGTGGCTCTACAGTTGCAGTGTGTGTGTCCACTGCCTGGTCGTGGCTCTACAGTTGCAGTGTGTGTGTCCACTGCCTGGTCGTGGCTCTACAGTTGCAGTGTGTGTGTGTGTCCACTGCCTGGTCGTGGCTCTACAGTTGCAGTGTGTGTGTGTGTCCACTGCCTGGTCGTGACTCTACAGTTGCAGTGTGTGTGTCCACTGCCTGGTCGTGGCTCTACAGTTGCAGTGTGTGTGTCCACTGCCTGGTCGTGGCTCTACAGTTGCAGTGTGTGTGTCCACTGCCTGGTCGTGGCTCTACAGTTGCAGTGTGTGTGTCCACTGCCTGGTCGTGGCTCTACAGTTGCAGTGTGTGGGTCCACTGCCTGGTCGTGGCTCTACAGTTGCAGTGTGTGTGTGTGTCCACTGCCTGGTCGTGGCTCTACAGTTGCAGTGTGTGTGTGTGTCCACTGCCTGGTCGTGGCTCTACAGTTGCAGTGTGTGTGTCCACTACCTGGTCGTGGCTCTACAGTTGCAGTGTGTGGGTCCACTGCCTGGTCGTGGCTCTACAGTTGCAGTGTGTGTGTCCACTGCCTGGTCGTGGCTCTACAGTTGCAGTGTGTGTGTCCACTGCCTGGTCGTGGCTCTACAGTTGCAGTGTGTGTGTCCACTGCCTGGTCGTGGCTCTACAGTTGCAGTGTGTGTGTCCACTGCCTGGTCGTGGCTCTACAGTTGCAGTGTGTGTGTCCACTGCCTGGTCGTGGCTCTACAGTTGCAGTGTGTGTGTCCACTGCCTGGTCGTGGCTCTACAGTTGCAGTGTGTGTGTCCACT
This sequence comes from Oncorhynchus nerka, assembly GCF_034236695.1. Taxonomy (NCBI): domain Eukaryota; kingdom Metazoa; phylum Chordata; class Actinopteri; order Salmoniformes; family Salmonidae; genus Oncorhynchus; species Oncorhynchus nerka. The sequence continues at coordinate 28,900,936 of NC_088411.1, forward strand.
GCCTGGTCGTGGCTCTACAGTTGCAGTGTGTGGGTCCACTGCCTGGTCGTGGCTCTACAGTTGCAGTGTGTGGGTCCACTGCCTGGTCGTGGCTCTACAGTTGCAGTGTGTGGGTCCACTGCCTGGTCGTGGCTCTACAGTTGCAGTGTGTGGGGTGCGTTGGGAGATAGTGCCCCATCTTACTGCTGCGTTTGCATTTCCTCTGAAGGAGAGAGAGGAGGGTCTATGACCTTGACTGGTATACACCGGCTCTCCCAGCCTTATCACAGCAAGGGGAGGCACACAGGGGGCCGCAGGCAGGGTGCAGCACTACACTGGCCCTGACACACACACACACACACACACGTCAGGGGGCCTCAGGGTGGGGTAAAACCCTGGCCCTGCCCGTCGGCCATACAGAGAGCTGCAAATCCTATACAGGCACAGGTACACAGAGTGGAGGTGTACAGTTAACACTGTTAGTCAAACACTTTGAGCACATTGTCAATGTCACACTACTGCCACTACAGAATATCAGTGAAGAACTCTAATGACTCTTTGTGGCACCTTTACACAACAAACCATCTCAATGGGGAAGGATACTGTAAGCTCATTTCAACCCCATTAGAAGACCATTTCAAACCCACAACAATAATGTCATCATATCAATCTCACCCTGCAGTGTCAGCATGACAACTTTCAAATGGTTAAATAACGTGTTAGTGTGACCCTTGTGAGAATCAAACCCAGGCACTGCCAGCTCCTTGCAAGGTAAACAAAGTGTGTGTGTGCGCATGACCTTATAGTTCCCTCACCTTTCCCAGGCTCCTCTCCACCTTGCGGAAGCACTTGTTGAGTGACAGATTGTGTCTGACGCTGTTCTTCCAGCCAGTGGGGGCGGAGGAGAAGTAGGGGAAGTGCTGTAGGATCCAACCATAGATGTCCTTCACCGGCAGCCTCTTACTGGGGCTCTGCTCTATGGCCATGTAGATCAACAGAGAGAATGAGAAGGGAGGCTTGGACTTCAACAAGTCCCTCTGCGACGAGGAGTAAGAGGATGAAGACGATGGGTTCTGAGGGGCCCCGGGGTCACCCTCGATGTCAAAGAGGGGGCTGGCGCTGGGTTGGGCCCCCCCGGCCACACCGGGCCCCCCTAGGGTAAAGTTCTGGAGCAGGTTCTCATGGAGCCAGTTGAGGTTGGTGAGCTCCTCATCCTCGGAGCCACCGGATCCCCGGTCCAGGCTGGTGGCCAATGGGCTGGCTGCGCCGCACTCCGCCTCCGGGAGAGTCCCCGCCCCCCCACATACGCCCCTAAGCCCCGCCCTCTCCTCCTGCATCCCCGGCGTTTCAGCTTTCTTATCCGGCGACATCCCGATGATTGGACCCATTAAACCAGGTAGGTCTGGAGAGGAGAGAAATGGTTAGAAAACAACTGCAGGATAGGACACACTTCACAGCGACACAGTAGTTATGCTGGGGAATGAGGAGGGGAATGAGGAGGGGGATGAGGAGGGGAATGAGGAGGGAGCTGCTTTCCCAACACCACTGCAAACGTGAAATAAATTGATGTGACACATTGAAATGATGTGCTCTTCCAAGCACTCAACGTGTTTGTCTAAGGTTGGCCTGAGGGCACGCATGGGCAGGGTACACCCCCATCGGTCTGTCCTGCACGTCTCTGTCCCGCTCTCCCACCAAATGGAGAGACTATCCCCTCTCCTCCTCCTTTCTCCCCCCTCTCCCACGCAGGCTGATGGTAGAGAGACTATCCCCTCTCTCACACAGGCTGATGGTAGAGAGACTATCCCCTCTCTCACACAGGCTGATGGTAGAGAGACTATCCCCTCCTCCTTTCTGCCCCCTCTCCCATGCAGGCTGATGGTAGAGAGACTAT